>NC_045544.1:72097054-72432054 GCF_009769535.1 Thamnophis elegans | reverse complement strand
CAATTGCCATTCGTTGGATAAATTTACCAAATGTTTTTATAAGCAAGTCCAAACAAAGATATCTTCGCACCTTTTGGCTCTGAATGTCAGTGATGAAATAATAATGTTGTCCCGGGCTTGTAAAACTTTTCAAATTGACTTTAATTCTCAAGGGTGGAGTTTTCATTTCTCCTGCACTCTGTCTCTTTAAATGAATCTTCTTTATAGCTCCCCCCCTCCTTTCTTCCTCTGAGATAGACCAGACGCCATTTCTCACATTTTCCATTTGTATTTCAGGAACATTCAAACATTCAACGATCTCAGTTTTTCCTTCATATTTTAAAATCAGATGATCCAATTTTTTTTCCAATCTCTGAAAAGAGTCAAAAAGCTCTCGACATGCGGAAAAAAGAATCTGGAGTGAGACCTTAGAAGTATTTTCAGACGCCATGATGTGTCGTAGTTAGAAATTGCAAGTAAAAACACGCTGGGAACTGTGCAATCTTATCTGATCGTAAACACAGCCAAGTAATAAAAATGTCAGATCGTGAAGGGCTAATTAGTAGAAAGTTACGATCCACTTAGAAAGAATCAGGGGGGGAGGGGATGTCGAAGAGTTCCTTGAAGCGTTTAAGAAATAAAGTAGCCACCAGCCATAAATCCATTAAAAAAAGACCAATTCGCCGCTAGATTCTTCTATTCTTTGGTTTCAATTAGCTTAAGCTTTTAGTGCGGACAGTCTCTCTTGAATAATAAAATCAGCTTACCAGATGACATCATTTCTGCCATTCTTAGGGGCAACCTGCAGTTTCAGTTAGCATGCAGCTAATCCAGAAAGGAATTGGCAAGAGGGGTTAATACCCCCCCCCCGAGACTTTGCGAATGTCTCTGAGGTCCTGGGTCTCCCCTCACCTTTCACTGTCGTCTCCGGGACAGCTAGGGTCCAAAAAACCCGTCCAAAAATCCTTCGGAATAGAGGAATTTCAGGAATAGCCTGAAACTCCGTCTTCTCACTGCTAAGCCCCGCCTTCTTCCCTCTGTGAATTGTTAAGAGAGGGTCCAACTTTGCTCTTTCTGCTCACTAGACAGTTTTTGCTTTACTGTCCCTTTGTCTTCTGGGAAAGAGCCCTTCCCTCCTCTCACTGGGATACATTCCACTACAGTTTTCCCGAAATAGACATGGTATTCCACATGGGGTCTGGCCAGGGCAAAGTGGAGTAGAAGAACTACTTCTGCAGCCTATATTTTATGTATGTGTTCATATACCCCAAGATAGATTTCCTTTGGAAGCAGTTGCATTTCACTGTTAGTTTACCATTAAATTCTGACTACATTGCTATTGATGACTTACACAATTCTTATTTGTATTTGTTAATCATTCTATAAAGTACATTGCAAACATTTTATACTCCATTTGAAATATACTCCAATTTAAAAAAAAACAGAGATGGAAGTAAAACATTGAAGGAGGAGGTCATTTTTTTTAAAAAAAGTACTAACTATTAAAGGGAAAATAATTTCTTTTCACTCCTAGAAAGAAGCCTGGCTGGACCATAAACGGGAATGCAAATGTATTAAAGATATTGACCCTAATTTTCCTCCTGACTCAGTGAGGCTTGTTGGCAGGATTATTTTCAAAGTAGTAAGTTAACTTTTTATATATAATTAATTTTTGCAAAATATATCTGCACCACATCTGTTAACGTGGAAACAGATTGTATATTTCAGAGTTGAAGCGATCATTGAGATGGGGCCTCTTGAAGAAGAGGTTGAGAGAAAACTTCATTCAGTCAGATTGCCCCATGTTTTTACTTGACCAAATCCTTTGAAAATATCTTTGTATTATAAAGTGCCTATAGCAATGAGCTCAAGTGAGACTTGATGAATTGATGTTCTAACCTATGCTGGTTACAAGAGAAAATAGGAAAGGAGCCAATTTACTCCTTTGAGTCTTCTTTCCTTGACTTGTGTATATTTGACCTGGTTTTTATAAGAACTGTGTGATGTTAAGAATTGTTGCTTAGCTTGCTTGTTTTTGTCTTCTATCCCTTTCTCTTGTGTTCAAAAATCGTCTTTTGGGATTGAATTCTTGAGGAATGGAATTAACATGTATTTTATTACTTTGTGAGATCCTCTGGGTGTCTTTTGGGTTGAAAAAGCAAAGTAAAATGGGCTGTGCTAAGTGACTATGTATGTGTGATTGTGTGTGATCGCTCTACAGTAATCAGCAGAAGTAAAGGTATTGCCTCTTCACTTGACTAGCTTTTAAGTTGATGGAAAAAGAAAATTAAGATAACTAGAGGCACACATTTGTATGCGTTAGGCTATACAGCTAATAGTTGGATGTGGTATGAAACAATGTCCCTTTGTATAAAGTCTTTTGAAATTATTTCAACTGCATTCTTGGGCATTTGGGTAGAAATTAGAAATAGGACAAACCAGGCAAATAAATGTAATAAATCAATCCGCCATAAGTACGGTATCAACATATACATTTTTTTGCCATTAGAGATATGATTTTATAGTTTCAGTTTCTAAATGAAATTCCACAAAAATTGCTTAAAACTAAAAATTGTATTTATGCTGTTGGCTTAAGAGTTAATCAGTTTGATCTTAGGCTGATGCTGATGCCAAATCCCATGTTTACTTCATTTCTTCAAAACAATTAATATCTCAGATATTTATGAGAGGTTGGTCTTTTGGCACCAATTTTAAAAGGGAGTCCTTGAGTAGAAGTCTTAAATATCATGTGCACTTGTTGCAACTATTCTAGCAGTGAAATAGATAAAAATAATATGTAAAAATGAATAAAATGGAGAATAAATTAAATGAATAATGATAAAATGCAAAACTCCAATAATGTTTTTCCAATCATAAAATAGCCACAATACTTTATTTCAGATGATTATTGTTTTTTGTATTCATGTATACCAGGTTTAAGAGCTGGGGTGGTGCAGTGGTTAAAATGCAATACTACAGGCTACTTCTGCCGGCTGCCAGATGCCAGCAGTTTGACAGTTTGAGTCACACCAGCTTAGGGTTGACTCAGCCTTCTCTCCTCCAAGGTTGGTAAAATGAGGACCAAGATTGTTGGAGGCAATATGCTGACTCTGTAAACCGCTTAGAGAGGGTTGTAAAGCACTATGAAGCAGTATATAAGTGAAAGTGCTATTGCTATTATAGCTTTTTTTAAACAGTGAAACAATTATCCAAGGTTATTTTTATTCATTAGTGTTTTTATATTCTCACCAGTTAAGGCAATCGGTATGCCCATCTGAAGAGCTGTATTCTCTTTCTGATCTTCAGTCAAGTAAGTGTTTTTGTGTATTTTCTCAATTTAAAGGGACTCTACTATATTAAAGATGTGTGAGGACACACTATCTTTTAAACATTTTATGGTTAGCAGCTTCATGGTGAGGATTTTTGTGCTCCTTTAAATCTGATGAAGGAACTACTGTTTGTAGGCAATACATATTGTGATAATAATAATGAAGGTAGAGGGTCTCCCAGTTAAATCAGGTGTTAACTGAATCAATGCAATCTAAAAAATAATTTTGGATCTCTCTGCTCCCATACCAGATATTTGACTTTGGAATATTAATGAAAATTTTTTATTCTAAATTATGTATAGTGAGATCAAAATATTATTTTATTATATATATCTTAGCAATTGCATTTATTTTAGAGGTTTTTTAGTTATTTTGGTGTGTGGGGGTTGTACTGTGTTTCCCTGAAAATACGACCTGTCCTGAAACTAACACCATGCCACATTTTTCGTGTGGGCAAAAATATAAGCCCACCCCTGAAAATAAGCCCCCTGGACAACCCCCTCCTCCGCTCACCGATCTAGAGGTATCCCGAAGGCACCAAGCCGCAGGAGCCAGGGGGCGGGTGGAAAGGTGCTCACATTGTTTGGCGCCTTTGGGATACCGCTAGGTTGGGGAGTAGCGCTCTGCCTGGCCAGAGGGGGGAGTTGCTGAGCGGCTGCTCCCTTGCGAGCAGTCTCCCAAAGAGCCAGGCACAGCCTCGGGGTGAAGCAGCCATGAGGTGACCATGCTTATAAGCAGCTGGCTGACAAACTCCCTCTCCAGCCGGGCAGAGCAACATTCACTGACCTTGGGGGTATCCCTAAGGTGTCAAGCCACGTGGCGCTCTGCCCGCCCCCTCAGCTCCTGTGGCGTGGCACATTAGGGATATCATTAGGGTCAATGCATGGAGCTCTACCCGGATGGAGAGAGGGGTTGTGCGAGCACCTGTTCCGCCCCCAGCAAGCATGTCTTCCAGCCTCACCATGCCCTGGCCCAGCCACCGCCGCGGCGCTCTGAGCATAACTTCTTCTCGGGCTTACAAACTCCAAAATTCGGCTGCCGAGTCTCCCAGCAGTGGCTGCTTTAGGAGTGCGCTCTATGGTTGTGGGCCAGCTGCCGGACAGAGAGTCTTCCAGACAGAGAGTCTTCCAGCAACCAGCCCACAACCATAGAGCACACTCCTACAGCGGCCGCTGTTGAAAGACTTAGCAGCTGAGTTTTGGAGTTTGGAAGCCAGAGAAGAAGATATGCTCAGAGTGCGCCGGCACCAGCGCCGGTGCCCTGGCCCTGCAGGGAGAGTTGGGCAGAGCATGGTGAGGCTGGGAGGCATGCTTGCTGGAGGTGGAACAGGTGCTCACGCAACCCCCTTCTCCAGCCGGGCAAAGCTCCATGCACTGACCTAGGGGGTATCCCAAATGTGCCAAGCCGCGAGAGCTGGAGAGCGGGCAGAACACCACATGCCTTGGCTGTGCCCATCTCTTCAGGAGCCCGCTCGCAATGAAGCAGCAGCCTGGCAACCCCAAAACAATAAGCCCTCTCCCTATAATAAGCCCAAGGCCATATTTCATGGGGCAAAAGAAAATAAGACCAAGAAACACGGTAGTTGGATCAAATTCTGAGACTACATTGTTAATCCTTTCAAAAGAAAACCTGCAAAGTGTGTGTCACATTTTCATAGTTGGATGAGAATTCCCCACCACCCTACCCTGCTGAATCTGGGGATATAAATAATCATCAGGCTGCCTGCAGATGCAATATTAATAAAAATTATAAATTACATTGAGCTAGAATGGGGTTAGAGTGATTTATGCACTTGTCCCCTGCTTTCATTCCTGAATTACCAGCATTCATTCATATGCACAGAGGGTGGGGAAGGATTCAAAGGTACTTTAGGAATAACATGTAAAAATGTTCTGTATGTGTAATCTTTTTTTGTAATGTTTCATTTTTCAAGGATTATTTTTTAACTCCAGAAAATTAAAACAATTCATTTACTTGATATCAGTTTAGTTCATTTGCTATTTTTTTCAATTTCATACGATATCGGAACTGAATTTTTGATCACTTGCTGTACAATTTCTATCGGGTGTATCTTCCCAGGCAATAATTAATTGTTCCAGTACAGATAATTCTGTTCTATACAATACCACTTTATTATCATTATTGATACTTCAAATTCCTCCCAAAATTTGGATGGATATAGAGTTTTCCTTTGCAGCACCCCCATAGTCATATGATCACAATCCAGGTCTTGGCAACTAGACTGGTTTTCTGTCTGTCCCTTCTGTGATCACCATTTATTGCCTTCCCTACAAGTTTTTGGGAAAAATGAATAAAATAATTTCTCAGAAACATCCATTTGGCTACTTTGGGGTCAGACTATTGAGCTAAAATATAAAATGTCTACCAACATGGCTGCTTCTTTGTTTTCACAGTTATGTTTATCTTGTTTTTGTTGATTTACTCTCACCACACCCAATTTTGCTCTAAGGATAATTGGGCCTTCAGGCTTGCCACATTCAATGATGTGGGAAAATGGGAGGGGGGATTATATGAAGTACGGGAGATATATAGTCATAATAACATTCCTTTCTCAGAGAATCAAGGACATCTTGCCCTGCACCTAGAGGAGCATGACTGGGAGACCTGATTGGGCCATGTGATGGACATGTGGGTGCTAGGCAAGGGCTTGGGCTTTCATTTGGGTGGGGAAAACCTGGAAGCTTTCAGATTTGAGTTTTCCCAGATATGCCAATATGACATCTCTATAAAATGGAACTTTGAGGAACTTCATGCCTCGAAGTTTTTCATGGGGGTATTACTTGAAACCCTGACATTCAGTCAAATTATTGTAAGATATATTGTAAGAGCCGTGGAGGCCCATTGGTTAGAATGCAGTAGTGTAGGCTAACTCATTGCTTACTCCATGAGTTTGATTCTCACTGGCAATATGCTGACTCTAAACCGCTTAGAGGGCTATAAAGCACTGTGAAGCAGTATATAAGTGCTCGATCTATCTGTCTGTCTGTCTGTCTGTCCGTCCGTCCGTCCGTCCGTCCGTCCATCCATCCATCCATCCATCCATCCATCCATCCATCCATCCATCCATCCATCCATCTATCTATCTATCTATCTATCTATCTATCTATCACCTGGTGAGAAAACAAATGATCAAGAACACTCAATTAATAATTAATGGGAATATACTAAATTTCTAATTGCCTAACAGTCATTGTGATTGCAACAAATTTCACAATCTTTCTCTCCAGAAATATCTCCATATTTAGTGACCTGTCAAATAAGAAGTGAATAATCTTCCCCAATCTTCCATATCTGTGGATTAAAAAAGGCATTGATGATGTCATATGATGTTATTTGACACTTTCTGAATCTTGTAAATAACCTGGATAAAATTGCACAGGAACACTGTGAAATTTTCCTTTTCACAGGGAAGCTAGTAAGATATCTTGAGTGAAATGAAAGTATCTTCTATGGATTTGGAAAAGGATGTTTGCTATGTATTTAGGATGAAACAGCAGTCTTCCATACATGCTGTTGCGAAAAAAGAAGAATTTTGATTAAATCACACTGAATGTCAGTATTGAGTGTCCATTGTTTCAAATTGAACCTGACATGAATTATATTTTAATCTCTATGTCTGTCTATTCATTCTATCATCTCGCTCTTTATCTTTTAGCTAATTGTTCATTTTATTAAAGGACAAGTTGTTATAAACAATTAATTTGCTATGAATTGACAGCTAGATTTTTAAAATTATTACTGCCTACAGTCAAATTGCTTTCTCATTCTTTTAAAAAAAAGACATACCACTTAGGTATGCAATTTCCCACTTTTACAGCATACTTCTGATTGAAATAAATCAAGATAGTGTCATCTTGCATGGGGAAAAATATTTTGAATGAAATAAAATTACTATTGTTACTGTTAAGACACTTGATTTTCTGTTTGCTGTCTCTTTGCACATCTGTTTTGTCCTAAGATTTAGCTTTTCCATTCACATAATATTTGTACAATTTGGCAATATCAACCTAGTGTTGAGACGTTATGTCAGAAATAAACTAGAATATCTTGTCTTTTTGGAGTTTGAAGCGTTCACACTGCCAAGCTGATTCTGGATTGCTTAAAGATGTTGGTACAAGATAATCCTCACACTAATATATTTCCTCTTTTTAAAGATGTTGATGAATTGAGTGAAGACATGAAAGAGGGTCTTAGGCATCTTGCTAAGACTTTGCAGCTGTATTTGAAGGTGGAAATCCAAGATGTTTCTCAGCTTTTGCCGGCCTTAGATATTTTTCAGATCTTTGCAAAAGTAAGTGTTAAAAGAGATTTTTGAAAATTGAAAATATGTAGTCACTTTTCATATTCTTGTACTTTTATGTTGTTTGAAAGAGCTATTTTAAACCATAATACACTACCAGATACCGGACTGAGTGAACAGTAAATTTATATACCACTTCAGCAATTACAGATTCCCCTCTCAAGGTCAGTATTTTTTTTCTAATAGAAACAATCAGCATATTTTTTTTAAAAAGAACTATGACAAATTACATAATGCTAATATTGAAAAATAACACAAGATTTTAAAATTAAAAACGTTTATATGTTGCTTCCTGAAAAAAAAAGGCTTATGCATCCCTTTTTGTTTGAAATTGGTATCTATTGAAAAAATAATGTATCACAACGTATATTTAATGCTTACACACTCTGATGTAGGCCTTGTTACTTGACTTATTTGTTACCCAGCATTAGGAATTTAATTTTTTTTTCATCCTGATATAAATGTCAAGGGAGGTTAATAATGTTCTGCTGCATTTATTATCACCTACTATTTGCTTTAGATAACTGAAAGGGTGACTACGTGGGATAATTTTGTAATTTCCTATAGCAAAATATTACAGCTATAATCCACTGTAAAGTGACTTTATTTTGAGCTTTACTTTTTATCATTTTCTGCAAATCTAATGACTAATTTGCATGGTTTGTGGATCCATCATGATCCACATGAGAAGTTTGTAAGTTCAACTGACTCAATTTCCGATTTCTTTTCACTGGATTGAAATCATCTAATTTCTTCTTCTACTTGCTTTTTAAAATGGTTATGTAGTTTTAAATATTTTGTTGATTACATTTTTTTCGCTGTAATAAATGAATGTGTTTGAGTTTGTCTAAAACATAGTGCTTTATAGGACGAACATTATCTGCTGTTTTAATACATTATTCCTTTTTGTGGGATAAACATTAATTTTAAAAATTGTTCCAAATCGGTTTTGCTATAAAAATAAGCAGGAAAAGCTCAGAATAAGAGTATGTTTTTAAAAATAAAATAAAATTAGTGTCTGAATTAAAGCTATTAAATTTGTCTTCCTCTGTGACAAATACAATATTACTATACTAATTATATAATATGAAGGACATAAAATTATCATAATCTATAAAATATATTTAGTTCTTTGGATAGATTTTGTGTATATATGTGTATGTTTGTGTATGTATGTTTTTTTTTTGTGTGTATATATATATATATATATATATATATATATATATATATATATATACACATACATACATACATACATACATACACACACATACATACATACATATACACATACACATACATACATACATATATACATATAATATAATCTGTGGTATAATATTGAATAAACAAATAATGAATTTTATACTATTGTATATCAAATTTTGGATAATTAATGGCAATTAATTAGTATGTCTATTAATCTCATATGCATGAATATCTGGAGTGAACAGTTAAAACAATATTAAAAACATAGTAAAAAGTAGCCAAAATAAAAAATAACAAAAAGAATGTAAGATAATCTGTGAACTTTCCTTTAACAAAGCTATGCCAAAGAAATGAGCCCACCATCATCATCACATCATCACCACATCACATTATCACATCATCACATATACCATATTTTTTGGAGTATTAGACACTGGTGTATAAGACGCATCAAGATTTTGAAGAGGCAAATAAAAAAAAAAGGTTTTGCACTCTGCAGACCTTCCAAAAACTGCCCGTTTTTCAGGAAAATGGGCCCGTTTCCTCCCCCCCAAAAGGGCATAAATACCCTTTAGGAGGCTTGTAGAGTGCTCGGGGGGGGGGGGCAAAAGAAAATATTAAACATATAAGTATATATTCAAGAACGAGATATAAAGGGGGAAAACATATCTAGGATAGACTAATGAAGGTAAGGGAATAAGAAATGCTACTAAATTATATCTGGGCTGATGGAAATACCATCCCAAGGAAACATAAACTGAGTTTTGAAATATACACCAATTTCTGCTCTCCCCAGCCCCCAGGAGCACTCTGGAAGCCTCCTAAAGGCCATGCAGGGCCATTTTGGTGAAGTGGGTGGGGTTTCGGAAGGCAAAAAATGCTGTATTCAGTTATAAGATGCACCCAGTTTTTCAGCCTCTTTTTTGAGGGAAAAAGGTGTGTCTTATACTCTGAAAAATACGGTAGTTATATTTAGAAATACACTGTTATTGTAGTTATTTACTTTGTTGCTAATAATGACTATCTGCTTGGAAGTTTTAGATTCAATATTATGGTACACTATTATTCTACCATTTGTTAGCAATTTATTAACTTTTTAATAGAAAATTATTTGCAAATAAACTTGTGTGAGAGAAAGGATTCTGAAATATTTTCGATTTTAAATTATGCTGAATGGAAAGCAGATGTGGCCAAAAATATAAGTACTCCATTTTCCCCCCAAAGAATCCCAGTTTGTTGAAATAAATTGAAACTGTCCCAAATAATTCTTGGTGTACGTTATCACAGAACAAAACAAAACTATTGTAAATAATAATAATAATAATCAGGTGTTCTGTGTTCTTTTCTGTGTATTTCCTAGGCACGACATACTTATTCTACATTTGAATGCCATTCTTTCATTTATGAATAGTTTTTAGTAATTTGTATAGTAAACCATACAAGTCAGTTACAGGCTATTTGATGTAGGTGCTCCAGGAATGAGAATAAATCTATAGCAAGATGAAAGAGAAAAATAAGCAGCCCTGTACAAAGGTTACTAATTCTTGACATATTTTAGAAAAGTATCTATCAAATAGAGATTGCAATGAATCTACTTTAACCTCCCTCTTTTCTTTCATCCGTAATAACATCCAGTGTTTTTATTATAAATATGGTTAGTTTTGCTGCTATACCAAGAAAGTCTTTGGAAGTTTGTAATGAAACATACAAAAATGAAAGTCACAAAATAGAGTTTTATTCATGATAACATGATCATTAATAATACCTTGAAAGAGATACTATCTATCTCCTGTGGAATTTAGTATTGCATGTTTTTATAATAATTATGATTACACAATTTTTTAAAATACATGGTAAAAGCTAGTTAGAAAATTCCAAAATAATGTGTTACTGTAACCATTGAAAAATATGAATAAAATGAAAGTTCAATTGAGGAAAGCTCAATAATTTTTAAGTGTAATACGGTTATAATTTCAAAGGAGTGGTACAAAAGAAAGTAAGCATTTTTAAACTAAGAACATTATATAATGTTCAGTTAAGGAGGAGAGAAACCAATTCATTCTATGCTTTCCTCTTAGAATATAGTAATTCATAAACATATTTTACAATTTAATTTCACTTTAGGGATTTAACAAAATTGCTGTGTGTGTCCTGTATGTGTGGTATCATTACTCTTCAAGATTAAAAGTAGTTTAAAATAATAAAACTGAAACACTAGATATTGGTTCTATTTCTCACAGCATGTACTACATGCAGAAAATCCAGGATCTTTAGCATTTCCAAGTAAACTTGCAAAAGATGTCTGAATGAAATCCTGCCCCCCTTCCCCTCTGCCATATATAAATACTGTAGTGGCCAGAATTGTGGAAACTTTTTGGGGTGCAAAGTTTATTTTTGAGGTTTGATGGCTAATAACATCACTTTTTTTGGGGGGGGGAATAGTACCATAAAATTATATATCAATGGAAAGATAATTCAATCAAGAATGTAATACAATAACTTTTATGAAGGATTTGTTATTAGGATAGCAGTTATAAAGGAGAAAAGTGAAACATAGAAACATAGATATACCAAAATTATCACCATAGAAAAAATGAGATATACAAAAATTATCACCATGATAATTTGCATGGTGATAATGAATTGTGGCCTTACAATGTCTTCCCAAGGAGTGAACCAAGTCTTTTAGTTCTGCAGCTATTATAATGCGAAACCAAGATTGAATGATTGCTTTTACTAACTCGGTTTTATTGCTGGATTGTTTTGACCTATAACTTTTCATAGAATAATTGAACAAACCTTATTGTATTACACTCTTGATTAAGTTATCTTTCCGTGGATATATACTTTTATGGTACTATTTAAAAAAGTGGTGTTATTAGCCATTAAATCTCAAAAATACACTTTCTCCCCCAAAAGGTTTCCACAATTTTGGCCACTACTGTACAGTATGTACATGTTTACTGGTACATCTAAAAGGTTCTCCATTTGTTTTTCCATCTTCACTAAATATTTTATCAAGGCAGATTCCTTTATTTTATTTGTTCAAGTTTATCACTGGGTAACTTGAAATTGGAAAACTGTAGCGCAGCAGTCCCAATGGACCGAGGAGGATAGTTTGGTTTTGCTCACTCACCCGCTGCTCATCTCCAGTTGTGTGGCCCATTTCCTAGCAGGCCTATGGGTTGGGAGCCCTGCTGCAACATTTATATAGCTTTTATAACTGTATGTAATTTGCATTGGCTATTAGGAGGCAATATATGACCAGATTTGTTCTTATTGAAACTTGTTAAATATACATGGCCAGATCTTATTCTGTGGGCTTCAGTCATACTCTGAAATTGAACTCATGATTTATTATGTTTTAATTAGATAAAGTGCATGAATGGTGTAATGTAAGCTTAAAGAAAGGTAGTGTGTATACCATTTTGATAATGTCTCTTATCATTTGGAATTGTTCACTCAGCTATCTCTGTCACATATTAACTACCTTTTTCTTGATACATGAATTGGCCTATCCATGCTCCTACTTAATAACATTTTTAAAAAATTCCTGTTTAAACCTGTATCTTCACTTTAATGCATGTATTTATCAACTGCAGAAGATCAGATCACTTGTGTGGGAATTAAAATATTTAGTTTAGAGACTACTTTGCATGTCAGCATAAGGCTGCTCTCATCCCCCACACCCCATTCAGAAGTACAGTACATGATGTGTGTTGGCACAGTTAAGTTATAAAGCCATAACTATAAGAAATATGGAGGATGCAGTAATCCCATTATGTTTGTATATGTTTTGTCCTTGATAAGATCAGTAGATATGCTTATTTTCAAATGAGAAGTAAATTTCGTTCTGACTTATGACAGTAACATTAATCTTGGGGCTATTTTTTTATTATGTATATCTAGAGCTCTCCCCCCCCCCCAGTGATTTACAGGTGGGGGTGTGTAGAAATCAGGATTTTCATGGTGTTGAAATTAACCTTTTTGGTACTATAATTAATCTTAGGTATTATAACATATAACACAAACAAATGAATCACTAAGTTATAATAAATTGCAATTTAATTAAAAGTTCTGAAATTGCACTTTGAGACTTTCATGTACTCAAGACATATAGCTGAACTATATGAATCTTCAAGATTATAAAGTAAACTGTCTTCAGAATGCAGAGGAGAACTGATTTATTTGTGCAACATAAAGGAGGATAGATTGCCTTAGTCATGAAGATAGGAGTTCTTTGTCTATATGAGAAATAAGAAAGTTCTTTGTCTAAATGAGAAATACAAGATCTTTTTTAAACCTGAGAGACCATCTTTTTATGGCATTCCATGTTGTCTTTGAGACAGAATGACTTTGATCACTTTAATATAAGGTTGACCAACGTTGGCAACTTTAAGACTTGTGGATTTTAACTACCAAAATTCCCCAGGCAGCACCCCAGCCAGGAAAAGTGCTGGCATTATTGATTTACCTGGAGGTATGTGCTCTGCAGTATATTGTCTAACCCTCAGAAGCTTCTCTTTATTATTCTTCCAAACTCAATGACTAACTAGGCTCATTAACAGTACTTCTAGGTAAAGGTAAAGGTTTCCCGCGCACATGTGCTAGTCGTTCCCAACTCTAGGGGCGGGGGGGGGGTCATCTCTGTTTCAAAGCTGAAGAGCCAGCGCTGTCCGAAGACATCTCTGTAGTCATGTGGCTGGCATGACTAAAAAGGCAAAGGCGCACGGAACACTGTTACCTTCCCACCAAAGGTGGTTCCTATTTTTTTATTTGCATTTTTACATGGTTTGGAACTGCTAGGTTGCCAGTACTTCTAGTTTTATATTTAACCATAAGGCTTTCAGGAGTTGTGATATTCTTTTAATTTTTAAAATGTTTTGGAATTCACTTTTATAACATAGATCCCCAATCATGAAAATATGAGCTCTGGTCAGAAGCAGTTTTCCAGTGAAGCCCAATGAAAGGTTCCCCACATCTGGTTTAGTAGCTTCTTAATACTATCTATAGTGGTAAGAGAGAAAGGTGTTTTAAAGCAGCTTTATGCCTGTGAGAATATGTTATCATCTGAACTCTGACAAGGCCTATTTGGAAAGATTTTGGCCATGGGAAGCAAACAGAGGAGATTGAAAATGGCAATTTTCTGACCACTTCTCCCATCAATGTCATAATTGTGAGTGGGTTCTCACATGCCCAGATCACAGACACGTGATCATGGGCTTGTGAAATATCTGGAACTTCAAGATTTTATCTGTTATTTATTATTTTATTCTAGGATTTTTAATTGGATATTCACTGAATGTTTTTATTTGTTCTGGTTTCTGGTCTAAGACTGTAGTAAACTGAACTGAACTGAACAGTTTTTTAAGGCTTGCCTATTTCATACTTCTATTGTTGACAGCACTAGTACTTAGGAATTGGAATCTGTAGAGCAAATATGCATTATTAAATAGTAGCTTACATATTCCAGTTTCAATATGAATCAGTCATAAAAGATTGCAATCAGTTCTATCTTATATAGTACCTCATAATGTCCACAATATTCATAAATGGTTTATCTTTATTTAAAATGTCAGCTAGGACTAATTAATAAAAGATGCAATCAAGTTTCCATTTAGCAACAGTTTTAAAATGACTTAATTGTTTTGAGCCCCTCTTTTTCACCATTATTCAGAGCAGATAGGTTTTTGTTTTTTTATGATTTACAGGAGTGAGCTGTAAAGACTTGGCTTACACTTGTTTAATCAGGCTTAGGAAAATAGATGGGTATTTGCATACAAAGAGATCTCTATTCAGAATTGCATCCAAGGCCTGCTTCTCAGTTATGCTATAA
The DNA here is from genome assembly GCF_009769535.1 of Thamnophis elegans. Taxonomy (NCBI): domain Eukaryota; kingdom Metazoa; phylum Chordata; class Lepidosauria; order Squamata; family Natricidae; genus Thamnophis; species Thamnophis elegans. Next base: position 72,417,380 of record NC_045544.1, on the reverse strand, counting down.
GAAGTATCTTTTGTTTCTCATTCGTCTAACTTCCTTTTTTGCTTCTGCTGCTTAAATTGAATTGTTAAATTGTTTTAGTAACAAAAAAAAATGGAAACAGAATTTTATGAATAAGTAAATGCACACCTTCTATAAAAGTTTAATTCTTATCCTAATAATGAGTTCAGTTATACTGCAGTTGTCATATGTAATGCTTTTCCATAATCTATTTCGGTCTTCTAATTTGATGCCATTGGCCCTGTTATCTACAGCTGATAATAACATTCTAAAACATCTGTTAAATTGGGAAGTTGTAGTGGTTATGCCACTATGGATAAACAGAACTTTATTTTCTTATTAATTTCCATCAGTCCCAGCCCATGTATGTATGTATGTATGTATGTATCTATATCTATATCTCTATCTCTATCTCTATCTCTATCTCTATCTCTATCTCTATCTCTATCTCTATCTCTATCTATCTATCTATCTATCTATCTATCTATCTATCTATCTATCTATCTGAGATTTTTTTGAGATTTTATTAATATTTGTATGCCGCCCTTTTCCCTGAGGGGACTCAGGGCGGCTCACACAAAATCAGGGGAGGGGAAAACAAACATTGACAAAGAAACATATGGTAAAATAGTCAGCAACATACATTCATCATTCGGGAGGGGCAACTATCCTTGTCCCCAGGCCTGACGGGCTAGCCAGTTCTTAAGGGCTGTGCGGAAGGCCTGGACGGTGGAGAGGGTACGAATCTCCACGGGGAGCTCGTTCCAAAGGGTCGGGGCTACTACTGAGAAGGCCCTCCTCCTTGTAGTTGCCAGCCGACACTGGCTGGCCGATGGAATACGGAGGAGGCCTAATCTATGTGATCTTATTGGTCGCAGGGAGGTAATTGGCAGAAGGCGGTCTCTCAAGTATCCAGATCCACTACCATGTAGGGCTTTATGGGTGACTAGTAGCACCTTGAAGCGCATCCGGAGATCGACAGGTAGCCAGCGCAGCTCGCGGAGGATAGGTGTTATGTGGGTGAACCGAGGTGCACCCACAATCACTCGCGCGGCCGCGTTCTGTACTAGCTGAAGTCGCCGGATGCTCTTCAAGGGCAGCCCCATGTAGAGCACATTGCAGTATTCCAGCCTAGAGGTCACAAGGGCCCGGGTGACTGTTGTGAGAGCCTCCCGATTCAGGTAGGGTCGCAACTGGCGCACCAGGCGAACCTGGGCGAAAGCCCCCCTGGTCACAGCCGTCAAGTGGTGGTCAAACGATAGCTGTGGATCCAGGAGGACTCCCAAGTTGCGAACCCTCTCTGAGGGGTATAAAATTTGACCCCCCAGCCTGAGTGATGGAATATTGATCGAATCTTTGGGAGGGAAACACAACAGCCACTCGGTCTTTTCTGGGTTGAGCACAAGCTTGTTAACCCTCATCCAGTCCATAACGGCTTCAAGGCCTCGGTTCATCACGTCTGCCGCTTCATTGAGTTGGCACGGGGCGGACAAATACAATTGAGTATCGTCCGCATATTGATGGTATCTGATCCCGTGCCTGCGGATGATCTCTCCCAGCGGTTTCATGTAGATGTTGAATAGTAGGGGGGATAAGACCGAGCCCTGAGGCACCCCATAAGTTAGGGGCCTAGGGGACGATCTCTGCCCCCCCACTAACACCGACTGCGACCTGTCCGAGAGGTAGGAGGAGAACCACCGCAAGACGGTGCCTCCCACTCCCACCTCCCGCAGTCGTCGCAGAAGGATACCATGGTCGATGGTATCGAAAGCCGCTGAGAGGTCAAGGAGGACCAGGATGGAGGAATGTCCTCCATCTCTGGCTCTCCAGAGATCATCGGTCAATGCGACCAAAGCGGTTTCTGTGCTGTAACCGGGTCTGAAGCCTGACTGGAAGGGGTCTAGATAGTTTGCTTCCTCCAAGGACCGTTGGAGCTGGAAGGCCACCACCTTCTCAACAACCTTCCCCAGGAAGGGAAGGTTGGATACTGGGCGATAGTTATTAAGAACAGCTGGATCCAGAGATGGTTTCTTCAGGAGGGGTCTCACCACCGCCGCTTTCAGTGCGGCGGGGAAGTTCCCCTCCCGAAGAGAGGCGGTAACAACCGCCTGGATCCAGCCTCGTGTCACCTCACTGCTGGTAGTAACCAGCCATGAGGGACACGGATCCAGTACACAGGTGGAGGTACTTACAGCCCTCATGGCCTTGTCCACATCCCCGGGGGCAACGTCCTGAAACTCAACCCAGAGATGTTCTACTTGATCCTCCTGTGCCTCGGCTGGAACTGCGGGGGTGGAGTCCAAGTCCGACCGAAACCGAGCAATTTTGTCCGCTAAGAATTGGGCATAATCCTCAGCTCTGCCCTGCAAGGGTTCCCCCGCTTCCCTTTTATTCAGTAGGGAGCGGGTTATCCTAAACAGGGCGGCTGGGCGGGACTCAGCGGACGCAACCAAGGTGGCTATGTAAGATCTTTTCGCTGCCCTAATTGCCCTGGTGTATTCCTTGGTGCAGGTGGTTACCATTGCTCGGCTCGATTCGGACTTATCGGACCTCCAACGGTGCTCTAGGCATCTCCTCCGGCGCTTCATCTCCCGGAGTTCCTCGGTGAACCAAGGAGGTCTCCGGGATCCGCCGCCTCGGAGGGGCCGTAGTGGCGCAATCCGGTCGAGAGCCTCCGATGCTGCCGAGTGCCACGCAGCAACCAGAGTCTCTACCGGACTGTGGGCGAAAGTGTCAGGAATAACCCCAAGCTCCGTCTGGAACCTTAACGGTTCCATAAGTCGCCTGGGGCGGAACCACCTGGTCGGTTCCTCCTCCCTACAGTGGGGGTTTGGTCTCCGGAAGTCGAGCCTCAGTAGGCAGTGGTCTGACCACGACAGGGGTATGATGTCGTTCCCCCTCAGACCAAGATCACAAATCCACTGCTCCGAGAGAAATACGAGGTCAAGCGTGTGCCCCGCTGAATGGGTTGGGCCCCGAATTACTTGGGTCAAGCCCATGGCTGTCATGGAAGCCATGAACTCCTGCGCCCCATCAGAGTTTTCACCGAGCGACGGCAAATTAAAGTCCCCCAGGACCATCAACCTAGGGAACTCAATTGCCATTACCGACTCGAGGAGCGAGGGGAGGGCTGCTGCAACGCTGTTGGGAGGCAGGTACGTTAACAGCAGACCCACTTGACCCTTGAGGTCCAACTTCATCAGCAGAGACTCACACCCGACAATCTCCGGAGCAGGGACCCTACGAGGAACTAACGACTCCCGGATAACAATGGCCACACCCCCACCCCTTCCCTGGGCTCTCGGCTGGTGTAGCACCTGAAATCCTTCTGGGCACAGCTCTACAAGGGGGACTCCTCCCTCTGGGCCCAGCCAGGTTTCAGTAATACATGCCAGGTCTGCCCTCTCGTCTAAAATTAAGTCCCGGACGAGAGGAGCTTTATGTACAACAGACCTGGCATTTAGCGACAACAGCCTGAGACCAGGGTCCTGACTACTTGCCCCATGTATGTATGTATGTATGTATGTATCTATATCTCTATCTCTATCTCTATCTCTATCTCTATCTCTATCTCTATCTATCTATCTATCTATCTATCTATCTATGTTCAAAAAAGGTTTTTGCAATGTGAGCGAGAAGCTATGAAGTGGCTTTATGGTTTAAAAATGTCATCTAGCTTCTTTGGGAAATGCTTTAATCAAAGAAAAGAAACTGGACAGCATGCATAGGTGAAAACAATTTGGAATTCTTTCTGAAGCAGCTGTCTAAATCTTGTGAATGACTTTAATTCTTCACCTCTTCCATAATTATAATCAGTGTGGCATAGTTTGTTATGACGTTGGACAGAGTGATTCAGGTTCATATTGGCTGTTTGTCACCCACTGAAACCCTGGTTACATATTTTGCCATCATGAGAGTGTGTCTATACAACTGCATGATCTGTAAGTTGATGGAACGCAGGCAATAGTGTGTTGGCTATAAAACAGTCTTTAGATTAGAAAGTGTAGCTTTCACAGAATAAGAGATAGGTCCATGATAAAACTGACCTATGATTACCTAGTGATACATTGGCTCAAATGTGCACAAACTGGCCAGAACTATTATTGTTAGTAGGGAGTGCTGGATATGGCATAATGTTAGCACCTTTGTCTACATTTCTGTGTTTGCTAAAAGGCATTATCTGAAAGACTTAATTGACTCAAGGCAAGATGAGTAATGGAAATTAATATTCACATTGGTGCTTAAAATCTTTGTGAAGCCTTTTGAATTTTTAATATTTCTGCATCAATATGACTTAAACTATGACCTGTTCTCCAACCAAGTCCTAAAATTAGATAAGGATAAATAGGGTCATTTTCGTCATTGAATACATGAATAAGCATAATGTCTTTGACTCCCTTGCTTAACTGAATTCTCTTTATCTAGTTTTAGAACTTATGTGGAGATGAACATTATGAATATTCTTAGGTACTTCTGGGCTCGCAGTTACATTTGGGCCATTTCTTATTTTGAATCCTTTGCTCTGTTTCCTTTATATTCTAGATATTTGCCGATATTAACAACCTAAAATTCATAAATTTAAATGTCAGCATTCTACATGGTTTTCAATTTTTGGCAAATTTCAGAACATGCTTGAGTAACTCTTTCATTTTCTCTCCTTTGCTTCAATGGCAACTATGAACAATGAACTCAATACTTCCTCCAAGTTTTAATTTGTAATATTTGATTTCATATTAACGATTAGAATTGTATCTTTATAAATACCAGACGATATTACATAGTTGGGCAAGCTAACAGCCAAGCTTGAACAAACCTTGGGCTCCATTGGAAGAAAATATTTCTTTCATTAACGTATATGTCTTAAATGTGTGCTTTGTTTTGGATGCTTTGTACAAAGAAAATGAGGAACAAAATTAGTATCTTCATGAAGCAGCTGAATTAAAATAAGCATACATCATTTCTACGGAATGAAATTGTTTTGCTTTGTAGGAAAAAGCTTCATTAACCATTGCAGAGTGTTTCGTAACTGCTACCCAGATGCTCTGGACAGTACATGTATAATCTAGAGCACAAATATGTAATAAAACATCAGGTTACACAGAAAAATAATTCCTAGATAGGGCTCACCATTCCATAATAAGGTTTTTTCTGCAAGTTTTTAAATTGAACCTATGTAACCAATGTAAATATTCTAATAATGAATAAGAAATGGTTGGTTTGGCTGGTTTGAAAAAGATGACATTTTAATTAAAATTAATAATACAAAAAACTTGTCTATGGTATGAGGCACATGGAATGAATTGTTAGCATCTATGTTATTATTCACTCAGTAATGCTGTAGGCAAGATTTTAAATTATTTAATTAGCATTGCCATTACTGTAGTGTTACTAATTAATTTTTTACCATAATCTTGGAGTATAATAACCTCTGAGTTATTAATGTTTTGCACAACAATTAAGCTGGTAATATAAAATATGATTGAGAGCTGAAAAATAGAAATCAGCCCTATTTAGATTCTCAGTGTCCATAGGACAACATGAAAGAACCTGATAAAATATAGAACCCTACAGATTTTTCTGGTTTATTTTGTTTGTGACTGAAATCCTGCATTCAATATCCATATCCTATTAAAACGATTAATGCTCCAACTTTATACGAACTGTAAAAATGTTTAATATGGAATGCCAAGAAAGATATGGAGGGTAGCTCTCCTCCACCAATCTTTACAGTATTACAATTTGTTTCAATTTTAACTATCTTCCTCCAACTTCCAATAATAAAGCCCCTGAGAACTTAGAACAAGACCTGATGATACCGGGAATTTTTAAGTATTTTTTCTGATTCTTCTGAAGATGCCTGAAGATTGTTATGGTAATATTTCATTTCTAAAGTTCTTTAACTGATTGATGAGAATTACATTGATCAAGTGCTGTGCCAGCAGAAACAAAGTCGTCGTTGCTGCAGATTATCAGCGATTTCCTTCTCCAGCACATGGATAAATACACCTGGAAACATCTACCTACCTACTCTCTCTCTCTCCCTCCCTACCTACTGTATTTCTCTCTCTCTCTCCCCCTCCCTCCCTCCCTCTACCTACCAACCTACCTACTCTCTCCCTCTCACTACCTACCTATTGTATCTATCTATCTATCTATCTATCTATCTATCTATCTATCTATCTATCTATCTATCATCTATTTCTCTCTCTATATCCCTCTACCTACCAACCTACCTTCTCTCTCTCTCCCTCTTTCCCTACCTATCTACTGTATTTCTCTCTCTCTCTATTTCTCTCTATCCCTCTACCTACCTACCTACCTACTTATAAGAGCCAAGGTGGCGCAGTGGTTAAATGCAGCACTGCAGGCTACTGCTAGATCAGCAGTTCAGCGGTTCAAATCTCACCGGCTCAGGGTTGACTCAGCCTTCCATCCTTCCAAGGTGGGTAAAATGAGGACCCAGATTGTTGGGGGCAATATGCTGACTCTCTGTAAACCGCTTAGAGAGGCCTGAAAGGCCTATGAAGCGGTATATAAGTCTACTGCTATTGCTATTGCTATTGCTATTGCTACCTATCTACACACACTCTCTCCCTACCTATCTACTGTATTTTTCTATCTCTCTATTTCTCTCTCTCCCTCCCTCTACCTACCTACCCACCTACCTATCTACCTATCTACCTATCTACTGTATTTCTCTCTCTTTCTCTTTCTCTCTCTCCCCCTCTATTTACCTACCTGCTTTTTTTTTTATTTGCCTCTTCAAAATCTTGGTGCGTCTTATACTCTGGTGCGTCTTATTTTCTGAAAAATACGGTATATATAGTATGTGACTTGCAGCTTTAGCCCTAGTTTTTTTTTTAATAGATTCAAGTCCCAACAAAAAGTTCTTTATTCTTTTGATGCTTCTATGAGCTTGCCCTGCTATTGTTCAAAATGTTGGGAAATCAGAAACAACATAATGTTATTTGATGCTACACAGTCTTGTTCATTTCAGTTTTTCTGTATCTCTGGAATTTCTCATGATCCCCACATTTTTATTTTGTCCGTACGACATGGATGGGGTAGGTTGGTTGGTGTAGTGTTTAAGGCACCAGACTACAATCACGAAACCATGAGTTCTAGTCCTTAAGCACACAGGCAGCTTGTTACTTTGGGCCAATCACTCTCTCTTAGCCCTTGGAAGGAGGCAACAACAAACTGCTTTCAAGATCATGCAAAAATAGTTCAGCCATAGGAGGTAACACTGATAGGAAGGGAGGGAAGGAGGGAAGGAAGGAAGGAAGGGAGAAAGGAAGGAAGGATAGAATTAAAGTCCTTATAGATTCATCTAACATTCTGCCAAGAATTTTATTCCTTAGTTATATTACTGTATTTTAAATACTGCTGTCACATGTTGTTACCTGGAAAATCTTTACCAAAACCTATGCTAGCAACTTACCTGGTTCAAATAGCACTTTGTACTCCTTACTGTAGTATAGCTAGAGTTGGTTACATTTTCCACCTTAGGCAATGTATTGAGAAATATATCATAGAAGATGGATGAATGGGTGGATTTTAAATTATATACCAGTATTAATTACTTTCTTGTATTATACATACCAAATTTACTTTTGAAACACTGAGAAAGATTTAGAGAATGTATCATTTAATAAATTGCTTTTCTCTTTAAGTAGAAACAGAATAGTTGTAGGGTATTCTTGACCATTTTAACAAGTGGCAAGACTAAAATTGTCTTGGATTTAGGAGCTAAAAAGAATCAGGCTTGGTCACACTACAAGTGTTGTAGGAAAAGAAAAGAAAGAAAAATATAGGATGGTATACTCTCACTCACTAGGACTTAAGATCGGTCCAAGGGAACTTCCACATTTTTTATTCCTAATTTAATTCAGGTCTAACCAAGTTGATTGCGACTAAGTGATTAAATTAGGTGATGATCCTACTATATCTCAGTAATAATAATGTACAGTTCACATACATTGTATGATGTGATGGGATTGCAGCAAGGTATTGTTCAATGATATGATAATAAAATGTTCATAGTCCTTTTTATAGCAAACTACATATCATTTATTTTAGCATAAATGATTTAAACTCTTGGTATATCTGCATATTTATTGTATGAGCCACAATAGTGTAAAGTCTGTACATAGATGGCTAATGATTGGTGTTCCATTTTGAGAATGAATAGTAACATATAGGGAACTCTTACATATCAGCCTTATCTACAATTTTTCAGCAATACATATCGAGCTTTCGGGAGAATGTATTAAACCTAACCATCCTGTGAAAAATACATGCAGATCCAAGCACATTGGAAAATCTTCTGAAATTACCATTATGTTGTTTGGTGTGGGGGCTATGATTCTTTACTCCGTCTCAGCCTGCCATACAATTGCAATGTGATTTCTCGCCAGATGGAAACCGCACCAACTGAACAACTACTACGTAGTTCTTATTTCATGCTTCACAAGATACAAACATTAGGACTTTATTATTATAAATTATAAGTAAACCATTGAAATACATTGTTGGAAGGGAGCAAAAACTATGTTTTTACCAAGATTCCCTTTTTTAGATTCAGAGCTGCCATTTATTTTATTATTACCCCGTTTTCTTGAAAATAAGACCTCTCTGGATAATAAGACCTCTCTGGATAATAAGACCTCTCCGGATAATAAGCCCAATTGAGCTTTTGAGCGCATGTACTAAAATAAGCCCTCCCCGAAAATATTGCAAAACAGCAGCAGGCATGAGGTTACCACGCTTGCCGCCTCCTGCACCTCAAAAATAATAAGACATCCCCAAAAATAAGGCCAAGCACTTATTTCGGGGGGGGGGGGTTTCCAAAAGAAAATAAGACTTCATTAAGTCATTAATATTTGTGTGAATGTTGCAGAGATACAGTTTCATATGGTATAACTGGAGAAATGATAAATATGAATGTGAATCACAGTGGACCTGCTCTTGACTTGTTTACTGTATATATGAAGGCTGAATCTATGCCTCATAATTGAAGGAATCCTGTTGTTGTTTCCCCGAATTGAGGAAAAGTAATAAAATAGATTGCAAAAACTATAGAGGATTCATTTGCTGGCTCTGCGAGATAATGTATTGGATAGAATTCCAGTTGAAAATGTATCAAAGATGCCATAAACACAATGTGGGAGGTGCAAATAGCAGTAGGAAGGGAGTGTGTAAAACAGATTTTTGCACTTTTTGGCACTCAGCTCATTAAGAGAAGTATAACTATGGGACAGTTGAATTGTACTATTGATTTAAAGAAAGAGTCTGGTAAAGAAAATAGTTTTGAAATATGGAATGTTTCGCATGTCTATAGAGGGGATTGATGGCTGCTGACTGCAGTAAGAGTATTATATCATTGAAATAAAGAGTTTGAGAGAATAAATGAATACATAGCAAATAGTTTAACATTGAGCAGGGAATAAGACAATATTGTTTGTTGTCACCTTAGTTGTTTAGTGCATTTATAGTCAAAAGTAGGATTATAGTGATGGTAGAAGTATATTGGTCTGGGATATGAATATACATGTACACTTATGGTATATGCAGATGATAATGTGTTCTTGACTGACATCCCTGTTGCAGAAATGTTAAGACAGATTGGTTGGAATAAATTGATGAGATCTTTAATAAGAGAGGTGTAATTTTTGAAGAACAAAAGGCAATGTATGAATTGGCATCTAAGTACAGTGGAAATATATTGTACATGATTTGTAAGGATAGAGAGGCATTGTGAATGTGGTCATGTAAACTAGATTGTTAGATATCCTTTTATCTCCTGCCCTTACTTTGTTTTGCTTACAATTATTTACTCTTGCTTTGTACTTTTCATAATATTGCTCGCAATGAAAAGGAATAACATAATGGATATGAATATATGTAATTATTAATATTTGTTTTCAATTTACTTTATAGAATTTATGGACATTGCATTTCCTTTTTTTATGATACAGCAGTAGTGAGCCCTGTATACCCATAATTATACACTGGATAGTTCAATTTTGAGAAATGATGGTGTTCTTAGATTATTGTGAACTGTTTTGATTCAGGGTTTTGCAGTATTTTCAGTCCTACCCATGGCAGCATTTAAAGATTTATGGACCAATATCATCACCCTTCTGGTTCCTTTGTGACTTATTTAGAATTTATATTGTTTAATACTTTGAATTTGAATGAAACAAGAGCTTTAAATAACTGTTGGCAGCTTGATTTTGTAAGAAAATGTATTCTGCCAAGTGACATAGAAGAAGCACTATAAACCTGATGCTTGGAATAGGTGAGATTTACATTAATGGCAACTTTGAGAGTATGATGAAAAATCCAGTCATTTGATTTAGCTATGGTTTAAAAGTGCTTCTAAGTAGAATTTCACAAATGCCCAAAAAAGTGCAGGTTGGTTTTTTCCCCAGTTTATTAGGATTTGTAACATGTAGAATTACCGTAATCAGAAATATATGTTCTATAATATTCACATTAGCTGCAATTTAACGTTTGATTAAACCAAATATTAGATTTTATTCAGTTATTCTTAAATAATATTAAGAGCAATCAATTAAATATAAGCAATACAATTGGAATTAAATAATGAGTCAGTAATAAAACATGCTAGAATCTCTAGATCTGGGGAAATTCCCCCAGAGATCCATGATTAGTCAGGATAGATTTGGAATATATATCTCTTCCTTCCCTTCCCTTCCCTTTCCAACAAGGACTTGGAAGAACATTTCCAGAAATACATTTCAAAAAGCAAGAAATTTAAATCTCATTAAATTTGCATTTAAGTAAGAAAGTTTGTATGGTTAAAATACATATTTTATAATATTCACTTAATTGCAATTATTATTGATTTTTACTGATGCAAGGATTCACATTTCTTTAGACACATTCCATGACTTGGAATCTTTCACTTTAGTATCTGATGTGTTGGATGTTTGTATAGTGCATTTATTTTTAAATTTTTCATTTTCCTTTTTGGTGGAAAGCTGCATCTTCTCCCAGGGATCTTTAATTTTGTAATCTGGACACTGTCCCTTACTATTATGACATATATTTTAGAAATGCCTTTCAGATAAGTATAAAACTTGTTTGAAAAATGGAAAAGATTTGAATGTAAAAAAACCCTAACTGAGATGGCGAAATGTTTAATGTGTGGGGTCTTATACTGCTGGTTGTCTCTGTTCAACTTCCAACACTCATTTTGTTTTGTGAATTCACATCCCCCTCGCTTTTATTGTCATCTGAATTGCTTAGTTATTAATCTTTTAGTCTGTTGATGTTGTGGTTTCGTGTGCTATTGGTGTCAAGGTCAACATCTTTTAATTTTATAGGTAGAACTCCACTATAACCTCAGAATCTCCTGCTATATATTTAAATGCTGTCACTTGTCTAAAAATGACAGTGTCTTGGGCTTATGTCCGCCAGTCTCTTTATTGAATTCTTGGGCTGTATTTCATCTCAGAAGCCTATAAACATCATGATTTCAAAATTGATTTTTTTGACTGACATGTTTTACTGACATATTAAAGCCATCATATTTAATATTGGGATTTTCTTGTTAAAATAAAACGTTTATGGCGCTGAAGATTTTCTAATACTAACTGATGGTTAAGAATTAAGCTGATATTTTGCTGCAGATTTTGACATAGCTATGACTAACAGAAACTGTTATTTCAAAATAATTATGTTAAGACATGGAATGAAATCAAAATGGATTTATCAAGGTGGGAAGTGTATAGTTATCATTGCTGGGAAGAATGTCTGTGGTAGAAAAGAATGTGTTACCTAAAATGTTTTTAGTTGAGACAATACTATTTTTTTTAGATCTTTTAATCCCACTTTTATTATTTTTACAAATAATTCAAGGAAGTAAAAACACCTAATACTCCTTCCCCCTCCTATTTCCCCCACAACAAGAGCCCTGAGAGGTGGATTGGGCTGAGAGAAAATGATTTGCTCCAGCTGGTTTTCACGCCTAAGGCGGGACTAGAACACACAGTCCCCCAGTTTTGAAAAGTGATGCACCTTTTAAACAATGGCAAAAATGATATATCCATATTTATATAACATAAAAATAAACCAAGGGTTAAATTTCACATTCTTTAAGATGCAAAGGAATGAGGAGGATTAGGATTGTCTGATTTTAAATTGCAGTTTGCCATGAATGAAGGAATGGCTCTTGTCAAGAAATAAGAGAATGTTAGAATTAGAAACACATGACCTGGTTCAGTAGATGATTTTCTCTCTGTTTCTGAATGTTTCTTGTTTGAAAGTGAAACACTGTTGTTTTCACTAATGTTATGTTTATACTGGATAGGGCAGGAAAAAAACAGTTTTGGAATGTGTGACATTTTGTAAACTAGCAATTCTTGAAATAAGCTTTCTAGTTCGTTTATAAAACTTTACATAATGACACAACTTAATTCAAAGTAATGTTTGATTAATGGGGAAGACAAAATTACATCCAATCAGGATTTCTTTAATTTGTTAGGAACTTGATCCAGACTAAGTTAAACATATGGTACTTGTTCCTATGGAAATAATTCTGGTGACAAATATAAATCACATTGATTTGAATTAGATATTAGTGCCTCTTGCGTGGACAGGAGCAAATCCACTGAGCTACTTCATGATGAAGGTAATTTATATCCATTGTTAAAGGGTAGGTAATTGAGAAAATTAAATATATGTGGTTCAAAAATGCAATTAAAATCAAATATTGAAGCAAGGAAGAATATAATGTAACTTAAATATATCATTTGTACAAGGTCAAAAGACTGAAAACTGATTTTTTGACTTATTACTATTGGATGTTCTATTTATTTACTGATTGCTCTATTTATAAAAACACATAATGTGGAAATTTATTTATGAGAAATAGATGTAGTCTTCCAGTACCCTATTCAGTTGTGTTATTTTTCTCTCCTAAAAATGCATAGGTTTATTTTATGATGGCCTTAATTCATTTCCTTATAAATAACTTTTCCACTTGGGTGCTTAGAATATTTGCCATCTGGAAATGAGGTTGTTTATAATGCACAGCTGGAATTATTCCCCCCATCTCCTCCCAGGTTTATAGCGAACAATAGTTTGCAACTTCTGTAATTGTCTTTCATTACACTGAGCAATAATCCTTTGGTTGTGGGGGTGGAGACTCAACACACTGACTCATCAAACAAATAAGTGAACCTTATATATATTTGTCACTGATTTTTTTTTAAAAATGCTTACAAAAGTAGAAAATAATGGTTTGTCTTGGTTAGCATCAAAGTTCTTTTTCATTATATTTGTAAGTAAGACATATTGCCTATTGACTTTTATTGCAGATATTAGGAAATTTTCAAATCCCTACGGAAAATTTTGACATTCTGCTATCAATTTTCTGAGTGCATGTATCTGGACATGAGTAAAAAGGCTATCTCAGTGTGCATTAACAGGAACATAAGAGTCTGACTCTTCAATAGAGAATAAGATGATATTCTCCTTAAAATGATACAGCAAACTAGGGAAGACCTGGTTTGGCAGTAGGTATATATAGAGAGGGCCTGGGTGTTCTACACAAGTTAGAAATAAGCCAGGACTATAGTGCAGAGGAAGCCTGGAGGAACGTTGTCCATGGGTCGGACATAACTTCCTAACTAATAACAACAACAAAATGGTGCAGCTGTTAAAAAGACAAAGGCTATCCCAGTGTGCATTAACAGGAACATAAGAGTCTGACTCATGGAAAGTAATTAGTTCACGGTACTCAGCAGTAGACAGACCCTACATATATACTGTTCTGGTTACTACAGTTCAAAAACCACAACGACCAACTGGAACAAGTTCAGAGGAAGGCTATCAAAATAGTGAAGAGTTTGGAAGCCAAGTCCTATGAAGGATGACCTGAATATGTTTACAGCAGATCTAAGGAAACTCAAGCTAGACATGAAGAGAGACTTCTTGGCGGTATCAGCTGTTAACCAGTGGAATAGGCTGCCACATGATATGGTGTGTTCTTACCGGAAGTCTTCAAATAAAGACTGACTGATCATTTGTCAGAAATGCTGGAGTGGATCCTTTCCAATTTACAGTTTTTGCTTTCCATGCCCATGTGTACATTTATGTAAATGAATTATGTGTACATTTCTCTTTAAACAAAGATATACAGGAAATCCTCAACTTACAACAGTTCATTTAGTGACTGTTCAAAGTTACAATAGCACTGAAAAATGTGACTTATGACCATTTTTCAAACTTATGACCATTGCAGCATCCCCATAATCATATAATCAAAATTCAGACGCTTGGCAACTGGTTCATATTTCTGACCATTGCTGTGTCCCAAGGTCATGTGATTCCCCTTTTACGACCTTTTGACAAGCAAAATCAATGGGGAAGCTGGATTCACTTAACAACAGTGTTACTAAACAACTGCAGTGGTTCACTTAACAACTGTGACAAGAAATGTCGTAAAATGGAGCAAAACTCACTTAACAAATGTCTCACTTAACAACATAACTATTGGGCTTAATTGTGGTCATAAGTCAAGGACTACCTGTATTTCTTTCTTTCACATTTCATCCAGATCGGATGAAATTTGATACAAACAAGGGAAAGATTGCTAAATGGCAAAAAAAATAAAAATAAAAATAAAAATCATGAAAAATATTTTATTTTGGGGTCAAGAATTTTGACTTAATAATAAAGATTATGTTATTCTGAAAGCTGCATGAAAAAAAAAATCTTTACATCATATATTACAGTTTCCGTATGTCTAGGATCATTTAGCTTTAATTACAAGATGCTAGGAATTTAAATTACTGGCTATGTGATAGGTTTCACCTTAAGATAACATCTGTCATTTTTGAATTCACGTAGTCTAATATTTTCAGTATACCTAAATAATAACAAAAGCTGAACTGGATATAAATGTTTTCTGGTTTTGAAGCTTCTTACTGCTGGATCTGTTTTATATTCTAGTCACCTTCTCCATGTTATCTATAATCCTTATGCTGTAAAGTGCACTCAGAAGAGAATCTGGCTTGTTGTATAAGAACTTAAAACAGGTGCGGTAACTGTGAATCACTCATTTTTTCTGGTAACGTTTTGAATGAATATCTGAACCCTCTAAAGCAGTGGTCCCCAACCCCCGGTCCGCGGACCGGTGCCGGTCCGCGGAGTACCTGGCACCGGGCCGCGCAGCGGCCGGGGGCCATGATCACTGCAGCTGGGTGCCGTGGCTCTCCTGCTGCGCCAGCCGCTCCTCTTCCAGCCGCTCGCCCAGCGCGCAAAGCTCCCGGCAGCGGCGCCACAGCTCCTCGAGGCGCCGGCGGCTCTCCTGGTTCTGCGTGCGCAGCTTGCGCAGGTCCTGTTGGCCCAGGCGGCCCCCTTCCAGCTCCTGCAGCGCCCGCAACTCGGCCTCGTATCGCTCCAGGCTCTGCGCGCAGCTCCAGCTCAGCACCAGCGCGTAGTCGGAGGCCAGCTGCCGCTTCTCGGAGCGCCCGGCCCGGAGGACGCACGGGGCAGACAGCAGCGCGGCCGGCCGCTGCTTGCGCGCTTCCTGCAGCCCTTCGTGCTCGGCCAGGAGCTGCTCCAGCAGCGCCTCCAGAGCGGCGCAGTCAGCCCACAGCCCCTCCAGCTGCTGCTGCCACCGGGCCAGCTCGGGCTCCAGGCGGCGGAGACGCAGCTCTCCAAGTTGCGCGCTCAGCCTCTCCAAGCTCTCCAACTCGTGGCGCAGCGCGTCCTGCTCCAGCTCGCCTTGAGGTGATCTCAAAAAATAAGCTAGGTTGGATATGACTGGGATAAGATTTCCAGATGTTGACTTGGCTCAAGTCACCGGTTCCTTTTTCTTGCTGAATGAAAACTCCTGCATCATGGTTGTATGTAGGATGTATTTAGAAAAATTCAAGATGGGAACCATCTTGGTTTTTATGTGATGCAAATAAAAGAATAAATAGGCTTTTAATTTCATAGTCATGGCTATTACCTTGACATTTTCGATGTCACTCTGACACCCCTGTCCCAGATAATTTGGTGAATGGACAGAGAGGCTACCAGCTAGTAGTAGGCTGGCTTGAATGCACTTACTAAGAAAGGATTCACAGTGAATTCAATGAATAACATTTTTGGGTGATCATCAATCTGATGGGAGCTATATATCTATTGCAGCATTTACCTGCAAATTTAGAGGAAGTCCAGAAAGCGATTGCAATCTATTTGGCATATATTTACAATCTGATATATAAACAATCAATGTGTCGTCGCGAACAACGCCCCCCCACCCCTGCGCGCGCTCAGCGGGCCACGGTAAAATTATCACAGGCTGACTGGTCCGCGGCGATAAAAAGGTTGGGGACCACTGCTCTAAAGTACCTTTTTGTACTGGCCTCAGTAGTCTCATTCAAACTTCAGCAGGGCCAAGGACAGGGTTTCCATTTTTTTTTACTGTAAAAATTGTTTAACGAAGGCAGTGTAAATTATCATTAGCTATTTGAATTGCAGACATATTATTAATTCATATTAGATTTGTTAATTGTTGTATTCTCCAGATCTTTCTCAGATGTGTTGCCAGATATTCTTTCCAGATGAACAAGATGTTACTGAATGATTTCAGCAAAATATAAATGAAGTCTTATATTATCCCTGTGATGATGGTGGTTATTATTACTGATACTATTTTGTAATATTTTGATGCTTGGTTTGATATATTTTGCATTAAGATATATTCAGTGTGCAATT
Source organism: Thamnophis elegans (assembly GCF_009769535.1). Lineage (NCBI taxonomy): Eukaryota > Metazoa > Chordata > Lepidosauria > Squamata > Natricidae > Thamnophis > Thamnophis elegans. The sequence continues at coordinate 72,400,643 of NC_045544.1, read as the reverse complement.
ATGGCACAAAGCAAGTATTTAATTTTTTATTTTCCTGTTTAATCTACTTAGTTTTTTGGCTTAAGCTGAAACTTCTTGTGTAAGGGATCTAACATAATTTTACCTGCTAGTAACAGAGGAAATAAAGTATTTAATACAATTAAAGGAAACCTGGTATTTCCCAGACTATTTTAATCCAGGTATTTTCAAGGACTGGAATTCATTTCCAGCAGGGGGCACTTAAATACCAATAGAATGTACATACGTAAGGAGGGAAAAGCTTATGTATCATATATAATTTTAGGAAAGCTCTTGAAATAATTATTGTACTTTTCACTTGGGTTTTGGATTTCAGAGAAACAGATGTACCAGTTTTGCACAGAAAATGCTAATATTTTATTCATTTATACAATATCATTTTGCAGCACTGTTTAATATTAGTTTATAATTTTGTATTCGATTGAATAATAAGTATTTTTTTCTATGTGAAATAATATTTATTTTATTTTATTTATGTATTTATTACATTATTATGCCACTCATCTCCCTTACAAGGTGACTAGCTATGGGTCCAGTGACAGTTCCAGTGATTGTCCTCATTCTGTAATTGATATCTCGCAAATAACTGAGGGAGAGAGGGAACTCTTCGTGGTTCTTAAACACGTAGTCCTCAATTTACAATCACAATTGAGCCCAAAATTTATGTTGCTAAGTGAGAAATTTGTAAAGTGAGTTTTACCCTGTTTGATAACTTTTCTTGCCACATTTGTTAAGTAGATCACTGCAGTTGTTAAATTAGTAACATCCTTGTTAAGTGAATCTGGTTTCCCCATTGACTTGGCTTGTCAGAAGGTTGCAAAACGTGATCACATGACCTCAGGACACTGCAATTGTCATAAATGTGAATCAGTTGTCAAGCATCCAAAGGTAAATCATGTGATCATGGGAATGCTGCAATAGCCATAACTGTGAAAAATGATCATAAGTCACTTTTTTCAGTGCTGTTGTAACTTCGAATGGTCACTAAGCAAACTGTTGTAAGTTGAGGACTACCTGTATCCTAATGCTAATTGTGAATGTAGCCATCATGGTTTATAAACCATTGCTTAATAAGTTTAATAAATTTAGTCAATTGTGATATGTAAGCTTATGTGCCATATATAATCTTAATTGTGATTTATTTATTGAGGTGTGGTTCAAGGCAATAGCTTGATGTTGTATATCAATATATGAATCCAGTCCATAAACATTTGGTATAGAGTCACTAAAGAAGACTGGATTTCTTTGGTGGAAAGTAATTATTTCTGTTTTATAAACGTCGTTCTTTCCATTCTACTTTACTGAATATATAAGTATATTCTCCATTGAGAGCCATTGCATTGGAATGTGTCTCCAGAACAACTTGCCTTAGTGTGATTCCCTTCATATGCATTGGCGCTATAACACAAAAGACTTTCCAACTGGCATTAATATTGCTGACAAAAAAAAATCTGGAATTTTCATGTTCAGTTAAACGTTTCTTTGTGCATGTTTTACAAGAAAGAATTAAAATGGAATTGATCATTTTTTTCTTGTACTAAATCACACTGTTGCTTCATGTAGCTCAATAATGTCTATGCTGATAGCTGTTTATATAGAATTAAAGTATTTTCCAAAGCTTGCATGGTTGTATTGACCTTGTGTAATATTGACCCTGTATTCCCTATCATTGAACTACAAAAAAAGGCTATTTTCTGTCTTTGAGTTCTGGCCAGTCAGTGGGTAGAATATTTTTCTTTCATTTGATTTCTCAGTATAGGATCTTACTTGGATTTGCTGTATATATACTACTTCTGCTCTATTATATTTTATGGAATTCTGATGTACTGCTTTCTTTCTTCTGCATATGAATGTATGTGTTTGTAATCTGCACAATGCAAGCACAGTTGTTTATTCCCCAATACAATTGGGACAGCAAAATTTGATACTGCAGCCTTATATACATACGGGAAAGATAGTTCTGAGCAACAATTACTTCCAATTTCTTTATCTCAGTTTGGTGCAAATTGATATAGCTCAACTACTTCATTTTTATGATTTTATCAACTTGCTGACTTTATAGGCAAAACATTTTAATTTCTATTATTCAGGAGACTTTTCTGTAAATTACAGCTCTGTGGAGGAGCTAATAAGTTACTCTTTGATAGTAATTAGCACTTTTGTCTGAGTCTAACTTTAAGATATAATAAGATTGATTTGTCAAATAGATTCCTGAAATTACGCTTTGCAATTTTAAATCCTAGATCTAATTAAGAAGTAGAAATTGTATATATTATTTATTTTGGAAATTCAATAACTTCTTTTCACATTTTAAGTTAAAATCATCCATTTTCAGGCAGTAATTTATGATTTTTTTGTGTCTAAATGCATATTTTGGTGATGAATGCACAAGTGCGCATGCACACGCATACACCAGTGATGGGATTTTTTACTACAGGTTCTGTGGGTGTGACTTTATGGGTGTGGCATGGCTTGGCGAGCTTGGAAGGGGAAGGATACTGTAAAATCTCCATTCCCTCCCCACTCCAGGGGAAAGTTACTGCAAAATTCCCATTTCTTCCTGATCAGCTGGGACTCGGGAGGCAGAGAATAGATGGGGGTGGGGCCAGTCAGAGGTGGTATTTACTGGTTCTCCAAACTACACAAAATGTCTGTTACCAGTTCACCAGACCTGGTCAGAACATGCTGAATACCACCTCTGATACACACACACACACACACACACACACACACACACACAGTGTTCAGATGCATTTTTTAAAATCAATAACTTTGTATTATTTAATGAAGAGAGAGAGAAAGAATTGGAGATCTTTATTTTAAGAAAAGACGAACACTGCTCAAATATCACAAAGTATGTTACAAAGAAGGACAAAACTTGTTCGCTTTTATTTCAGAGTGCAGCCCCCAAGATAAATGTTACAGGTGGTTAATTCTGATTGAATGCTAGAAAAGTCTTTCTGATAATAATAATAATAATAATAACAACAACAACAACAACAACAACAACTCCGCCGTTGCCGGTCCCAAGCCCGGATGAGAAAGGAGGAGGGTTGGGGTCAGGTTTGCATCTGGTTCCATAAAAAACCCCCGCCAACCCATACAATATGGTGAAAAAAACGAATAAGAATTCCATACCGCATCGGTCGTCGTGCGGGTTAACAAAGGCCGCGGCGGATGTTGGGGTCCCTGGACATCCGTCGACAAGTGGGCTACAAGTGGACCAGCCAACAAAACGACAAAAATATAGTGCAGATGAAAACCGTGCCATAATGGCCTGTTACTACAACTCAGAGCCAGAAAAAAGAGGCTATTTAAAGCGAATGTATGAATTATGGAAACAACAATATCCAGATTCAAATGTTAGTGTACAACGACTAGCAGATCAAAGGCGATTTATTATACGGAATAAAGTGTTTAGTGAAGTTGAACTAGAGGAAATTCAGGCAAATTGCAAAACCAAAAAAACAATATCACAAGCAGAAATAACTGATATTCAAGACACAACTAAAGACATTATAGTAGAACTCCCAGAAGAAGCTCTCGGGGAGGAAATAACACCACCACCACTAGAACCAGTTATCACTGAACCAACTGATGAACTAACTCAAAAACAAAAAGAATTGAAGGATAAGATCATGGAGCATTTTCTGCTTAATGAGGAAAGGCAACGTTTACCATCACTAACAGCTGTGCCTAAGAAAATTTTGACCCCTATCATGAAAATGGTTAGTGCAGTGTTTTCAACAATTGAATCGGGATCCATCTTGGAAACGAACCAGTTAATGTACAGCGCAGCTGTAATAGTCACTAATGAATTAGGCATTAAAATCAAAGTACCTAGTCACACAACAGAAAAAGCATCAAAGCCAAAGTGGAAAATCCGATTAGAACAAAAAGTCAAAAAATTAAGGGCAGATGCTAGTAACTTAAAGAACATGCATGAGCAACGGCTTAAAAACAACAAAACCATAGATCGGCTAATCAGAAGATATAGATTGGATACAAGAAACATCAATGAAGCTGTAGAGATTGTAAAACAGCAGATAACAGCAACAGCTAGAAAAATTGAAAGATATGAGGCACGAATCATCCAATATAAACAAAATCAGCAATTTCGATTAAACCAACGGCGTTTTTATCAAAGTCTTAATGTGAATGGTGACACCAAAAGTGAAAAACCAGAAAAGCAGGCCACAGTTGAATTCTGGAAAGAATTGTGGGAAAATGCAAAGGACTACAATAAGGAAGCAAGGTGGATACATGACTTTGAGAAAAGCATTGGCAACAAACAAATGCAAGTATTAGAAATAACAACTGAGATGGTCAAACATCGAGTAAAAAAGGTAAAGAATTGGACATCACCTGGAAAGGACCAATTACATGGTTTCTGGCTCAAATATCTGACCAGTTTACATGCAATATTGGCCAGGCAACTGAATGAAATTTTACAAAAGGGCCAAATTGATGAATGGTTGACAACTGGAAAAACATACTTGATTCAGAAAGATGCAACTAAAGGAACAACACCTGAAAACTACAGACCAATAACATGCTTGCCAAAGCCTTCAAATTACTCACAGGCATTATTGCAGATAACATGATGGATTATTTGGAAACAAACAACATCTTGCCAGTAGAGCAAAAAGGCAACAAAAGAAGGAGCAGGGGCACAAAAGATCAGCTCCTAATTGATAAAATGATATTAGAAAATTGTAAGAACAGAAAAACGAACTTGAATATGGTCTGGATTGATTACAAAAAGGCATTTGACTCACTGCCACATAGTTGGATCATAAAATGCTTAGAAACAACTGGCATTAGCAAAAATATTACATCCTTTACTGAAAAGGCGATGAAACAATGGAGAACCGAGTTGGCAGTAGGGAATGAGATCTACGGAATGGTTAATATCAAGCGAGGAACTTTCCAGGGTGATTCACTTTCACCTCTTCTCTTCATCATCGCCATGATCCCACTATCAGTAATCTTAAAAAAAATGAAATTAGGCTACCAAACAGCCAAAGAAGCTGAAAAAATTTCGCATTTACTATATATGGATGATTTGAAACTCTACGGAAAGTCAGAAATAGAAATCCAATCATTGACAAATACAGTCCGAGTATTCAGCACCGATATTTCAATGCAGTTTGGCATGGAAAAATGTTCCACTGTATCCATAAAAAGGGGCAAAATCACTGCATGTGAGGGAATTGAAATGCCCAATGGCCAACTAATTAAATGCAACGAAAATGAAGCCTACAAATACTTAGGCATTCTGCAGTTGGATAACTTCAAGCATGGAGAAGTAAAAACTATTATCAGGTGAGAGTACACCAACAGAGTTAGGAAAATTTTGAAATCTAAATTGAATGGTGGAAATACAATCAAGGCCATAAATACCTGGGCAATACCAGTTATAAGATACACAGCTGGTATAGTTAATTGGACACAAGCTGATTTGGACATTTTGGACGGAAAACCAGGAAACTAATGACAATGCACTACAGTTTACATCCACGTGGTGATACTGATAGACTATACCTGCCCCGAAAATCAGGTGGCAGAGGATTATTACAAGTGAAGCAAACAGTTGAAGAAAAAAAACATGCACTGGCTGATTATTTAAAAGAAAGTCAAGAACATCTATTAATCGAAGTAAAGAACAAAAATCTACTGAAGGCCCAACAGATGAAACAAGAATACAGAAAAGATGTGATAAAATCAAGAATGGAGAGTTGGCAGAACAAAGCACTGCATGGCCAATTTCTGGAAAAAATAAAAGATAAAGTGGACAGTGAACAAACTTGGTTATGGTTAACAACAGGTACATTAAAGAAAGAAACAGAGTCACTAATCCTGGCTGCGCAAGAACAAGCTATCCGCACAAATGCCATTAAGGCCAAAATCGAAAAATCCTCTGATGATGCCAAATGCAGACTTTGCAAAGAAGCTGATGAAACTGTTGATCACATACTCAGCTGCTGTAAAAAAATCGTGCAGGCTGATTATAAATTGCGGCACAATTCAGTAGCAGAAATGATCCATTGGAATTTGTGCAAAAATTATAATATTAAAACAGCAACAAGCTGGTGGGAACATCAGCCTGAAAAAGTCACCGAAAATCAGATGGTCAAGATCTTGTGGGATTTCCATATACCAACGGACAAAATACTGGCGCATAATACACCAGACATCACACTAGTTGAGAAAAATAAGGTCACAATCATAGACATTGTAATACCAGGTGATAGCAGGATCGCCGAGAAGGAACATGAAAAAAACGCAAAATACCAGGACTTAAAAATCGAAATTCAATGACTATGGCACAAACCAGCAGTGGTAATTCCAGTGGTAATTGGCACACTGGGTGCTATTCCAAAAGCACTGGAATTACATTTAAAGCAGTTAAAAATTGACAAAATCACCATCAGTCAAATGCAAAAAGCCGCACTGCTTGGATCTGCACGCATATTACGAAAATACGTTACGACGTCCTAGGCCCCTGGGTGGGGCCCGACTAGTAACCAATGCCAAATCCGGCGAAACAACTGGCCGCTGTGATACAATTGTACAATAATAAGTGAGAGTTCCTTCTCCCAATGATTACAATGTCCATTACCAAGACAGTACAGACTGTTGGTTCTTTAACAGAAGATAAGGCAAACTTTTGTCTTGTACAAAGATAAAGTATGAGGAAATGCATTTTGTCACCTAATTGCCTATATATAGGTATCTCATTTGAAAGTAGAGTACTTTGTGATGTTCTTGTGGCATAACCTTGTTCTTTCTTCTGATAAATGTCATTAATCAGAGATTTGTATTCTCATTCCTTAATTGCAAACTGTAAGGATGCAATTAAGGAATGAGAATATAAACTGCAAGGTGCAAACTGTAAGGATGAAAATCTAACAGTTTGACAGAGGAACTAATTACCCTGAGGATGGTGAGTTCCCTGCAGTAGATATATTTGGTTAAACACTGGACAGCCATTTATCTGTTTAGGATGCTGTAATTTGGATTTCTGCACAGTGAGGATGTTAGACTTGATGGCCCAAATGTCCTTCCTAAATGTAATTCTGTGATGAAGAAAATCACATAATATCTTAAAAACTCCTTGAGTCTTCTTGAATTTCTATCTTATATCAGTTGAATTTTGTAATGTTGATTTCAGTCCAAATTACAATGATTCATGGCATGATTTGGATACTATAATCAGTTAGATACTTTTATATTAGATAAAATGAAATAGACTATGAAAATTGAATTATTTTGATAGTTTTGTTCATTAGGCTTATTACATTAACATTCTCTGTGTGTATATACAAACACACATACACGCATGGGTCTGTACAACTTACTAATATTCATTTTTCAAGCTGCTTCATTGTTTCTGTCTAAACTTTAAGGTATGAGCAGTTAACTAGGGATATAATCTTTTTTTTTCTAATACTTTCTTAAAATAAGACTATGAACAGTAAGAGCTTAAGGGAAAATTGGATGTTGGCAAAATCCATACTAAAGCTGAACTGTTTCTTGTTTAGTCCTCACTGTCTTCAGCACAATTGGACACAAATTAAAAATCAATTAAATTATTACAAATACCTCAGCTCTTAATTGGAAAAGGGAATCTCAATTTCAGAATTAACTGGCAGAAGATTAAAGTATCCATTGTTAGCTCAGGTTTATTGCAAGATGACATGTTGCCACTTGCAAAGTAAATTCTCTTAAAGGAACAATCCCCAATCTTTGCAGCTTGGTGAACCAGGGGCGGGGGAGAGGGGAACCAGGCTGCATGAGTGGCCGACATGCATGCATGCATGCTATTATGTAAATTGAGCTACATGCACCGGCCTGCCACTTGCACAAGTCCAGCTGCATGTGCATGCCAGCCCACTCTTCATAGGGCCCGTTTCCCTATAGGCCACAGCCTGGTAGTCAGCTGCAACCAGGGGGTTGGGGACCTCTGTCTTAAAGAGCAATTCTCTTGATGTTAAGCCTATACTGCAACTACAGGCTCTTGCCTACTCTATATAACTCATCCATGAACAAAAATGTCGGTGTGTCCATCTGACTATCATTCAGAGCAGCTTTTCAACATTTATCCTCTGGAAAGCAGATGACAACCTCTTCCCTTTTCCAACAGTTCGAATATAGTGGAAAGTTCTAGTGCAAAGAAGTATTGTTTAGCTATTTCAGTTGCACTAAATTACAACAAAATGATGCCAGATTTTCCCCTTAATCTTGATAATACAAGACATACTTTTGTAAATGATTCTTGGATAGATATCTTCAAGACATGAATCAGTAGTGATGCTTTTCAATTAGACTGATCATTCTTGTATTCAAGCGAATTAAATGGGATAATACTGTAATGTAGATAGAATCACCATAAGATATCTGATTTCTATTAATTTTTTGTGAACTTCCACCTCCAGGCTCTCCTTAAAGCTTGGTTGTAGTTTCACTATCTTTGGAGGACAACAGGCTGGAAAAATTGAATAAGTGATTATTGCAAAAAACAACAATACCATTTTCTCTAAACTTTCTATAAAGTACAACGGTTGGTAATAGTTCTCTCTAATAAGTACTGATGACCTGTTTCTACATATGTATATGAAGTTTTCCTCATTATTTATCAAGCAGGTTGTTGCTATTATTGTTACAGTAATACTGAATGTCATATTATCCTCACCCCACCTGACCCATATCAGATTTTATTCATAGATGGAAGCTTGTACTAAATATTAATGCTAACTGAGGGGAAAAAATCTTGTAGATCAATGCTGTTTTATATGTCAGAATTGTTTCCAAGCTGTTATCATCTAGATAAGATGGTCAGTCACCCAAGATGATGGAAATGGTAGTCCAACAGATTAGGACTGGTTTAAATGTTCCCCTGATATTTTCTCCAGATGTTGGGAAAGATTGATCCAAATTATCAGTCATTTCTAATGCCAAACCTATTTTCTAAAACAGGGGTGGGGAATGATGACTTGTGGACTTCAACTTCCAGAATTCAACACCCAGATTAACGTAGATTAACTCCAAGATTAATATCAGACCAACAATCAAGAAGTAAACAGTATCCCAATCAAGGAACTGCCAAACAAATTAATAGCAAACAGCCCGGTCAAAGAACTTCCAAAACATATGAAGAACTATTGCAGGAATTGGATATGTTTAGTTTAATGAAAAAAGGACTAGGGGTAAACGATAACAGTGTTCCAATATCTAAAGGACTGCCAGAGAAGAGAGAGTCAACCTATTTTCCAAAGCATCAGAAGGCAATACTAGAAACAATGGATGGAAACTAATCAAGGTGAGAAGCAACTTAGAACTAAGGAGAAATTCCCTGACAGAACAATTAATCAGTGCAACAGCTGGGCTACAGAAATTATGGCTGCTCCATTACTGGCGGTTTTTAAGAAAAGATTCGTCAAGCATTTGTCTGAAATTTGTCTCCTGCTTGAGGAGCTGGTGGACTAGAAGACCTGTAAAGTCCCTTCCAACTCTTTTATTCTGTTAAATAGTAGTTTATAGTCAAATAAAGGACAAGCATGGATATAAAAATGAAACCAGAAATAAATAACAAAACTGAAATACAATAAATAATTAAAATGTATTTGTCTTTGCCTCGTGCAGGAATGATAACAGTGAAAGACTGAAAAAAATCCCTCTTTACACTCTGGCTTTCTATCCAGTTACACTCTGGCTTTCTATTAAAATAATTTATGGTGAATCCTATCATTCATTTATTGAGAAATGTCTGCAATTGGAAAATAAATATTTAACAACTGGGAAAATAACAAGATTGAAAACTAATTATTAAGCTAAGCTTAACTAAAACTATTAAATAGGTAAACTTTAGGAAGGTGAGAGCAACTCATTTTAAAATGATTTGCATTTCATTTAGTCGTTACTTTTTATATACTGTTTTTGTAACATAATAGATGGGAAAATTATATGAAATGGCTCTTTAATTGTAAACAGCACTTTGGGGGAAATAAAATGGTGCAGCTAATGTTAGTTAATTGCTTCATAATTTTGGCACAATGTCTAGTAAAAAAGTATGGCCCCTCTTGAATGTTGAACTTGATAAGGTCATACAATATTTTCTAAATCAGTTTTTTAATTGTGACTTAAATATTATATATATATATATTCTTCTAAATGGGTTTTTGCACAGTTTTAACATTTATAGATTAAAAACAACCAACCAATGAAATTATTTATGAATCAAATAGTTAACATTACCAATACTATCAAATCAGTCAAATGTTTTTCTAAAATATGAAGTTTTTAATAACTTGCAGATAGTGTGGGGGCTGAAATAATTTTTGGGGAAAGTTACTTTAAAATCTAAATTGACAGAAAAAGGTCTGTTGGTCTGTCTGTCTGTCTACCTACCTATATACCTACCTACATACCTATCTCCATATACACATATACATTTATTCTTTTTTAAAGTCAAAGATCAGTCTATAAAACTAATTTTATACATAAAACCAATATTAATTAATTAGGTAAGCATATCAGTAAACTTGTTATACATCTTACATGACAACATTGGGCCACATTTAAAGAAAATACATCTTACATGAGAACATTTGGCCACATTTAAAGAAATTCAGTCTGTAAATAAGACTTTTAAATAAAAACTGATTAAAATGACTAGTTTTCATGTAACCTGCCCTGGAGACATGTAAGACCTATGTGAAAAGTGGGGCTTATGTATGATGTATGCAGCTCCAATGCCTCACCCTCCACACCCCGTTTTAGGCCTAGTGGGGGGCTCCCTGAACTTACCTGGGAGCCAAAATGGGGCATGTGGGGAATTCCTGGTAGGGTCAGGGGGTGCAGGCAGAGGTGGTATTTGCCGGTTCTCCGAACTACTCAAAATTTCCACTACCGGTTCGTCAGAATCGGACTGAACCGGCTGAATACCACCTCTGCTGAGGTTGGTAAAGCCCTGTACTCCCTAGACCCCATCTGTGGCGCCTGCTGCAGGCCTATAACTCATCTACTAGCCTGTTTGCCTAGGAGTCTTACCTTTTCTCATACTGCAATGACATGAGGTCCTTACTTAATGATCCACACAGGCCTGGAATTATTAAAGCAACTGGCATTGCAACGATTTCAGGTGCTAAGTCATACAATTATGTGGTGTTGTGCTTTTTGATAGCATTGCTTATCCATAGAAATCCCAGTCCCATTTGCTATCATTACACGAGGACTACTGTGTGGGCATCCTCAAATCTAAAAATGTCCAAATAGGAAGCCATTAATGTAACAAATCTCTACACACAAAAGTAGATTTTAGCAAAGAATAACTGCCATTGTTTGTTTTATAAACATAGTTTCACCTAAAAAAGTAAATACAAGAAAATAATTTCAAGGTTTAGACAAAATGAAATATATACAGATAAGGACAAAATCTCTGACATTTTTAACAAACATCATAGTTTCCTCCCCATGAGACACAAATATCTACACAAAATATATTGCTGACTGCCATCCCAAATGCCATGATGAAAATTATTACTTACTCACAATGATTTCTTACCCCGAGAATTTCTACTTAGCTTTTTTTGTAGGACAGCTGTCAAATCTTTTATAGACAGATTTAGTGAATGTGGCTGATGATTTTTTTATGTTGCAATGTCTAGGTTTATTATCAGAAAGGATGGATAAATAACACAACTTTTTAATTAAATGTAAGACTTGGGAAATAAAACTAAGGAAATTTTAGGTCATTCTTTGTTCTGCCCTTTGAGATACTTTCAAATCATTGATTTATTTAAAACAAATACTTGAAATGTTGCTTCCTTTGAAGTTCTTTGGGCCTCAGATGAGCACAGCACATCTTTACTACTCATTAAGGTGACTTGACTTTTAATGTTTCCATGCACGCCTAAAAAAAGATGCTGTTACTTTAAGAAAGCCACATATTAAAATTAATATGCCTCTTAAAGCAGATGCATTTTTTTCAGGAGACAGGTGCCTGAAAAATATCTTGTTCATTGCATGAATAGATGAGAGCATTATTTTTTCCAAATTATGTTCAATGGTAGTATTTTATCTGACATATACTATGCTCTTGTGTTTATGTGGATTGTTTCCCACCTCACTTAACTTGGTGAGATAATTCATTAAGATAGTTTTTAATTGAATTTCATATTTCTGAATCTCTATAGTCTGCTAGTTATGATATAAATATATTTTTTCAGACATGTTTACATATCAAAAAATAATCATTTGAAATCCAGATTCCACTGAAATTAAATTGCATGTAACAATAATGGGCAGCAATATAATATTACTGCCCATTATTGGGTAGAAAAAACATGCATCAATAGTAATTTGTTATATTGCCACTTTGAGATAATTAAGAGGGACTGTTTGTTAAGCAAATGTGTTCTGGAAGATGTAGTTTGGGGGCTGATTAAAGCAACTACCACTAAATATCTCACTGATATATTTAACTTACCCTTGATTGCTGTTGTGCAAATTAACAATCAAGTAATAAATTCAAAACCTTCAGTCTCCAACAGCATTACCCTAAAAGTTATTTCAAAAGATGTGGGAATGAGAAAACAAAGGAGATTTGCAATTTCATCATTTCTCTTCTTGGAGTTGCATGTATACCTTGAAAAGCCATTAACTGCTATAGTTGAACAGAAGGCAATTTGTTATACAGAACAGCTAATTTTTCATTTTATTTCCATTGAGGCAAAGTACAAAGTAGTTCAATATCGAATTCAAATCAGGTAGGTTATCCATCGACATCTCCCAGCATCTTTAAGGCCAGGATCTGCTTTCAGATTCATTTTTGAAGTTTTCATTCATGTTTTTCTATTTCTATGATCGCTGCATCACTCAATGCATTCTGCTGAAGCCAGTGCAACATCACAACATATCTTTTATCCTCCAGACAGAAGGATTTTAATCAAATTTGGCAATGCCAAGTTTTACAACTGGAAGGAGTCAAAAAGAGGAATTTTTTTACTACTATACAGTAAACTTACTGGCCTCTGATTATGATATTACAAGCAAGGAAGCATATAGCACAAACATACATTAAAGCATTCCCAGATGCAAAGCCATATACCTGTCATCAGGACCACTGTGGATTGTACTGTCAAGTTCAAAGCATGATTATACTGTTGCAACCATTTTCGCTTCTCAGCTTGCCACAGATCCAGGAGGGAGAGAAGACTAGGTTTGGAATGCCAGTTCCAGGTGACAACAAGAAATCATCCCATAGGAACCGAGGTCATCTAATCAGATGGTCACTGAGGACTTGGACAGGTTTCCATAACAATACATAAATGTCTAATTGGACAATATGATCTGCACTAATGGTGGGGAGGGAAAATACTTTTCTTTAACTGAAAAACTCATGGGTATTAAATAGGGCTGGTTTTGCTTTCAATCTGTGCCGAAATGATGTATTAAATATTAAGTTTTGCATAAAGAGATTGGATTGTCTCAACAGTGCTTGCTTGGTTGGATTCGTCAGTTAGAACCTGACATGTGCTTTGTCTTTGTGGATGGGCAAAAAAACTTGGCTGAATAGCAAACTGAACTGATCTAACCACTAAGGATGGCCAGAGACACTTCTTAATAGGAAAGCTATTAAGTATAGTGCTGTACTTGAAATTGGAAGAATTCACTATAACCTCAATGGAATGAATGTATTAGGAGAAGCATTGCTTAGATACTTTCCTCTTGTGTACCTTTCAGTGATGGCACTTCTCTTTTTATGTTTCTCTTTTTGTAGTTTAAATGAAATGATAAAGTACAAGAATTTACTTTCTCAAACCATTGTCCAAGGGTTAGACTTCAATAGCTATTGCAGATACAGTAAAGACTTCATCAGGGCTATAACACATGTGAGAAAAATGCTTAATCCTTTTCTTCCCTGCTGGGATCCTGTGAAAACCCTTTATGGATGGATGTAAAAATGATACATCCTTGAAAGTTTCAACTGGGAAATGAGCTAATCTAGTCTTTTCAAGGTCAGGATGGCTTGTTTTGAATCAGATACTTCCAAAACTCACGAAGACCTCTGTTCCATAGTCGAAAGAGTCATTCCTTGTATAATTGAAAAAGAATCTTCCTTCATACTTAATTTCCCCTCTATTCCTACCATTAAACTTTAAAATATAACTCTTGATGATGCAATTAGCAATATGCATAATTTGACAGAGTAATATGTTAATTTAATTACTCTTCATAGAATTGATTTATGTTCTATGAGAAAAATAACAATTATGAAAAGTTCCAGTTGGACTTTTGATACTTGTGGAATTGTTTTTTCAGCCCATACATAACAGCCAAAAATGTTTCAGGTAAATGTGTCTTTCTGACTGTGGGTGACACATTCCATGCTGAAATTTATTTTTTGTTTCATCCTGTTTCTAATTTTACTGTAAGTTTTCATCTCAAAAAATAATCATGATACATATCATTTTGGAATTTGTTTTGTTGCAGCAAAGCAGGATATATTTTATTATTTGGCAATTAATTGTGGAAAAGCTGAAACTTTTCTTACTTTGTTCTCTTTAAATTTCTTCCCTCCTCAGCAGCAAAACAGCATCTTTAAAACTATTGAATGTTTCACAACCACTATCCTAGCTATGGGAGGGGGGGTTCTGTAGCAAGTAGTAATTACCTAGGATAGCTTGGATGTGCTTTAATGCAAACTAAAGGTAGACAAGGAAAGAAGTATAGGATTATACCAGAGATGGGTTTCTGCCAGTTCACCCTGGATCAGGCGAACCGCTATTGGGGGCGGCAGAAGCCTCAGCCCACCCGCCCAGATGCTTCTTTGCATGCGCAGAAGTGTTGTGCAAAATAAATTGAAACCCACCACTGGATTAGGCATAGAAACAGCAAAATTATATGCTCTAGGAATTAATGCATGTAAAACATTTTGTAGGTAGATTTACAATATGTTTCATGACCCTAAGTTCCTCATTATCATTCATTATCTGACACAACTTTATAAATAATTTTATACAATGTAAAACAAAAGATAAGGAGAAAGCACTACACATTCCATGTTATTTTAGAAAACTAACTAAGCTATCACATAGCTGTGAGACACAATGATAAGTCAGGCCCTGAAGATGGAAAACCCCTAGATTTCTGAGAGATTGTGGGAAGTTTAAGAAAGGAAGAGAAATAAATATAGACATCAACAATCAAGAAATTTGGAAAATCCTATTATAGCTTCAAGATTCTGTACTTATACAGACTGACATTCATGTACCTTATTAAAATCTGCGTAGTTCTTGCTTCCAGGATCTTGCCCAGCTGAATGTAGGACTTGATATCAATCTTGGTAACTAATAGGAATTTTCCTAGCCTTATTTATAATGAGATGGATTCTCTCTGAGTGATTTGAAATGCTTCTTCCAAGATTTCTCTATACCTGAGCTAAGTTGCTATTTTATGATATAAGCAGTCAACTGATTTGCCCACTTGATTATTTATCTTGGTGTTCTCTTGCCTTCTTCTCTCAGCCTTCCCACAATCACTCATCACTTGCAAAACAAAACTCCATGTGACACCACAGTGTACAGCTGCTTCTGAGTCTTAAATCTTATCCATGAAACCAAGATATTTCATAAGACATACCGTACCTTACTGAATAAAGGCAATATAGTTCAACATTTTGATTCTAACACAAGTGAACACCAGATCTTTCATGAGCAGATTTGTCTATCTGAAGATGCCCCTGTTTTTGTAAAATCTATAAAGCTACGAAACTCACAAATCTTCCATGATTTGATATGTTAGTTTAAAAATAATAATGGAGTTTGTGGCCATCACCATAATTAGGTAATTATGTATCATTGGGAAATTGCTCTCTCAAGTCCCTCCTGTAATCTATTGCTAATTAATTACATTCAGTGACTTTTCAGTCTACTATAATATTCTATGATGGAGGAAAATGCAGTCTTCTAATATCTGGCATGCCCCTTTCAGTTATCCTTTCTCACTACAGCATAATGTTTTAGTCTGTTCTCACAGTGAATCAATACTATTCTAATCAATATATTTTGGTGATATAGAATGTCCAAAAATGAATACAGTGATAGCATTGGGAATTTATATGGGCATATTCCAATAGTTTATAGTTTCCTTTAGTTTATACTTCCCTTTTAATTTCTTTCCTTTTAATTCTTTGTGATAGAAACTAAAAGTGAAGTTAAGAATTATGTACTCTGAAGGACAGGTAGAAAACAATTCAGAAATTTTGTGGAAGTTATTACCAAATAACTGGAGCCTAGAAGGATGTGGAACAGGAATAGGCTATTGGGGTGCATGTTGTTAGGAAATAAAATACTCAGATTGAGGAAAATGTAAGGTAGGCCTAAGGCTGTTAGTGATAATGCTGTGGTTGCTGTAATGCAATGCTTCCTTGTTGATTTTTTGTTTTGTGTTGGTTTCTGTTCTACTATTTTAATGGTTATTGAAAATTGTCCAGATTCTAGAATAGGGCAGTAGATGTCTATTTGTATGAATAAATAAATCTGTTCTTCCACATGGCATTTTTGAAGTCTCTATATAGATAATACCCAACGTACTGAAAATAAAAAAGTAAAGAAGTTATCCAAGTTCCTATTCTTCTTGGACCTTTGTTTTCCAAGAGCTACTGCTTAAATTTCTGAGCTTAAGTCAAATAATATATAGATTGTAGTTTGCTGCACAGTAAAATACACTAAAATAAGTATTTAAAATCTAAACATTAATTTGCATACTGCCAATTTAACTATATCTCAGTTTGGTTACTTAGTTCTTTAAGTGTCTTTCTTATTTACTGCCATACTCTGTATGGATTCCTGGCAGGTTATGGTAGTATATCCTTACAATAATAAGACAGTAAAACTATATGTATGTCGTGTCAGCTGCAGTTTCCAAATATTCTTCTACATGCCATGTAGATTGCAGTAATTCAATGATGTGATGTGATTCACCTACTCATAATTGTTAGAAACTTACCGTAATCTCCAAGTAGGTCTACAATTAGCACACATATAAAACTAGACAAATGGTCTCCTATACAGAACAAGATTCTTTGTACCCAGACCAAGAATACTTACAAATAAACAGTAACATGGTCTTACTAGGGTTCAACATCTGCATAATATTGCTAGTAGCCTCCAAATACCAGATCAGAATTTCTACAGCATATCTAGCTCAGCTTACATCATCATCAACAAACTATGAGATGAACTCTCCCATTGGTTTCATGCAAATATTAAAAATTGTAGGAGAGAACTGAAGCCTGGGACAGCATAAAGACCTGCCTCTGTTCCCCACTGTCATGGACTTGATCTAGGAGGAACAGAATTGCTATAACACAATAGCACCAATTCCTGACTGTTGCATATAGTGCAGAACAACACAATGATTAGTGGTACTGAATGCCCTTAAAAGCTCTAAGAAGAAGCCAGAAAGACAAATCTTTGAAACGCAGGCAGATTTCTAACTTCTTAAAATTATTTTATGTTATGCCATAGCAATGAATTGCTTTCCATAAAAACTGCCACATAATAAACCAAAAGTTAGCTTCTCCATCCATATTCATAAATGGAATGGTCTCACAAA
This sequence comes from Thamnophis elegans, assembly GCF_009769535.1. NCBI lineage: Eukaryota > Metazoa > Chordata > Lepidosauria > Squamata > Natricidae > Thamnophis > Thamnophis elegans. The sequence continues at coordinate 72,383,003 of NC_045544.1, read as the reverse complement.
CAATTGTCTCTAAATGTTTTGGGGATGGTGAGTAATGGAGTAAAATAAGGTAAATGAATTTTGGGAGTGGTGTTTATAGGTAGGGTGACCAGACGTCCCGCATTTGGCGGGACAGCCACGCCTTTTCATAATTTTTCCTGCATCCCGGGGCGTTCTCAAAATATCCCGCTTTAATTTTGGCGCCTTCTCGCTCGCTCCCCTGCCCATCCGCTGCCGCTCGCATGGGCTGGGTACTGTAGCGAGTGAGCGAGTGGATGGGCAGGGAGCGAGTGAGCCGCTCATTCGTTGCCCCGCCCATCCACTGCCGCTCGCATGGGTGGGGTGTAGCGAGTGAGCGGGCGGATGGGCGGGGGAGGGTTCGCCTTTCCAGCCCCACTTCCACCCGGACAAGCCATGGGAAAGCCTCTGCCTCTCTGAAAAGTGACCACTGTGTCTGTGGTCCTTGGTGGGGTCTGGAAGCGGAGCCTTTCCCCAAAGCATCCCTCGCGTACTTCGGGGGCCGGCGGGCGAGGCAAGCACAGCGGCCGGAGACCCCCCGCGGGACCACTGTTCCCAAGGCAAGAAAACACCGAGCAGCACTTTTTAACTCCCGCGCAGCCGCAGTGATTTGTTGTGATGAGCACGGGGCGACTGGAGTGACGGTAAGCCCCCGCCACCACCAGACTAACTGCTGCTGCCTCCTCCTCCTCTAACAGCACTGCCGGATTTGCTGCCCGGCGCTGCAGCTGAGGTGAAGCCGCCAAAGCTCCCGCCGTGCTTTTGAGGAGCCTTGAGGCCACGGGAGCCAGTAGGAAGGCGGCGGAGGGGCGGGAGCAGGAAAAAAGGCCCGATGGCTCCTCAAAAGCACGGTGGCGGAGGAGGGGGCAGGGCAGGGCCAGCTCAGGTGCTCCGAGCGGAGGGGGAGGAAGCACCGCTGCTGCCATGGGCGGGAGCTTTGGCGGCTTCACCTCAGCGCCAGGTGGCAAAAATTTTAATCAAGAACACCCTCCCCCCACCCTGGCCCGCCCGCCAATGGTGTCCCGCTTTACCAATTTTAAAATCTGGTCACTTTATTTATAGGAGAGCAATGTAAAAGTGAATAATAAAAGAAGAGTCCACTGGCCATCTTTAAGTCAATGCAATTTTTAGAAATTCTGCAAAAAAAATTGTTGCTGAAATTCTTCCAGTTTCACATTAAACAAATGGTCTCCCTGGGGAAGTACATTTCACACAACTGAGATTTGTGTTCAGGCTATCTTTCAGTTAAATGCATTGCATGGAAAGCATGGTTTTTCTATTTCAATTTCCCTATGCCCATTGTTAGACACATTATTTCTATAAAGCGTTAATAAGACAGGGAAAAATAGCTGAGCAATCTTTTTTTTATTCCTGAGATAGGCAGATACAAATCTTTATATACCATAAGAAAGGCGATTTGCTATTTTATGCTGTTTAATAGATGTTTGTGCATATCAATCAAATATAAATAAAAAAGAAAACCCTGAAATTGATTAAGAAGATAAAAAATTCCCTACAGATTCTTTTGTGACTGAAGTAGTTGGTGTCTTTTGGTGATCAATTTGCTATCGAAGAAAGGGTGCTATAGTTTTTATATGTCTTTTTTTTTCCTGCCTCCTAATACAGACTTAATATAAAGGAGGTGAAATTGTTTTCTCAATATAAATGTGTTTTTTCTTCTTTCATTTATCTGCTAAGTCAGATAACTGTTGGGCTAATTGATAATTCAGCTTTAATGAATCTACTAGTTGTAATGCAAAATCAAAGTGGGAATCTTCGGAGTATGTTGAATTCTCAAGTAAAATGAAATTGGTTTTGAAAGAATGGTTGTTTATACAGTAAACTATGCAGATGGCAGGTTTAAGAAAATCACTCTTCCTTCCTGAAGAACCACTTGATAAATCACAGGCTTTCTTGTATACTTATTACTCCTTCCATGACTAGGTAAGGAGGTAGTTATGCAAATAGGTGGCACTCCAATCATGGCTGAACACCTGGTGGAACATAATCAGTACTCATAACCAATTACCTTAATATCCCTTTTGTTATAAGATTGGTAAAAATGTTTGGAATTCCTAGGAAAAAAAATCTACAATATATATTTATTGTCTAAACAAAAGAAACTGGATCAATTCTATTAGGTTAAGCAGAAGATTGTGTAAGAAGTAAATAAATTGCCAGCATTGTGGCAGCCATTCTTATTACCAAAGACCTGTCTTTTCAAACCAGAACTCATATTTCAGAGCTATTGGCACTTAAGTGTGAAGCAGAAGTCCATTTAATTGTTCTGACGTACACGTTTTTTAAAATCACAATGGAGTATAAGTTCATGTATGCTTGAGATGTGAAACACCGATGGTATTCAATCTAAAATGAAGCAAGTAGAACTCCATTTGTATAACAAGTCTTTCTTTCCACTTCAGTTTTCTGTGCCTCCTCAATTCAAAAGATCTCTTAAATGGCACAAGTAGTTGAACAAAAAGGAACTGAAAAAAGTAGCCTCCCTGCTTATACAGAACATATGTATGTTTGAAGTATATCTGGAACGAATTTATTCTAGACCAGTGTTTCTCAACCTTGGCGATTTTAAGTCCTTTAAACACGGTTTAAAATCTATATATGTAAATTTGTTTTTCTTTTTAAAAGTAACGATTTCAAGTGAGTCAAACTGAGATTGTAACTCTATTATTTGAATGAAGAAGAATTTTATGTTTACAAATGCTGTCATTTATGCCTTGGGAAGGTAAAATTCTTCAACCTTATTCCTGCCAATTGTTATATTGTAACACAGACAGACAGACAGACAGACAGACAGACACACTAATACCAGTATAAAAACATGGAAGTTTGGCAATACTTTGGTGTGATTCCTTACTCAGTATTGCAAGCTAGTGAACCAGAATGATATTCAGATCATGAACAGGTGACTCAAAAGATTAGTCAGAATGGCACTGGAAATGAGTATATTTTCTCCAGAGGTATATCACCAACAATCCATTGTACCCAGAGGTGGCATTCAGCAGGTTCTGACCAGTTCTGGAAAACCGGTAGCAGAAAGTTTGAGTAGTTTGGAGAACCGGTAAATACCACCTCTGACTGGCCCTGCCCCCATCTATTCTCTGCCTCCCGAATCCTAGCTGATCGGGAAGAAATGGGTATTTTTCAGTAACCTTCCTCTGGAGTGGGATGGGAATGGAGATTTTAGAGTATCCTTCCCCTGCCACGCCCACCAAGCCATGCCACGCCCACCAAGTCGGTATTTTAAAAAATTGAATCGCACCACTGATTGTACCCAACAAGGAAGCCTAGAACCTAAGCAGGAAAAGATTCACAGATTTTACACACAATAGAATAAGCAGTGTTTAATTGTCTTCTTCAAAAGAAGGGAGCAATTAGGCTTACCTGTTTTAGTGTATACAATCAGGGGTTAAGGTGACAGACTTAGGTTGGCAAATCTTTTTCCAAACTCAGATCTGATTTTCTTTTTAATACGTGCTGTCCCTGATTATATGACTGACTTTTGGGTTGATATAAGAGATCATTCAGTCTGATTCTAGGTCTTGGATTTGTCTGCATGGAACTATGGAATCTAAAGTAAGTTTGTTTTGTAAGCTTGTGCATTCCTGCCTTATGGTGAGATTTTTAACTGCTTTACAGAACTGATCTACATTTGATCTCTTGCATTTTTAATCATTAGCATAGTATAACTATACCTATACTATTTTCTGGGAATACAAAGACTATATTTATTTATTCATTACATTTATATGCTGCTCACCTTCCCCATAAGGTGACTCTGGGGAGCTTACAGTTCATAAAAAGATAAATAGGAAAACGGTTAAAAAAAAAATTAACACTATGCAAAATTCCAGGAACCAAGGGATGGATGGTACAGGGTTGAGATCTTTTTACCTCGTCAACCACCTCCAGCAGTCAGTGCCCCCCTGGGCCCCAAGGAAAGTTTTAATACCCTCCTGGAAAACCATAAAGGTGGGTACAGTTCTCACCTCCAGTGGTAGAGTTATTATTAGAATGAATATTATCTCATTCATATCTATCCTCTTCAAACCCCATTTTATCAACATACCAATTCTGTAAAGTAGATTCTAATAAGAACACAATACTTTGTGCTCAATTGTATATAACTAGTATTGCATTTTTCAAAAGGGTTTTGTTTGGAAATACAAAAAATATCAGTAGAAAGATTATATAATAGAATTTTATACTGAACTGAATTTTCTTCCTGATCACTGCCTTCAAGGTTCCTGATGTTGAATGCAACAGTTAAAATTAATAATGAGTATGCATGATTTTGCTGAACTTTATTTGTATTATACTATATCTTGTAAAACAGTTTGAAATTCTGTTTTACATTTATTGCTCTTCTGGGAAATAGATGTCAAATTCAGGAAAAAGGAAAATGTAATTTTTAAGTGTGCGGCTACATAATTGGTAATTTACATGCTCCTAAAGAAAAAGAGTATATGTCTTTTCTGTATACATATGTGCTTTTTAAAGAGAGCAATCACTGTTTTTCTGGTCATTATAATTCACACTGCGTCTGCCACTACTGGAAAACTAATGAAAATGCTGGGAGAACAAGGCTTTATTTTACTATTGAGAATTCTCAGTGGTTACAATATGATAGTGCCTAATTCTCATAGTTTTGCATTTTTTAAACAGTGAATTTTATTTTCAGCCCAGTCATCCATTTCATTAATTAACCCTCTAACCACCAAGTGTATTTTTGAAATACTGTAAGGGAGCTATCAAAGGAATTGGCATTTGCTGCATTAAATATACATGAAAAAAACTGTCCTGACAGTCAAAAATTGGAGTCATATAAGCATTGTTAGCATTGAAATAGAACTATTTAAAACTAGTGTTCTTAAAGAGAAGTTCCAATAAAATGAAAGTGCTGGGGTGGGAAATGAGGATGGGGTTGTGTGTACCATAAAGTGTGTGATCTAATGCAGTGTAACTGTTGCCATAGTAAAATATTGTGTTGAATAAACGTAAGCTGCACCACTGAGACAAATTAAACGGGTAATAAACTGTTAATACAGTTTCTGTCACTTCTGCCTTCTGTTTGAAACATTCACCTTAAGAAGTAGTACAATTAAAAAATTAAACTTATATACTGAATGCTCAAAGTAAATAATTATTTTAAAATATGCAAAAGGCATGTCTTTAAGAATATCAGTTTATGTACAATGTTATTATGTCCATAGAGGAAAATAATTTTTGAGAGTTCCTCTAATTGTCTAAGGGCAATGATTTATACATTGGCATATACAGCTAATCCTTGCTTAATGACTGGTTGCTTATCAATCATTTGAAGTTACAACGGATCCCCCCCAAAGTACTGTGAGTCAGTTTCTGAATTCTGATAGCATCGTCCCCACCTTGATCACATAATTGCACTTGGGGCACTCGGAAGTTAGCTCATATTTATGGCTATTTGCAGTGTTCTATGGTCACCTGATCGTAATTTTCAATGGTTTTTTTTGCCAGTTTTCAGCTCTGACTTCCAGTTTCCAGCAAAAAACACTCTTCAGATAAAAATGGATTAATTTCACAATCATGGCATTCATTTAATGACTGCCACAAAAAAAGCTTCTCAAATTAGGTACAATCCATTTAACAGTTGCCATAACTTACAATCCTAGTTCTGAGTTCAGTTATGGTTGTAAGTTGAGGACTATCAGTAGTACAAACACATAGCATTATTCTTATGTTGGCTTTACTAAAAATGAGCCTATTCATGATAATACAAAGAGCCATAGCTCAGGCTATTTATGCGAAGTCCGGGAACAAGAAAAAAAAGTAAAACGAAAAAATAATTAAAAAATCATCTCATTCTATGGATTTGGAACTCAAACTTGGGAATTACTTAGCCTTATACAACCTAGTATACAACCTAGTATCCTCCAAACTTTCTATAGACCTCAACCTGCATGCCCAATGTCAAAGATATTTATTTCTTTACTTATTTATTTATTTTGTTCTACTCCACTCCGCTCCACTCCACTCCACTCCACTCTACTCTACTCATCTCATTCAATTTCTATAGGCGCCTGACCCAACCAAGTGACTGGATGGATTACAATTTTAAAATTCTAAAACAATGTAAACAATTTAAAAGACATTAAAACAATAAAAATTCCACAAAATAAGTATAAACAGCAGCCATGTTGATTAATCAACTAATAGTAAAACCAAGTATTGGCGTCCTTCATATATCCCAAGTTGCTGGTCCACGTACATAGCCAAATTTTTAAAGCTTTGTGGAAACCCAACAGGATTGGGGCCATTGTCATATCTTTTTTTAAATAAAGTTTTTTTTGTTACATAATTAAAACTTCTTTTATGAAAAGTGTTGAAAAGTTATGAAAAGTTTTAGAGTGTGATCTAGGTTTCCCCTTTAACATTTTATACATATATACATAATTGATTTTATATTATATTTCCATTTCCAATTTTTGCCGTATTATTTTTCATATCATATTTTCCAACTTTCAATGTTTTTCATATCATATTTTCCAACTTCCAATGTTTTTCATATCATATTTTCCAACTTTCAATGTTTATTATGTACATAAACCATATCGTGTTTTCATCCTTTTTAAGATTAAACCAGATTTATCATTTCCCTTCCATCTATTTTCTACAAATAACATGTGTCTTTACATGTAAGCATTAAACATAATTATTTTGCACACTTAAAATTATTAATATAACTCACACACATCTTAATTAAGTACATACTATTGTGATATTTAAAGCACTTCATTTCATTCTACTGATTACATTTCATTCTACTAATCTCCATTTCCTAGATTTTTTTCTCTTTTTCTTCTTTTTATATGTCTCATATCTTTTCTTCTGGATTTCTCCTATCATTTTTCGATAGTTTGTTTGAATGTCTCTCCCCCATGTTTTTCTTTTCCTCCTCCCATTGTTTCTCTCTTTATTTTTGGCTAGTTTCTTTCCTTTTTTCCTCTCTACTCTACTCTTCCTTTTCCCTTTTTCCTCTCTACTCTTTCTGTGCCTTTATAAATCTCAATAGCATGGTCCCACTGAATTTTATTTTCCATTTCTTTTTCTACCTTGTTAGCTTTTTGTTCATTTGTGTTCCTTGTCTGTCCCTCTCCTCTCTCCTGTTTCAACAATTTTTCTGGCTCCTTTTCTGGTTCTTTGATACCTTTTAATGTTGCTCGTGCATTTTTAACACTTCCAATAATTCCTCAAACATCCCACCCTCCATGGTCAGATTCAACACACTTTTAGTATCTTTATATTTTACCACAGTTAATTCAATCCTTCTTCTTGTTTCCACTCTTTAATATCAGGCCCCAAAATAGTCCAATCCATTTCGAAAGACTTTAGTTTTCTTCTTCAGCTGTAGACAAAATGAAGTCAAATAGTAAAAAGGATCACACCCTTTTTCAACAGCTTTGTTTCAAAATGTTATATTACTTCTCTCCAGTAGGTGGCTTTTACTGTTACTCTATGCATTCAAATCAATAGTTTATCAAAATTTACCATAAATTGAACCAAAAACTCAGAATCCATGTGCAAAATTATCCACATTTTTCCTTTTGTTGTTTTGAATTTCTCCAGTTCCAGTTTTGTAATCAAATTACCCTTGGGCTTGGTATTTAATCACCAATAGTTTTTTCCCCTTTTCTTTCCCTCCACCGTGTTCCAAGTAACTTTTAGCTGCTAGTTTAGCTCCAGAAATATTTTTAAGCACCAAAATTAAGCTCTTTTGTTCTTACATCAGCCACTCTTCCTCCAGTCCCATCATTCCATTCGTTTCTCTGCTCCTGCTCAAGTCTTATTCCGGTTTCCCCGGCTCCAAAGCAGTCATTTGAAGATGGCTGCCATCCCCACCATTGATTTTTGGAGAGTATAGTTTCTGACCTGATGGGGAGCTTGCCTCCCTCCTCGCAGTTGCCCGAAATCTCTCTCCTTGTTCCCTGTTCCTTCAGGATGGTTCCAATCCACAAGGGACCCCTTGACGATGGTTTGCCGGCTGGGTTTTCGCATTGCTCTACAGAGTTTGCTATTTCCCCAGCTGTTCTCACCATAACGCTTCCGGCTTCTCCTCGGAGCCATTGTCATCTCTGAGGGGAAAAAGATTCCACAAGGCAGGGGCTACAACAGAAAAAAATCCATCTTCTAATTCATTCCAGTTGATACTGTTTGGCTGATGGGATCTGCAGCATACCTAATGTTCTGCCCCCCCTTTTCCACTCGTTAACAGACGACAGACAGACAAACTTAAAAGGAACTCTCTATCAGTTCTCGGCTCAGACTGGCTGCGAGCCCAAAAATAAACAGAAATCAAGTCTCTGACCAGATAACAGAATACAAAACAAAAACTCTTACAAAGCAAATCACTTCTCCAAATGCTCTCAAATAAACCACGACCGATGATCAATCAATGTTAACCGAACGAAGGAACGTTGACTCCTGCAACCAGGGCATGGCACCATCCATCCTTTTATCCCCAGAACACGCCACTAACGAGCTCCAGCTGCAGTGTTAATCTTGCATCCCGAAAAGACTCACAGAAGACGTCTGCTGAGTCACAACACCTAATTAGTTGGATCTGATCAGATGAGTGGAAACTCTTGGAAAAAGTTTCAATAGAATTGAAATATTGTGGAATGTCAATAAGTTCAGCAACTTGGAACTGATTTTCACAACAAGCACATATGGAAGCCAAACTGAGATTATTGAAGTTTAGGAAGTGGGTATCTACATAGCAAAATAACATTTCAAGAGAAAATTACATTGCAGCTGTAGTTCCTAACTTCAAGTCATTTTTATGGCAGCCCACAAAGCATACCTAAAGTATATTCTGAGATTATCCAGTCTCAGAACAACTGGATAAGGCATTTTATGAATATTAATTCAGTGCAATATATGTAATGCAGTATAACCTGGAAATCTATGATAAACTGCAAAATGGCTTTAGATTAATACATGCAAAAATATTCCGTCCTTAGGTTTACAAAATGTGTGTTTGTCTCTACTGTAGAGACACTCAAGAGAATACATTAACAGAGATTAATAACACTTAAACATTAACACCTCTGAAGTCCACAGAAGTTTGAACAAAGGGGGGGAGGGTGTTCCATTTTTCAAACACCTATAGTAGTTTCCACATCAGTGTCTTATGCTCCTTTCAATTATTGAGATATCCCAAATATTCTTGTTGCATTTATCCAAAACAAAAACAACTCAAATCCTAAAGAAAAGAAGACAGAAAACAAAACAGTAAAATTCTGAACAATGACCATATTCCCCATCTTATAAAACTCTGATTGGCAGCTCCAGCTAAAATTAATACTGCAAATTCTTCCCCTTCCCTCAATAAATAAACATAAGATATACTTGAATATGTATATACATATGTCTATCTGCCTGCCAGATGCTCATTCCCAAAAACAGACCAGAACCAGGATAAAGTTATAATAATAGAATGATTAATGACTAATTTGTAAATTTGAGTACTACCTGTACATATCAACTGACATATAAATGCATACACAAATTTATCCTTCCAGCAGGCTAAGCAAAATAAAAGGAGTAAGATGATGGTATAGCTATATTGGGAAAAGGAAGAATGTAACTCGAAAGAATTCAGACAAGGAAAATTGTGTAGAAAGAAAAAAGAAGCCAATATATGTTTAAGTATTACGAAAGGAGAAAGAGTTACATGCAACAAGCAAGCATACCCTTCCCAAGCAAACATCACTTTAGCATCCAAGATTTCCAATAGCAATGTCTGTAGTTGTCCCAAAGGTGCTTTTTCAAGAGGCAATTGGCCTTTTTTTTTTAAAGATGTTTTGCTTCTCATCCAAGAAGCTTCTTCAGTTCTGCTTGGAAGCTTCTTCTCAGAAGCAGAGCTGAAGAAGCTTCTTGGATGAGAAGCGAAACATAGAGAGATAGGATTGCAGCTGAATATATAAAGTCAAACTCTTAATTGGAGGTTCCTTGTTCCAGTAGCTTGATTTAATCACAAAGACTACTCTTGTTGATGCCCAATCAATAATCATTCTAATTTTTAAGAAAGATGCCAAGATTGGCCTGGCAAAATGTCATCTAATTGGGGTTTTAGACATTATTAATAAACTTTATACCAAGCATCTATATATGAAATATGTAGACTGGGTGATTAAAAGAGAATTTACTTCCTATAGAATAGGCTGGAAACAGATTGACAACATTTAGCAGAAAAACAATCTAGCTATCCTTGAGGTGTTCTTTTATGTCACACTCATCAATTTGAAGGTAGCATTTGATTTGGTTTGAAGGGAAAGGTTAGAGGCTAAGATAACATTTTCTACAATAGATTGAAGATTATTACAATGAATTATTATTCTAAATGAAAATACTTATGTGCAGGTCAGGCATGCTTCTCCAAATTGCCTGCCTTAACCCAAAGCTCTCCAGAAAGGAGGCAAGCAAAGATCTACAGTACTTAGCACAAATATTTAATTGCTCTATTAATTTTATTGAAATATTTTAACAAAAATGAGTTTGATCCTCTCATATTGGCAAACATGCTTATCTACATCTCTTCTGTTCTATTTTTTATTTGCAAGTAGTAGCAACAGACTGTAGCAATGAAAGTTAAACATCAGTTACTTCAAAATGAAAATTGTGGTCTTCACCAAGAGATGCAGCAATTTCATGTATAATTGGAAGATAAATAAGATAAATTATCACTGAGCAAGTGAAGGATTTTTAATGCATACAAATTATCTTATAATCCTATTTAACATAGAACCAAATTTTAAAAAAGTGTCTGTGTGAAAAGTGTAATAACTCAATTTGCCAGCTGCAGAGGCAATAGTTCTGTTCCAGCAACAATAAGATATGATGTCCAATATCTTATAAATCCTCTATAAGGACTTGAGAGCATTAGACGTAGTTCACACCTAATGTATAAGATTATATTTTGCATGTGTATCTTACAAATATGATTTTGAATCTGGAAACTATTCTTTCTTGTTACTCCTTTCTCAAACTAAATTGTATGAAAGTCCCTTCTTACCCCTCATTCTTATGGATATATTCTTTTTTGGGGGGGAAGTAAAGCATAGATACAAATCACTGTATCTATCACAAATTTTTTAGCTCAATTTTATTTCAATCAGGGTATGAAAAAGCTTCACTGGACATAAAATAGTGTGCTTGCCTCAAATTTATGACCAGTTGTAGCATCTCCTAGTCACATAATTGTGATATTTATGTATTGATTTATTTGCTGTTTTCCAGCAAAAAATGCCTATTGGATATACTGGATTTGCTTAACAACTACATATCTCACTTAATGATTAAGGTGACTTATACCACTGTAAAAATGGTTAAAAATCAAGCCTGGTCATGTGGTGCCTTGACTTAGGACCTCAATGACTTACAACCATAATTCTAGACCCCACTGTGCTAACAAGTAAAGGACTATATGTAGGGAAGTAAATTGGCTAATTTGATATATAAAACCAAGCATTTAATAGTGATTGCCATACCATGTGCATGAATCATACAAGTGGCAAGAAAATTGGGGCAGTCAGGCATAACACAGGTTATGTAGACAGTAAACACAAGGTCAATCAAAATGTGATACACATAAGAGTTTCTCCAGCTTAGTATAACGGTTGTGTCCTGCAAAAGGTCTCCTCCCAAAGTATCTTCTTATATACTCTCTTGGGAGGAGCCAAATCACAACCACCTGGGCCTGATTATCTCTTCTGAGTCTGTCTCCGTAATTGCTGCCTTCGCTTCCCCGCCCTTCTCTGCCTGGCGTTAGAGACAAACTCCCTTTGCTCTTCCCCACTGCTCCAGTGCCTAACGTCAAGGACAAACTCCCTTTGAACTTCATCACTGCTCCAGTGCCTGACATCAGGGACTTTCACCACTGCTCCATGCCTCAGGCTCCTCCTGGTAGCCAACCAGCCTCTTTGCTCCCTGCTCGGAGCTGAACCCTGCCCAGGGTCCTCCACATCTTCCAGAGCCGACTCACTAGGGTCCCTCACTATCGGAGTCCATCGGCAGCTCCAACAGCTCCTGCTGGGCCACAACAGTTTGTCAAAAACAGATCATGCCAGACTAATCTTATTGCATTCTTTGATAATGTGACAAAATTAGTGGACCAGAGGAAGGCCGTCGATATAGTTTACTTGGACTTCAATAAGGCATTTGATAAGGTAGATCATAACCCACTACTAAATAAAGTAGAAGAATGTGGGTTAGACAGCATCACCACCAGATGGATTCGTAAATGGCTGACCAACTGCACTCAACGTGTAGTCCTCATCTACATGGAAGTATGCAGTAGAGTACCCCAAGGCTCTGTTTTAGGCCCAGTACTCTTCAACATCTTCATCAATGATTTGGATGAGGGAATAAATGGGGAACTCATCAAATTTGCAGATGACATCAAGCTGGCAGGAATAGCCAACACTCCAGAAGATAGGCTCAAGATACAGAAGGATCTTGACAAACGTGAACATTGGGCACTATCTAATAAAATGAAATTCAATGGTGAAAAGAGTAAGGTTCTACATTTAGGCAACAAAAATGAAATGCACAGGTACAGTATAGGTGGTACCTTGCTCAATAGTAGTAATAGATGTTAGGAATATAATCTAACAGTTGGGTTGGTAATATATAAATCATGTAACAATGCTATATCTGTTTCTTTAAATCATACTGTAAAATGTGATTGGTTGTTGTTTTCCGCAATCGGCCATAAGAGGGAGCCAGAATGACTGTTAGCTCTCTGTTTGTTAGATGCTGGGTTGATCTGATCTGATGTGGAATCTGGCTGTTAGAAAGTGCTGTGAGCTATTGTAAGTTTTGCAACTGCTAGCAAACTGAGTACTGAACTGATTATATGATACTGGACTATGTTATTTGGATTATCCCTTAACTGAAAAACATTGATGACTGACTGTCTTATTCATGTATGACTTGGACTGTTTGATGGACTCTGTTACCTCTAGTTCCACAAAAGTAAAAGCCTATTTAAACTGCAGTGTCTCTATATGCTGGTTTGTGTGTTCTCCAACAACACTCTCACAACGCTTCTCTGAACGTACTCGCTCTCCCAACAGGGAGCCTACCTAACAACTGTGAAAGGGATCTTGGAGTCCTAGTGAACAACCATTTAAATATGAGCCAGTAGTGTGCAGCAGCTGCCAAAAAAGCCAACATATTCTAGGCTGCATAAATAGAGAGATAGAATCAAGATCACGTGAAGTGTTAATACCATTTTATAATGCCTTGGTAAGCCACACTTGGAATACTGCATTCAGTTCTGGTCACCACGATGTAGAAAAGATGTGGAGACTCTGGAAAGAGTGCAGAGAAGAGCAACAAAGATGATTAGGGGACTGGAGACTAAAACTTATGAAGAACGGTTGCAGGAACTGGGTATGTCTAGTTTAATAGAAAGAAGGACTAGGGGAGACATGATAGCAGTGTTCCAATATCTCAGGGGTTGCCACAAAGAAGAGGGAGTCAAACTATTCTCCAAGGCACCAGAGGGTAGAACAAGAAGCAATGGGTGGAAACTAATCAAGGAGAGAAGCAACTTAGAACTGAGGAGAAATTTCCTGACAGTTAGAACAATTAATCAGTGGAACAGCTTGCCTCCAGAAGTTGTGAATGCCCCAACACAGGAAGTTTTAAGAAGATGTTGGATAGCCATTTGTCTGAAGGGGTGTAGGGTTTCCTGCCTAGGCAGGGGGTTGGACTAGAAGACCTCCAAGGTCCCTTCCAACTCTGCTATTGTATTGTATTGTATTGTAAATACACTTTTAGGAAGAATGGCAATTTTAAATTCAGCTGTTTCACCAAGCAGTTATAAAAAGATAGATTGCTATTGTTAGGTAAGCTCCTTGTTGGGAGAGCGAGTACGTTCAGCGAAGCGTTTGAGAGTTGTGTTGGAGAACACACAAACCAGCATACAAAGCCACTACAGTTTAAATAGGCTTTTACTTTTGTGGAAATAGAGGTATCAGAGTCCATCAAATAGTCCAAGTCATACATGAATAAGACAGTCATTCATCAATGTCTTTCAGTTAAGGGATCATATAATAAGTCCGGTACACAAAGTTTGCTAACAGTTGCAAAACTTACAATAGCTCATGGCACTCAGATCAGATCAGATCAACCCAGCATCTAACGAACAGAGAGCTAACAATCATTCTGGCTCCCTCTTATGGCCAATTGAGGAAAACAGCAACCAATCACATTTTACAGTATGATTTAAAGAAACAGGTATAACATTGCTATATGATTTATATATTGCCAACATAACCGTTAGAATTATATTCCTAACAGCTATGACTAACTTCTATTTCAGTCTTGAGAAGAGGCTGATAATTACGTTTCTTTTACTGCTTTCAGTTCTTCGTAATAATTACTCAAAATATTTAATTCCCCTTAGACTGATTTGAAGTTTAATATCTTGGTGAAGCTGTTTTTGTGATTCTTTACTAATGTTTTGATTGTTATAGAAGATGATTTATCAAAAATAACATCTAAATCGGTTCCTGTAAATAATTTTTTAAATTGCAATTGAGTTATAACCTTCTTTTTAAGAACAATGAGCCAATCATCTGTATACTGATTAATGTAGATTGGTTTCTACATTAAGTATCTAGATATTCTTGTTCTGAACATTCTGTGCTTATATTTTGATAACCCTATTGAACAAGTTCTGAGAAAGATGCCATTTTTCTTTAAGAGGAGAAAAGCTCCGGACAGATTTGGGTAACATGGTCTCCTTCCTTCTCTATGGCAGAAGTGGGCAACCCTCACCTCACTGGCTGTATGCAGCTTCTCTTCTTTGCCACCCTCAATACCTACCCAAATCATAAAGCACAAAGTCAACTTCAATGATTCAGTTCTTTGGGGATGGGGATGCTCCATCAAGATAAGTTTAATATTTATCCCCTTGACTAACAATGCTATTTTTTATTCTTTTTTTTAAAGCAACAGCAGTAGCAGCAGCAAAAAAAGAAAAAAAAGACTGAATATTTTGCTCTCATTTTTCCAGTGATAGGCTTCCTGAGCTCCCCAAAACTTTTTTTAAAGGCAGAGTCAGGCTGCAGAAAGTTTGTTCCTTTCTTGGATGATGCTGTTTGGAATACCCCAGAGGTTGGCTTTATTTTCATTTATAACTTATTTTACACTGAAGGTACACTGCAGCTGTTGGGAAAGAAGTATTATATCAGAAGGTTTTTCTTTAACTTTCTTTATGCAGCTAGACACATCTGTAGATTTTAAACGTGAAATTCAGATGAATGGATGCACAGACAATTTCATTTATACCCAACTAAGCTATTATTATGCCGCTTTCTTAGCCTGGGCACAGTATAACTATATAGATTTCGGCTTCATAATTTCTCAACTGCCAACTATTTGGGTGGGAAATTCTGGAAATTTAAGTCCATATACCATGAAAGCATTCAAGTTAGAGAAGGTGTTTGTAGAGATTTTCCTACATTTCAGCTATTCCCATGACCTTTGAACTAATAAAAGTTAGGTTGAGAACTTCAGTCTATCTACTGTAATTATAAGCTGAAGGCTGCCTGTTGTTTGGCATTTGCAGCTTGAACAAAGTCAATGAATTTATGCCTGGTACTAATTCTGGTCAGAAGTCAAAGCCCTTCACTTTTGTATGTGGGAAAAGGAGACATCAGCACAAATACAAAAACAGTAAAAAAAATCACATTGCTATTTCAATGACCATTTCTTTTTACATCCCCTGCAGACAATTGACTCTTCAGTGTTGTTATTGACAATTCCATCATTCCTTAATACCAACTATGACTGGGATTTAGAAATCAACAACTTATAGAGGCCTAAGCTTTTCACTGATTGGAATTGGACATAAATTGTAGTGTTTTGATAAAAACCTTCTGAATAGTGTCCATTTAAGAGACTATATTTCCAGTATCTGAGCTGTTTGGTATGACATGGGCAGCAAATAAATTAGACAGATAGATAAATGGATCATGCATGCATAGATAGATACGTAGATAAATACATAGATAAATACATAGATAGATAATATTGATCGAAGGGAGGAAACATCTATTGTCTGATTATTAAGGCTTATAAGTAGGGACACAGTGGCTTAGTGGCTAAAGCACTGAGCTTGTCGATCAGAAAGGTCGGCAGTTCGGCAGTTCGAATCTCTAGTGCCGCATAATGGAGTGAGCTCCTATTATGTGTCCCAGCTTCTGCCAACATAGCAGTTCGAAAGCATGAAAAAATGCAGGTAGAAAAATAGTAACCGGAAGGTAACATGTGCGCCTTCGGCATTTAGTCATGCTGGCTCACGTGACCACGGAGACGTCTTCGGACAATACTGCTGGCTCTTCGACTTTCAAATGGAGATGAGCACCGCCCCCTACAGTCAGGAATGACTAGCATATATGTGCGAGGGGAGCCTTTACCTTTAAAGTTTATAATCTTGTTATTCTGGTGTCTATTAAGATGCTGTTAAGGTTTATAATCTTGTTATTCAATTATATTACAAATTGTTTTCATCAAGGTTTCAGAAAGGGAAGGCATTAATGCTTTGATGAAATAATAATAGAATGTGCTAAATTTCAGTGTGGGGAACTAGATTCCCAGCTCATCTGTGCAGTAATTTGGATGCACTTGACAAATTATTGTAATTCAGCATTATGTGATAATAAATAAAATAAATAAAGCTCTTATCTACAAAAATGACTTAGCTGCCAAGTACTGGTCAAAAATGATGATATGTATGCCTATTTTGACATGCTAGACAAAAGTGATTTTCCACATGTGAGGATGTTTGGTTACGATTTGCAAGTCTATTTTGGTTCTCACATTTGATCTCATAGTACAGTTCATTTTCTCTGCAGTTTGCAAGCTGCACACATTTTTCCTTTCCTAATGAAAGCTGAAATATTTCCTTAACGACAGCTTGGCCTTGGGAGAAAAGCAAAATCCAATCATGAGTATTGCAAAGACATCTGGAATTTGACAGATCTAGGAGCCATTTTTAATTTCTTCTCCTACCAAATTACCCAAATATATTACCAAAAATGGCTTTTTTTGTAATGAGGAGAGCATTGTTATGCAGTTTCCTAAACTAGACAATATTTTAGGGAAAGAGATTCCTAGATAAGAGCCACTGAAGACTTGTTGATAAAATTAAAATCAAACCAGTGTGACAAATTAGGCCTAAGGTGATACCATTCAATCATGAAGTTAACTGTATGATTTTGTATCTGTTTACTTCATGATCCTGACTCAATTTATAGGGTTGTTGTGAAAATAAAATGGTTATGAGCCAGTGTGTATATTTTTTAGCATTTCTGGGGAAAGAGTAGAATAGTCATATCATAAAATTAATTAATAGTGAAGTTTATCCACTGGCACTCCTGAGATTCACTTCACATTGAGTAAATACTTAATATCTAATTTGATATTTCTGAAATATTTTTGTCTGTTTTATAGATTTTCCGAACTGTGTTAGAAATAACAGTAATTTTTCAATGTATGTACCAGTACTTCCTTTTAGGAAATGGAGTTTTGTCTTTAAATTTTTTTTAACTATCATGAAAGTTCTCTAGGGAGATTACAGTATCATTTAACACTAAGAACAAGATGAAAAGAAAAATATAAAACAGTGCTGATTAATAAATAGCAGAGGAAAATATAGTTACATATAAAAATTTGGTATAGTGCAGACAGTACATTAAAACCATATTTTAAATGGCAGCTGGTTTATATTTTCTAGTTTTAAGGTTTATTAAATTTTATTGTTCTTTTATTCTTTTCAGTGCTCTTCATGCATACTGACTTTTAAATGTGATTTTAAATACTTTCACCAGAAACTTTTTTTGATGGGAGAGAAAAATAAAGTCTATTAAATAAACAAGTGAATAACTGTAAGTTTGCCAAAGATCCATGAAAAATTATCTGCAGCTATATAATTTTTCATATTTAAGAGTGAGACATCATATTCATAGAGGAGCTTTTCGTTTATCTCTTCCAAAAACAGCTTCCTCTATTCCTAGATAAATCACTGAAGGCTGAGAAGCTTTGAATATAGAGGGGCAGGAGGCTACTACTAAAAAGAGGAACCACTCAGCTCTCTCCCTAAATCTAAAGTTGAATAGTTGATGCATATGCTTTGAAACATAACATGATCACCAGGGACGATTATGTCTTAAACAGAAGTCTGTGTTTTGTCTATTCTTCTATTTAAATATTAGCCAAAGTCTGTAGCAGTACTTAATGTTATTATTAAATACCAGTTTTACATGGTAAAATCCTCCTATCTTTAAAAGAGAAATAGATAAAACCCTATTTCAAATAGAATAATTTTCCTTCTTCAAAAGGTATAGGCTTTTTTTATTTTAAATACATTTGCGCAAATATTTTGGAGACTTTATTTATTCAGGCACTATACAAATTTATATTGCCAACCATCTTAATCAAATTAGGCAATTAACAAGCAGAAATATAGAAACAAATATAAAAATATAGAAAAAGCAATAAAAAGTACCAATTAAAAAATAAATAGCAGTTAGCATCGGACAAAAATACAAATTGGGCTCCACTAACAATGTGGCCTTAAAAGCTGGGGGGGGGGGACGACGACGACGACGACCAGATTTTAAGGTTTTCCAAAAGGCCAACAAATCGTCTGAAGAGATACAGAAGGGATGAGAAATATAGCCATCCCACCTGATCTGATAGGATGGCTGAAAGCACTGGAGAAATGTGATTTCCTCAAGTATTTGGTTCTGTGCCATGTAGGACTTTATAGGTGAGAAGCAACATCTTGAATTGCACCTGGAACGAAGCACATACTACTGGTGTTCTGTAGGCATATTGTGTTGTCACTGCAGTCTGGCATGAATGACCGTGAACCTGAGGATCCTGATTGAGGAATGGGTGCAACTGGCATACAGATGCATTTGTGCAAAGGCCCCCTTGTCCACAACTGCCATCTGCTCCTCAAGTATGTGCTTAGAGTTGTTAGGACTGATACATCTGGCATGCTGTGCCAAAAGCACAATTGAACAGACCCTATTCTTTTTATGGAATCCCTTTATTTTTCTTGTATTCTTTCTTATTATTTTTTTCCTATTTCCTTTGATATAATAAGCTGGGATAACAAGAGGAATACATCTGAATTCATTAATTGTGAAAAACTTTTAAAACTGAGCTGGTGACTACAGGTGACCTTAGGCTCCAGGTTACCCAATCTTGAAGTACTGAATTTTTAAATATTGGCAAATTCAACCGAAATTCTAGCTATATAAAAATGCTAAATAAATGTAACTTTGTAGTTAACGTAGCATGACCCCTAGGAAGTGAGACCTCTGTTTATCAGTTATCTCAAGAACCAGAAAATGTACTGAGGTATTATCTGTTTCCCTGCTAAATATATTCATTAACTTGACTATCTCAAATAAATCAGTGTAACTGTCATAATGTCAGTATCAGAATTAATGCAACATTTCCTATAGAGGCATATGGTGTTAATTAGCTGACTGAATGATATTTTAAAAATAAATTAAAATAATACTTGGATAATATTGCAAAAATAAATTAAAATAATACTTGGATAATATTGCAAAAATAAATTAAACTAACACTTGGATCATATTGCCGCAAGAATGATTGTTAATAATAATTAGATGTTTAAAATAGTTCAATATCCCTATTAATATTTTTTCCTTTTGTATAATTCGGCCTGGAAACCTTCATAATGAATCCTGCTTTTTTTCTTATCTTTTTTGCCTTCTTATTTTTAGTTTGCATATCTTGATGCCAACTTTTCATCCTTAAAATTTGTATTCACTCAGCCTCCATTCTAAGAATATCAGGAAGGAATACAAAATATATAACAATCAGATTTGCCACAAGATACCACAGTCAAATCTTATAACATAAGATTTTAAGGGCAAACTAAACAATGCAACTTTATATATTGAGATGCTTGGAGAAATAAATTTTACCTAGTACCAATATAATAGCAGACATGATAGTTGTTGACATTTCATAAATGGTATCATATAGAAGGGTTTTCTTCCTAATTCTTTACAATTAGGTTTTTCTGGAAAGATGCTTTCAATTATTTGAGCCTGAAGTGCTTTAGAACTTTAATGCATATTGCATTGGTATTAGATATGAATAACAAACCAGAAGTTTTTTTAAAATAACTGATATATGTTCTTTTTGACTATGTTAAATAGACAGCTGCTGTGCAATCTGCATTGATTGCATGCAGTATTCCCAGCTGCTTTTGAGAACAGTATTCATATACAGTATTTGATAACAATATTCATATATGTCCAACATGTACAGTAATCAAGAAGATTTAATCTCTGACTTAATATACTCATCAGTAAATCGCTTATAACTCCACCCCCTTTTGAACTTGTGTATGGTATCATACACAAGTAATTAAAAGGCAGAATTTATAACATCACCATACAGTACGTTATATCATAATCATGAGATTCACACAACTGTTAAACCAAAACTGGTTATGATAAAACTGGTTTCTGATGCTCATGATATTTGAACAATAATGTGATCAGTCAGTATAAGTATTAATCATTAATAGATAGAGGGAATTGACATCATTCTAAATTAAATATAAAAGGAAGTATTTAATAATCAATATTATATTGATTCCTGTTTTGAACTTTTCTATGGTGACATATATAGCCTCTTAATATTATCGACAAATATAAAACTAATAAAAATTACCCATCTGTTTAAATGTCAGCCAAATTATTAAGTCACATTAAAATAGCAAGCCATAATATAATAGGAATCATGATATAACAGGTGATAGCAATAAAATTCAGAAGAAAAGAGCAATACAATGGGCATTATGTTAACTTTAAAAAGAATAATTTATTCATTTCTAATCAAATACAGTAGGAGATCTGTTGAATTCCAGAGCAGGAGACACCTGGAAACTGGATGGACTTTTGGACACAGTTCACCTTTTGCCTGAAGCAAAGGTGGTTAAGTTGGTTTAATAAATAAGATGCAGTAGTCTATATTTATAGAACATTCTAAGCTACAGAATGGCTAAATTACAATGGTGTTGTGGTCTGCCAGCAGCCTGCAGAGCTAGCAGCAGAATCGGACAGTGAGGAGGTTGGAGAGGAACATGGTCAGTCCTGGAGTCTGGGCAAGGTTCGGACGAGGGCTCTGTATTGGAGGCAGAGAAGGGGGCAGGGCCATCTGGGAGTTATGTGCTGCATTTGGAGCCTTTGGAGTCAGACATCAGCAAGGCAGAAGAACAGAGGAGCCTGTTCCCAGTGCGCACATGCACAGAGCTGCCCGAAGACAAGAAAAGTAAAGACAGAAGGGATGATTTGGGAGTAAGCCTTGGAGGTGATTGGCCCCTCCCATAGGACATAAAGGAGGGGCAAAGGGACGTGAGCCTTTACAGGAAGCAACTTTGTTCATGCTGGTTTAATTCTGAAGCTTCGTTTTGACTCTTGGCTCCGTGTGGCCTTGCCAAG
This sequence comes from Thamnophis elegans, assembly GCF_009769535.1. Classification (NCBI taxonomy): domain Eukaryota; kingdom Metazoa; phylum Chordata; class Lepidosauria; order Squamata; family Natricidae; genus Thamnophis; species Thamnophis elegans. The sequence goes on along the minus strand of NC_045544.1, from coordinate 72,361,440 downwards.
CTAATTGCCAATTAGGTCTTTGGCAGCGTTTCAAGGAAGATAAAGGTGGGTGCTTATCAGCCTTCTCATGAAAGACTTTGGCAGACTACTGTCAGACTCATTACAGGATATGAATGAACATAATTCACAGCCTTTGAAATAAAAAGAGGATTTTTGGGACTAAGCGTGTGCTTTTTACTGTATCAGGAAGAGTAGGTTAGAACAAATGTCTATGTATTGCATTAAACAAAACCTGCACATCAACATTATGATTATGCTGATGTGTTGATCAGATTTTTGTTTTTTGTATAACTTCTTTTTATATTGTTTCTTAGAAATTCTTCAGCTAGTTTTATTAGCCTTGAAATATGAATAAAAGCTATATAATATGAATTGTGTCTTATAGTAATCATCTTTTCTTGGGTTCATGTATATTATTTATCTTGCTTTGCTAGTTAAGTTTGTATCATCTGCTCATATAATCTGATGTACTTTTTTCACTGAATTTGTAGGAGTACTTACTTCTTTTATTGCTAGGCCTCCTAATCTCATTTTTCAGTAACAATTCTCCTTTCCATCTGTAGCTAAATATATGTACCTGCCTACTAAGGATATGATCATATGTTCCATCATAATATTTTTATTAGAATGTAATGTGCTACAGGTTTCTACTGATTTTATTGCAACAAACTAACATAGTTCAGGCTGCAAATCGAATTCCCTTGTATTTCCTTGCACAATACAAGAATATCTGATGTAGAAACTTTGATAAAAGCAGTTTAGCTTTAATGAAAGGTTTCTCAAACACATGGCTAAGCATAACTATCTCATACAGATACAGTATGTTATGTATTACTGAATTTTCGTATAGGCGCTGAACCGTTGAAGAAGAGAGTGTGAATTTTTGATTGAACAAAGCAGTTCAGCAGGCCACTCATTAGATGAATAAGACAGTCTCTGTGCATGCTGAGAGAAGATTCATAAGGGCAAAAGCTACCATTCATCAAGACCCTTTATATTATATCAGAAATTGTTAATGTACAAAAAATACCTGTTTTCTGGCATGCAACAACATATATTCACCAGTGGTAGGATTCAAATGTTTTTACTACCGGTTCTGTGGGCATGGCTTTATGATCATGGCAGGGGAAAGATACTGCAAAATCCCCATTCCCTCCCACTCTCAAAATTTCACTACTGGTTCTCCAAAACCTGTCAAAATTGTCTGAATACCACCTCTGATATACACATCTGAACCAGGGTGGATTTGATTGAAGTCATCGATTTAAATCATGGTTTAAAACATTATTTAAATCACTAGTAAGAAGGCTTGATTTAAATCAACTCTATTTAAATCATAATTTTTTAAAAGCAACTGTCATCTCTGTCCCGCCGCAACTCCTTCTCTGACCTGCTGTTGATTCATTGACAGTCCTAATACTGCAGAATATACAGCCTCATGCTACATAACTAAGCTCCTTTTCATGCTGAATAAACTAAACTATTAATGTATCTTAAATAGACAACTATATGTAGATAGATTTTTACTCCAAAAGCATTTTATTAAAATAAATTTGATAAAAATAAAAAATCTGATTTAAATAAAAATGATTTTTTAATTTTTTTTAAAAAAATCATAGATTTTTATCTACCTTGATCTGAACTCTATTTTCTAATATTCTATGAGCTGGATTTGACTCTCTATAGGTTGCTACTTTAGAAAGAAGAGCAATACTGTATCTTTGTTATTTATTCTTTCTTGATTATATGGATTGTGAACAAATGTCTTAATGTAATTCTAAAATTACTGTCAGAACAGATGACTAAAATCCAAATAAGGAAAAGTCAAATTTTACTTTATAAATCACATTAACCTGAATATGCATTTATATGTGAATAGACTATTCGTGAAGTTTGAAAGTTTGGGAATTGCCATGAAGACTAGAGTATTGTTTAATTCTAATGATATAACTAGATCAAGCATGAAAGGAGGAGTTAACAGGTTTTGATTTTACTGTAAGGGTTTTATTAACAGTTTATTCCTTACTTAAAAATGACTATTGAATGAGGGTTTTCAAGAGACATTATTTACATGCAGGAGAATAGACATGAAAGTCTATTTACATGAATGAAAATAATATCAGGAAGTTCAGTTGGGATCATATGAATTATTGTGGGAATTCATGAAACATACATGGGCGATAGCTCTATGCTTTAATCTAGTAAATTGTAATAGTGGAAAATCAGATAAAATAATTTTGAAGAAAATTATGCAGGTTCCTGAATGAATGCAATGCAGGGGGAAAATACTGTCTATTTTGTAACTTAAATAGATGGGTGGATGGGAGTAAGAGAGTGTACAGAAAAAATGATTGGTCCATTCAGAGATTTTAAAAAATGGTGATTAGTTGAATATGCTTGAGAAATAATAGTTTTGAATACATGATTTAAGAATACATTTATTAACGTGACAAAGTGTAAAAGCATGCTGGATTTGACTTTGAATCATTGAGTGAAGGATAGTAGTGAGGAGAATGAGATTTCCAAATGTGGGATTGAGTACTTTTTGATAGTGTCTAGAATGGATATGGCAAAAAATGGATGCAGAAGAAAAGGAAAGAAATGAAAGAAACTAGAAGAAAAGTAGAGGGACTGCAAGATGATAAAATGCAAGTCCTGTATGGAAGAAATTTTAGCTAGTTTACTTGGATGAATTCATGTATTTTGTAAAAACCCTCCCAAAAGTGAGAAAAAAATGGATGGGAACATTTTTAGATATTCAGACGATGGTGAAAGGTTAGTAGACAGTCAGTGATAGGTTGTGAAGAATGAATCAAATACAAAAATAAATACAAAACTGTTTTTATGTTAATGTGTATTTCTGTCCACTATTACATGAAAGTCATTGGGTATATCAGGAGAAAAGTAAAATTGCACGAAGTGAGAATGAACTAGTTAAGAAGTGTATGTGAAAAAGCAAGAAAAGATAAGGTCAAGAATGAATGGATAGAATTCAGTGGTAAATGATCAGTGAAAAGAAGGATATTAAAGTAATTTGATCATAGAAATAGAATGAATGAAGATCACTTTGGAAAACATACAGTACCTGTAAAGAAAGTAGAAAATCAAGAAAGTTGGAATTGATGAGATTCTCAGAAAGGGAGAGGTGAGAAATTTAAAGAACCAAAAGCAATTTAGAGATGTAGCCAAGATGAGGTTGGTTTGCAGGGATGGAAAATATGAAGTGGTACAGTAAATGTTAGTTTAAACTAGTTTTCTTTTTCCTATCCTGCATGTTTTGCTTTTTTGTTCTAATATTTCCTTTTTCTGTGCCTTCGATAAAATTTCTTATTCCAAAAAATAATATGGCATATCATATCAACTTCTGAAGCCCAGCTGTATGTACCAAGCACATTCTCTCTTCTGTTTTTCCTTGCTATGCTCATATTTAGCAATACTATACTACTTTGTAATTGGCTTATATAAAATCAGATGTAATAAAATGAGAAAAAAATGCAGGCTTGTAAATATTTTTTAGATTAGTTGGGGGCCTACCATAAAAAAATGTGTTACCACTTTCTATATTACTTACTGCCAATTAGATGTTTTTCAGAAGTTTTGTAATTCTTAACTTGTACAGGTAGTCCTCAATTTATAACAGTTGATTTAGTGACCATTCAAAGTTACAACAACACTGAAAAAAGTGACTATTTTTTCACACTTATGACTGTAGTGGTATCTCCATGGCCATGTGATCAAAATTCAGATACTTGGCAACTGACTCATATGATGGTTGCAGTGTCCCAGACCTTTTGTGACCTGACAAGGAAAGTCAATTTAACAACTGCAGTGATTTACCTAACAACTGTGGCGCAGAAAAGGTGGTAAAATGGGGCAAAATTCACTTAAGAACTATCTGATCTAACAACAGAAATTTTGGGCACAATTATGATCGTAAGTCGATGACTACCTGTAATTTATAGGTTACACTTCATTTCTTATTCATGTCCATTCTTTCTTAGGATGCTAAAATGACATTGTGTGCACTGTGACATCATGATGCCAGATCCCCACTTTTCATGTTGGGATTTAGGCATACGCAAGTATGTAATGGGCTGTGTTTCCAATGCATTTGTCACTTGCCTCAACTTGCAGATGCCTATGCATTGGCATATTGCTTACATTTTATGTATGTATCTAAAGATGTAGGTCTTTAATTTTAGCTAGATAAATGATTAGTTATAGCTGGGTGTTAGTATTATTTCAAATTTGTAATCATAGCTGAGTCAGAATTGTTACAAATATTGTTTATTAAATAAATCATTGCAAATGGTACATTTTGTGGTGGTTCAATGACTGTTCTGCTTGCATTTATTTCCATATTTCACTTTTATATTTTTACATGTCTAGATAAGACATGTTCTATACCTCCTGGCAGTAAATCATATCTTCAGATATGGGAGAATGATTATACTATTTCAAGCAAGCTGGTTTATGTATTTCTGGTTTCTCATTTTCTGATGATTCAAACTCTCAAAGGAATACTGACTGTTTATTTCAAATATTGTTTGTGATTTTATGGCAAATACCTGCTGCCATGAAAAAAATATCAAGCAAGGAAGACAATACATACGTTGTAAAAAACAATTATAAATACTAGGGCCACAGGTTCTGGACTGGATAAATTCAAATTAACTGGTAGAAGACTGCAAAAATAAGGGTTTTATATATTTCTTTGTTTCTATCAGATTTTGGCATCTCAAATATGATAACTGTAGAAAAAGACATTATAGAAGATCTTAATGCATCAGAATCTGCAGGTTGCTACAGGCTTTTAATGTGTAGAGTTTTCATCTCTATTTTGTCTCCTTTTCTTTCATAAATATCCCTAATGCATATTGGGCACATTATTTATTTGGTAAATAAATCTGACCCAAGGGATGGTATGCTACATTTTGTAATACTGAAACAATACTAAGATGTCATCTCCAAAATCATCTAGGGAATTGGAATTGCACCCAAGGTATCTATTATCATAATTGCTTTTATTATATACATAAAAATGTGAAATCATGCTGCCAGTTCTTTAGCTCTTCTGAAGTTCTTCTCAAGATGACACAATGTAATAGCATACTAGAGGTGTGGATCCAAGCAGTGTGGCCTTTTGCAGTTTATAGATAAAAATTTTGTGCTGGTTTATGACATACTCTTTTAATTTCAAATTTTCCACAATTTCTATATATGATATAGAAATATATTTTTATATTTGATATGTTGTGAGCCAAAGCTTTTATCAGTTTGTATTCAGAAATCCTATAATATTTTAACCTGCTTATTTTTACTACTTTTTTGTCTCTATGTCCCAGAAACTGATGTATGGTAATATTTACAGATGTCCCAATGAATCATTTTGGTGACTGTGTTATGTCTTTATTTATAATTAGTTTGAATGTGGAATTTTCTTATACAAGCTGAGTATATGATCTATGTTTCTTCTGCTTCGTTGCACAATCTACACTTTGAATCATTTTTTTTAATTCTGGCCTTGATTGCATTACTTTGAATAGCTTGTTCTTGTGCACTCAAAATCAAGCCTTCAATTTCTTTTTTAGTGTTCCACTTGTAAGCCATTGCTAAGTTTTATCTTTATCTACTTTCCTTTCAATATTTTGTAGAAATTGGCCATGTAATGTTTTTCCTTGCCAGCATTTTGTTTGTGTTTTATTTTCTTTATTTATTTGTCTCATTTAGACATCAGTCATCTCAGCTAAGTGATTTTGGGTGGTTTACAGTAAAAACATAAAGAGTGATATAAAAGAACGAATAAAAAAGAAAGATAAAACAGCGTTAAGAACAAAATTAAAATATTGCATATAAAAATGGTAGAGGATGTGCCCTTATGTCACCAACCAACTCCAAGTCACATATCAGTCTTTGATCCCCCTGCCAATTGGCAAAGGCATGTGTTAACACTATTTAGGAAAGCTAGAAGAATCAGGGCCTTTCTAATCTCTGGGGGTAAGAGCAGGGAAGGCTCTCTTCCTGGATCCTGCCAGTCATTTAACTGATGGTATCTGTAACATACTCTTTCTGCCTCACCAGGTGAGACTGGATAATGTAATTCGGAAGAAATCGTTTCTCAAGTAACCTGGTCTCATGCCAAGAAGAGCTTTAAAGATGATAACCAACATCTTGAATTGGACCCGAGAGCAAACTAATACTGAGTGCTCATGTGTAGCAGAGGTATTACATGTGCAATATGAGAGGCACTAAGAACTGACAATATCACTATTATTATTTTGCAACCCATAATGCAATATATATGATTTGGTCTAGTGGTTAAGGTACCAGGCTAAAAAGCCAGACACCATGAGTTCAAGCCTCACCTCAACCTTGAAAGCTGGTTGGGTGACCTTGGGCCAGTCACTCTCTCTTGGACCAACTCCAAGGGTTGTTGTTGTGGGAAGAAGAGGAAGGTATGTTGGAGATGCTCACTGCCTTGAATTATTTGTAAAAATAAAAGTAAAATAAATAAAAAATAAATAAATACATCAGGATAAAAAGATACATTCAATCTCAGAATTGATCCTCATAGTAATAAAAAAGAAGATGGCTTATTTGGGCACTAGTATAGCCAAACTTAGAGGAATATCAGAATGTCATACTTATTTTTATTGCATTTGGATCCTAAATAACTTTTTTGGGGGGACTTAACCATCTTAACCAAGCAGTGTTAATTATTAGTTTTCCTATTCATTTAATTTTAATGACAAAAAGTTTTAATTCAACTTCCTGGAAGTTGACCCAATTCTAAGAATATGCTCTTTAAATTTTGTAAAAAAATCTTTCTGTGAGACAAAACATATTTTTATTGCTTATCAAAAAAAGATGCAGACCATTTTCATTGTATATGTTCTTTTTGTGTGTGTGTTTTTTTGCAATCAAAAGAAATTCTTGAACTGGAAGGGTACTTAGCTGTTAAGGTGAGAATTGAGTTGTCCATCTGAAAGCAAGGTATTTGCTAGGCCTTTTGAAATTCCAGATTAAGAGAGAGGGGTAGCAGCTGCAACTTCTTTTGCTAAGTGGTATACCTGATATTAAGAGGTGAGAGACAAGGGGGGGGAAAGTCCAAGGAAAATTGGATGTGAAAAATCAAGACTGCTGTATTGTTATGTGACAGAAGGCAAAGTAAACATTTGTTTAACTTTTCCACCTGTATCATTTTACCCACCAAATGGTAGTATTCATATAGTGTACTTCATAAATTCAAAGTATACTGTCAAGTTAAAATGAGTATGTCTAGAAGGCAAACTATAGGATAAATAGGATTTTTATGCATTATTGATTTATTTCACACTCCATGAACACAGAAAAGAAGATGCATGCAATCTAGTTTTTTTTAAGACTAAGCATTTGTGTTAATTTTTCAGTTTTTAACAAAGTAAACAATAATGACTGCCAAACATTTATAAATCAGCCCTGAAAGCAGAATCCAACTTAACTTTGAACACTCATATATTTTAAAATGTCAAAGAATGTAATAGTAGTAACAAACAATGAACTTCTTACCCCAGATCATTAGAAGATGGAATGTGTCATATTTTGCTAAATTATTTTATTAGTGCAGTTAAAGAATGGGATTTCATAGAATCAACCAGAGGTGGGTTCCTACCAGTTTGCACCTATTCGGTAGAACCAGTTCGTCAAATCTACCGAACCGGTTAGAAGAGGTTCCACCAGTGGATCCGGAAAGCAGGCCACACCTATAGAAGAGGTTCCAAATTTTTTTGAAACCCACCACTGATCCTTGGATATGATTATTCTACACTATCATGTTCATATTTATAAAACTCAGTGCCTCTGTCAAAGGTAAGGATGACTACTGCATTTGTGGTGCAATCAGAACATTGCGTGTGTTGAAGTTGTTTTAATGCAAACCAAAAATGCCTTTTAAAAAACAAGTTTACATCATATTCTTATGCATGCCAGTGCTGTGTGTGAAGTAATTTAAGGTGGTTCTGACAAGTGTCGTCGGCATCTTCATATCTGGTCATATGGGTGGCAAGCCACTCCCATCTGGTCACATGGGTGGCAAGCCACTCCCATAAAGGAGGCCACACCCACAGAGTAGATTCGAACAATTTTTGAAACCCACCACTGGAATCAACCTAATATTGTGCCACAGAGATAGAGAATACATGTATGACTTTGATTTACAGAACCCACAAGCAGACTAGAGTCTATTTAATGTAAGGTGTATTTATCTTTTCCTTTTAAGATTTGGCAAGAAGGCATTGCTGCAGGAAACTTGTTAAAAATATTGTGAAGTACTTAGGGCAGAAAGAGTAGCACAACGTTTGTGTCCCTCACCGCTACTTTCCTGAGGTGCCGACAGAGCCCATATGCAGTAGTTTCCCACTCCCCATAGTGTGATGTTGCCAGCTGGTTCCCATTGCTTGTAGCAGCATTCCTGTTCTTCCAAGTATGCTTTTTCTGTCCTGACACAATTGATTGAAATAAAGGAGCCAAGTCGGTGCCCAAATGCAACTGAAGTTGAAGCAATTTCTACACTGTCCAATGAAACAGTTAGCGTAACAAATTGTGTAGTTAAGGTAAAAGGAAAAAAACAACGATGCTAGATTCCAATGGGAGCAATGAGTCCATTTTATTCCCTTCCTCTAGTTCAGAGCATTATTGCAGCAGCCTCTGCATGCAAAGAAACAGACTGATGGTCACTATATTTCACTGTCTTGATGAGTAAATCTAACATAGATGAGTGGAAAAGAAACAATGTGAGATAAGAGTAGATACTAACTATACCTTCTTGAGGGCTTGAGCTATTGAGAGCTGGTATTGATTCTGATATTTGGTAGAGCATAGACACTAATATGGATAAGACAAGTGTTACAACATGGAAGCAAGGGATAGCCAACCTTAATAGTAAAATTATGAAATTGCTTATTGTTCCACAAACAAGTATGGTTACTGTAGTTTTACCTTTAAATATGGTTGACACTATTTAAAAATAATTATTAAAAAAGGCTTTGCTTAGAAATTAAAAGCAATTAAATTAGGCACATGCAATAAAAATCATGATCATTAAAAACATTTTGTTGGGCTAAACTTATTTCTAGTATGGTTATTATGAATTTATATTCAGTTAATATATGCTTTTTAGGGATTCCTTATAGGATGCCAAATACTATGCTTTATTGCACCCTCACAGTTGAACAAATGAATTTAAACAATTGTAATTATAACAAATATAAATGGTAAATATTATTGTTGAAATAACTTTTGGACTTCATAGAAAAAGAACCCCTAAGATAAAAAATGTTCTGGATTTTGCATTCAAAATTAGGGTAGTAGAAGGATCAGCGCATGTTTGCGACTGATGGACCCTTTGAGGTTCCAGACGGAGCTTGGGGTTATTCCTGATACCCTCGCCCACAGTTCGGCGGAGACTCTGGCTGCTGCCTGGTACTCGGCGGCATCGGAGTCTCTCGACCGGATTGAGCCACTACGGCCCCTCCGGGTCAGCGGATCCCGGAGGCCTCCTTGGTTCACCGAGGAGCTCTGGGAGAAGAAGCGCCGGAGGAGACGCCTAGAGCACTTGTGGAGGTCCGATAAGTCTGAGTCGAACTGAGCACTCCTAACAACTTGCACCAAGGATTACATCAGGGCACTTAGGGCAGCAAAAAGATCTCATATTGCCACCTTGGTTGCATCCGCTGAGTCCCGCCCAGCCGCCCTGTTTAGGATAACCCGTTCCCTCCTAAATAGGAGGGATATGGGGGAACCCTTGCAGGGTAGAGCTGAGGATTATGCCCAATTCTTAGCGGACAAAGTTGCTCGGTTTCGGTCGGACTTGGACTCCACCGCTGCAGATCCAGCCGGGACACAAGAGGATTACTTGGCAAACAATCTCTGGGTTGAGTTTCAGGATGTTGCCTCTGGGGATGTGGGCAAGGCCATTCGAGCTGTGAGTGCCTCCACCTGTATTCTGGACCCGTGTCCCTCCTGGCTGGTTGCCAACAGCAGTGAGGTGACACGTGGCTGGATCCAGGCGGTTGTAACCGCCTCCCTTCGGGAGGGGCACTTCCCCGCCGCACTTAAAACGGCGGTGGTGAGACCCCTCCTGAAGAAACCATCCTTGGATCCAGCCGTTTTAAATAACTACCGTCCTGTCTCCAACCTTCCCTTTGTTGGGAAGGTTGTTGAGAAGGTGGTGGCCTTCCAGCTTCAACGGGCCTTGGAGGAAGCTAGCTACCTTGACCCCTTCCAGTCCGGCTTCAGACCCGGTTACAGCACAGAAACCGCTTTGGTCGCATTGACCGATGATCTCTGGAGGGCCAGAGATGGAGGCCATGCGTCCATCCTGGTTCTCCTTGACCTCTCGGCGGCTTTCGATAGCATCGACCATGGTATCCTTCTGCGACGACTGCGGGAGGTGGGGGTGGGAGGCACTGTTTTGCAGTGGTTCTCCTCCTACCTCTCGGACAGGTCGCAGTCGGTGTTGGTCGGGGGGCAGAGATCGTCCCTGAGGCCCCTAAAATATGGGGTGCCGCAGGGCTCGGTCTTATCCCCCCTACTATTTAACATATACATGAAACCGCTGGGCGAGATCATCCGGAGGCACGGGATAAAATACCATCAATATGCGTACGATACGCAATTGTATCTGTCCGCCCCGTGCCAACTCAATGAAGCGGTGGACGTGATGAACCAGGGTCTTGAGGCCGTTAAGAACTGGATGAGCGCTAACAAACTGGTACTCAACCCGGACAAGACCGAGTGGCTGTTGTGTTTCCCTCCCAACAATTTGGCTAATGTTCCACCTATCGGGCTGGGGGGTCAAATTTTATACCCCTCAGATAGGGTTCGTAACTTAGGAGTCCTCCTGGATCCACAGCTGACCTTCGACCATCATCTGTCGGCTGTGACCAGGGGGGCATTTGCCCAGGTTCGCCTGGTCCGCCAGTTACGACCCTACCTGAATCGGGAGGCTCTCACAACAGTCACTCGAGCCCTTGTGATCTCTAGGCTGGAATACTGCAATGTGCTCTACATGGGGCTGCCCTTGAAGTGCATCCGGCGGCTGCAGTTAGTCCACAATGCGGCCGCGCGAGTGATAGTGGGCGCACCGCGGTTCGCCCACATAACACCCATCCTCCGTGAGCTGCACTGGCTACCTGTTGATCTCCGGGTGCGCTTCAAGGTCCTGTTGACCACCTTTAAAGCCCTTCATGGTAGTGGATCTGAGTACTTGAGAGACCGCCTTCTGCCGATTACCTCCCTTCGACCGATAAGATCGCACAGACTGGGCCTCCTCCGAATCCCATCCGCCAGTCAATGCCGACTGGCGACTACATGGAGGAGAGCCTTTTCTGTTGCAGCTCCGACCCTGTGGAACGATCTCCCCGTCGAGATACGCACCCTCACCACCGTCCAGGCCTTCCGCGCAGCCCTTAAGACCTGGCTATCCCAACAGGCCTGGGGATAAGTCTTCGATTTGCCCCACCCGAGTGTGAATGTTGAATGCAAGTTGTGTTTTTATTACTTTATTTATTTTGTGCACATATTGTTTGTTTTGAATTTCACCCCCTCCCTAATGATTGTAAGCCGCCCTGAGTCCCCTCAGGGAAAAGGGCGGCCTATAAATCCAAATAAACTAAACTAAACTTAATTAGAAATTAATGAGTGTTAAATTTTGAGTAAGGATCAGTCTCAAATCTGTCAAAGGATGTACCTATCTAATAGTGTGTATAGATTTCTCATTTTGAAATCGTAAACAGATATCAGGATTTGATTGTTTTGCCTTAAGTACATAGGTTCAGGCCTTTTTTCCTTTTGATGTCACTGTATTCACTAAGTGTGAGACAATGGTCTGGATGGGGGTTGATGCATGCAATAATGAGCAACTTTTTTTTAATCTATTACCTTTCCTTACTTTGGGCAAGAACTGATTATCAGAAGTTGGTCAACAACAGGTTATCAATGGCAACAATAAAGGAAAGGGAGTAGAATTCCCAACTTAGAAATAAGTTGCAAGAGAATAAAAGCAGAAACAATTGTCATACTTAAGAGAAGGATATTTGGGAGGAGTGAGACCCAGAATTCCATCCATAATCCTCCACAATTTTGCTATTGGGGCGGGAGGGTAGCTTCTGTATAAAATTATAGGGAATCTGTGATTTTGCTACAATTATCTGCTTCTGAAGTTCACATAAAGAGTGAACAAAAGTATTAAAATCTGCTTTAAGAAAGCAAATATAGATGTTCATATGTAGGATATTTAGAGCTACCTGGTAGGTATACCTGTAGGAGGGAAAGGAAACAATATTGCTGTTGCTGCAGGAAGTAACTGCAGTGCAGTATATGATTTGACAGGGTTTCTGAAGGAAAAAATACATTTGTTATTCACAGTTTCCTGTGCTGAAAAACTCTTTGATCCAGCACAACGGAGAGGATAGTGCTTGTCAGCAGTCTTCCATACACCCACATTCCCTTTTTCTTAAAGCACTCAGGGACTTGTTTAAACAATTTGGGAGGTTAATCAGGGAAATGGAATCTAGAAAAAGCAGTGCCCCAAATCTACTCTTTCCCTGCTTTGTTGATGGAAATGACTGAATCAAAAAGGACAGCCAGCAGATTGTACATTTTGCAACTGGATTGTTTGAGTCTGGTACTGAAACGTATCTAGATAGAGGTTTCAGCTCTGCCCAATTACATGCCCTTAATATTTATTAACTCTTGGAATTTTGACTTTATATAGATTTTTTGTCCCCCCCCCCAATTGTAAGTAATTTCAGTTTAGCTTGTATACATGTATGTAATCAATGTAACATGTATGTGTGTATTATTAATTAGTATTTATAACTGGCAGCAAGGAAGCAAATGTATTATACCAAATGGCTGCTGTTCATAGAGATTTAAGAAATCTATGCTAGCCTGGTGTGATTTCTTTCCTTTTGATCATTTGAGCCTCAAAGTTTTGTGGACTTGAAAAAGAAGTTTGTCACTTCCCTAGTTTGTTAGATACTGGTCATTTAAATCTAGCCTCATGACAAGACAATTGATTGGATTGAGATAGGCAGCTATAAAAGTTGAGTATATAAATAAATAAAGCCTGCTTGGTGCTTTCCAGTGAGTTTAGGCTGAACTTTAACTGGTGTTTGCTGAGAGTAGCAAATACTGTATTATTTGTTTATGAAATGTGTGATTTCTAAATATTCCAGTGATTCAACCTTAATAAAATATCTAAATATACTGTATATACAATTTAAAACATCCATACTAAGCAAACAAATAGAAATATAATATAGAACAATATAATGCTTAGACAGCATCTTCCCCAGTTATTCCTAAATGATTTCCTAAAGTGTTTTGTCTGAAACATTTTCTGGACCTGAGAGTGCTAATCCAATATTCAGGGACAAGCTGTTCCAAAGTGTAAGCACCACCTTTGATGTATGGTATATCTGTCTGAACCTCAGTTCCTCCTCCACCATCCACTTCCAAAAATGGTGAGGAATCACAAGCAACCTTTCCTGAGAAACACTTATAAAAATAATCTTATTGTATAAGCAAGTTATTGTACCTTCCATCATCAGCAAATAATCTTTTCCCAAACAATGCTTTCAATGTTACCGTCTCTTATTTTTAAATTTTTAGAACAACATGGCAGAAATTTGAGTTTTTTTTATGGTGCTTACATAAGTCCCCTCTATTGACAGATTATGAGTACACAAAAATGCTGTGTCCCTCCCACTCCCCCGCTATATCTGCATTATAATATAATGTCAAAAAACATGTTGGGAAAGTGTTGCCATTAAAATTCAATCATATATGACCTTTTCCAGGAAGAGTCACTCCCTATAACTATTGTGTTTGAAAATCCTGAATATTTCATGTTACTTTGTGAATTTTGCATTCCAAATGATAATTTGCTAATGTCTTCAAGTTCCCATGGGGATGCTGAAATACTATAGATGCTGAAATGGGAGAAATGAGGGTGTAGCAAATAAACTCAATGAGCTGTCAATTTTTTGTTTCTACAGGAAAGATTCTTTTCACTTGATTGGTACATCATTTACTGGCTTCCTCAGATGTCTTCCTTAACTAAATGTGCAATAGTTCCAAGTTATATTCGTTATTTTGTTAAAAAAATAATCAGTTTGGTTTTTGAAATTTTAAGGTGTATGAATATTGTTGTAAGGTTTCTCTTAATATGCTGTGGCATAGTGAGGGCAAAAATTCTCTTTCCAGTTGCTTAGCAACCTTTTTTTGGGGGTAGCAGATGCACACAGGACTCCTGATTGCTTAATGCCAGACTCCTGGCTTTTGTCAACCTAAAACACTGGCTGCAAAAGCAGCAGTAAAAAGTTACATTGAAACATAGGTAAGAAAGGGAATCAGCATTACTTTGCTGATTACTGCAGTTGACAGCTGGCTTCCATTGAGGACGTGTAGAGTTTCCCCCGTTTCTGGCTATGCCTGAAGGCTTCAGACAAAGAGAATCATTTTTATACAATGATTATCTAGAAGCAGTAACTCAAGGCATGGACTGTAAAGACTATGTATTTGACACTGTCTGATATACCAAGAAATAGCAAGAAAAAGGACCGCATAAAATAGTTGGTGCCAAGGGCAGAGAGTTCTTGATATATAGCAGATAATGTATTGCCAGGTTGATTTCTTAACAGTCTGATCCTATTCTTCATTTTGCCATGTGGGTAGCTTGGAATTTGTATGCAAAAGTGATCTTCCCATCTCTTTTCACCTATCTATCTATCTATCTATCTATCTATCTATCTATCTATCTCTATCTATCTATCTATCTATCTATCTATCTATCTATCTATCTATCTATCTATCTCTATCTCTATCTCTATCTCTATCTCTATCTCTATCTATCTATCTATCTATCTATCTATCTATCTATCTATCTATCTATCTATATTAAAGTTTAGAGGAAGTATGAACTCAGCATTTTGGACTGGATTGCTTGTGACGAAGAAATTCTGCTACAGCCAAGTGTGGACTCCCAGTTAGTTTTTTAAAAAGATATATCCATTAACCATAATTGTATAGGTGAAAAATATGCAGTAGGTAAAAAGAAAGGAAAGATTCCACTATTCTGCCTTCTCTATTTTTAAGGCCTCCTGAATTCTGCTAAAAGCACTTCAAAAGATGGTTGCACCTTTCCAAGTTTCCAGTCTTGTAATACACAAGACAGAGGATTCTCTTTCCAGTGGCAAAATTATCAACAATATTATGTGTATGAACTGATTTATGGGTGCTTCTTTGAATATGATTCTAATTTCAGTTAAGAAGCTTTGAAAATCTTCCATTCATTAATAGTGCCTGCCTGGGAAATGCAGGGCAAATCTTGTTTCAGTGTCTGGCATCTGTATGGATCTGCATGGAGATATCAGAATGAGTCTGAACTTTCAAGAGTGAATGTGTGTTCAGAAATTAACTGACTCTGCAACAATATCCATGTTAGTTCTGATGGTTGTGCTTAGTTATGCCTCCCAGAAAGTAGACTCTTAGCTCCTGCTGGAACAGCAGGTGGAAACTGCATCCTGAAGGGCCTTTGCCCCTCTTCAGTTACTAGAGTAAAATGTATTGACTGTGGTGACTCATATTCTTGTCATTTTGTGGATGGACTGTTCCAAAGTGCTTTATGCGGTATTGCTCATGAAAAAACACTTGGAAGATGCATTTAGTGAAAAATGCACCTGCCTGCATGTTAACCAGGACAATCTGATATTGTGATGTAATGTCAGTATTATGACAGTACTTTGGTTTTAAGATTATAATATATTGTTTCTGATAATTTATTTGGTCAGTGTATTATAATGTATTTGCATGTTCTTGCATATAAGCCATTTAGAGTCAAATGTTTGAAGAATATTAAAGCATTTGAAGTAAACAAGTAAATAAAACTATTCATTTATCACCCAAGAAAGCACTGTATTATGATGCTACACAATATAGCTGTGGTTTTTTGCTATGAGATAGCACTGAATCATACTTAGCTTGAGCCTATGAAAGTTATAATGTATTTTGGCATACACATAGCTTGCTAAACCACTAATATGAATACATATACTCTAGGTGTCACATTGTTTCTGAAACCACAGTTGATACTTCTATGGTTAAGGATGTCAAATGTAGAACCAATTAAATTGAATCAATTAAATACAAAGTGTCAGGCATTTTACAGAACTGAAGTAGACTTGTTAACAATGCTGCTTCTGATCACATCTAGATGATGTCGGAATATTTTGAAATGAAACTTGGGAGAACATATTTTTTCAGAATTGCTATCCAAACCTGAATACCACATATGATT
The DNA here is from genome assembly GCF_009769535.1 of Thamnophis elegans. Classification (NCBI taxonomy): domain Eukaryota; kingdom Metazoa; phylum Chordata; class Lepidosauria; order Squamata; family Natricidae; genus Thamnophis; species Thamnophis elegans. The sequence goes on along the minus strand of NC_045544.1, from coordinate 72,345,101 downwards.
ATTCTGGCTTTTGCAAGATTAGTAGCAAGTCTGTGAAACAGTGCCCTTGGATCATCAAAAAAATTCAGTAGATTAATATAATATTGTTATTTCATTAAATGATAATGGCATTTTAAAGCTTTAAATATTGTTGTTCATTAACTGACTATGCAATAAATGTATTCATTATTCAGTTCATAGAATTAACTTTGAGAAACATTTATACAATTAAAAAAAGTTAAGTTTCTCATCTAATTTATTGCTGCTGTTAAAATTGTTGACCCTGTTTCTAATTATCTTTTTGACACAGATGTGCATTATGTAGTGTAATGCAGATTAAATCAAGTCAGTAATGCTTTTTAAATGCTTGCAGTAATCAAACAATTTATCTGTGTACTTTGTAATGGAGATACTTGCCTTTAATGTACATTTTTTCATATCATTATTCCAGTTAACAATCAACATGTTAATGTTGAACTGTTTGCTGTCTTTTCCCGAACAGTTTTGATGACATTATTAGGGGGGTAGGGAATATCAAAAAGCTCAGAAAAAGAGGAAAGTTTGAAAAATGTGCAGACTTTCATAAATAGTATTGAAATGAGTTATATAGCTATTTGCCATCAACATCCAGTATTCACCCTAATCTCAAATATATATTATATGGATCATAAGCAGTATAGGATATACTAAAGGGGTAGGTATTAGAAATGAGTTCTTGGAAAAATGCCAAGCATGCCCTCTCCCTTGTTCCATATTTCTTTGCTTGCTCTGCTGCTATTAGCTGCTTTGTCCTTCCAAAATTAGCTGCCTTTCCCCCTTTTATGACTGCTTGAATTTTTCCTTAAACTCAACAAGCAGGGAGAGGAAATGATTAATTGATGGTGCTGTCCTAGAACTCAAGCAGGGTCCTTTGTATTCAGTTTGTCAGGACATTCTAAAAGAATATGGCATGAAAACAATTGAGATCAACTAAGCCTTGGCTGGCATGTCCAGTCATCCTAGTTACAACTCATAATAACTATTGTGACAGCATTTTGTAAATATACGACATGTATCAATTGATGACTGCATTACATGGTTTTATTATATTGACATCTGCTTATTTACTTTGCAGAATATTTGGGGGTAAGTACATGAACATTTTGTTCTAATACTTAGAACTGAGGATTAAAGCGTGATGTATGCAGAGTTAGAATCAATATTCTTTATTTTAATACTGTTATGGTGACATAATGCACATTTCACTTTATTGTCCTCACACTAAAAGTAGCAACAAAACTCTTTAGTTGTAGGATTAGATATTTAAAGAGAGATATTTATGACTTAATAGGGCACAAAAATGATTTTATTAAAGTATTGTTCATATATGTGCTTTTTCTGTAGTGGTGAGTTTCAACAGAGTGATATTCAAAATCAGTTATATTAATTACTTTAAAAAGTTTTTTTAAAAAAATAAATGGTTGCTTCGTGTGTTTCATTTAATTTTCTACCATGTTTGAAAATTATTTGTTATAGACATGTGTCAGTGTAAGTGTCTATATTTTGATACAAGGATTTTTAATTAATGCATTTGGCAAGTTTAGATTGATGTTGCATTTTTATGAGCTTATCCTGTCAAATTATTCAAATAAACTGAAGTTGGTGAAGCTACATGGGCTATCATTTATGAATAATTAACATTTTAATGTTTCTCCATATGTGTTGTTACCCTTATGTCTACAATTGATATCAGCTAAATAAGAATATCCCTACCAGGATTATTATTTTTCATGCCTTTAGATAAATAAGCTTGCCTTCAATCTGCCTTTTTGGGGGGAGGATGAAAGACAGGTCAAGAGCTCATGGCTACTATGATTCATGTTGGATACTGCGCATTTGATCAGATGTTTGTCATGAATTAACGTTAGCACCAATATTATATATTGGTTAAAGTCTGCAACTAAGAACAGGATTTCCAGATTCTACCTTTAGCCATGAAAGCTCACTGAATAACAATTGCACTTTCTCAACTTAATGAACCTTGGATTCTTATCCTTCATAAAAATAGAGGGAGGTAGCATTATATACACTCTTGTATTGAAAGTGGAATATAGATTAAAAAAGAGCAAAAGCAACATTTTGTTGTGATCTAGGGAGAGTGTCTGATACGTCTTCTCAAGTTAGTTTCTTGAAAAAAGGCTCATGCATTGCTTATCTGATCATCGCCTTCGTAGCAGCTCTTTCTCCTACCCTTCAAAGTCATTCCCTATGCCCTCTACATTCTCCCTCAGCCTAATCAATTATACAGGGTTACTATTGCAGGGATAACATTACGGGGACTGTCTATGAATGCTGCTTTCTGTTTCCAAAGTAAAGACAGAAAATAAATGCTAGGGCTGAACAAACATTTGGAAAAGTATTAAAGACCCCTATGTACATGCAGGATCAGGCAACATGGAGAAGCCCTCAGAGTTGCCATGCTGAGGGATAGAGAGGATGTTGTAGTATTTTAATATTTTGTGCTGGAGCTTCAGAACGAGCACAGACTATTTACATGATAGTATAATTAACTTAATGTTTCTAATCTCCTTGCAAACATCTTCAAACACTTTTGTAGAAATGAGCTACAGTGCTGTGCATTATAATGAGCAAAAGAGTACATGCTGGATATTAATTTATTATTTATTACGATAATTTGTGTCCTGCCTCCCTGCAGGAGCTGAGGTAGTTCACAGCACAATAAAAACGATGAAATACAAACATTTAAAAAAAGAAGAATCATACTCGTTATAAAACCTCCCATCAATCAGTGATAAGCCCCACATTAAAATTAGACACCCCATGAGTTGTTTTACAAAATTACTTAGTATCTTAGGTTTTGAAGCCTCTGTCAAAGAGAATGATCTTAACAGGCTTTCTAAATATTAATAACAAAGAAGATAAAACAACAGCATGTATTGATGGGTGGGTAAAAGCTATTCTAAAAATGGAGTCCACCTACCTCCAGAGATGCACCCTGCTCACATTCTAGAGGTAGTGTATGCTTAGTGCTTAGTGCTTAGTGTAGTGCATGGTTTCTCAGTCAATTTCAACAGACAGATTCTACACAAAGCAGATATTCCCAAATATGATCAAATCTGGTTGTTAGATAATGTAGTGAAACGACTAGTCTTTTTGTCACCTTCAAAATATGAGGGAGTTGTCAGTCTGTAACCAATATAGACCGAAGTTTAATATTTTGGTTAACTATACTGCAAATACATGAAAGCTCTCTTTATTTTACTCCAGAGTATTGTGTATGTATATATGAAGTTCCCACACAATGTGTCACTGAAAACTGTCGAAGAGAGGTGTAGTTGGGCATCTACTCAGCACTGCTACCTAGGGGGTGGATCAGCACTGAAGTTCAAAGGGATGCATTGGGCTAAATTTTTTAGTTCATTTGTCTTTGCTTCTTTCATATACCAGTGTGCAATGTCTAGCATCTTAGTCACTTTATATCCTGTAAAAACTAAATCTTAGTTGTCATTGCTCCATTGTTAACAAATAGATTTTATTTTGTTTTTGCAACCAGACCCTCAGGAATACTGTAGCTATATTGCTTTGTGGTACCAAAATTAACAAAGTACTTTAAAGATTATTAACATTAACATTAATATTATATTAGTTTAAAATATATGAGGTGTTCTCCTGAGTTAGAAAAAGACATCAATGCTCAATGGGAGAGTGAAACAGAAGTCAGTGGAGGGAAGTACTTTCTGTATTTTGTTTTTTTGTGAACCCCATCCCCATGCATATGTTTATGTGTGTGTATCTGAATATTGCTTGATACACCCATTATAGATATAGATATAGATATATAGATTGTAGATTGTAGAGTTTATTTGTATGCCGCCCTTTTCCATGGGGGGACTCAGGGCGGCTCACAACCCAAAGGGGAGGGGGAGACAAACTTTTAACATATAAGACAATACATAATTAAAAACACAACATTCATACCATTCGGGCGGGTTACAGTCTTAGCCCCAGGCCTGACGGGATAGCCAGATTCTGAGGGCTGTGCGGAAGGTCTGGAGGGTGGTGAGGGTACGAATCTCCACGGGGAGATCGTTCCATAGGGTCGGAGCTACCACTTAGAAGGCTCTCCTCCGCGTAGTTGCCAGTCGGCATTGACCGGCAGATGGAATTCGGAGGAGGCCTAATCGATGAGATGTAATAGGTCGCGTGGAGGTAATTGGCAGTAGGCGGTCTCTCAAGTACCCAGATCCACTACCATGTAGGGCTTTATGGGTGACAAGTAGCACCTTGAAGCATACCCGGAATCTACAGGTAGCCAGTGCAGCTCGCGGAGGATAGGTGTTATGTGGGTGAAGCGAGGTGCACCCACAATCGCTTGCGCGGCCGCATTCTGGACTAGCTGAAGTCGCCGAATACTCTTCAAGGGCAGCCCCATGTAGAGCACATTGCAGTACTCCAGCCTAGAGGTCACAAGGGCACGAGTGACTGTTGTGAGAGCCTCCTGGTTCGGGTAGGGGCGCAACTGGTGCACCAGGCAAACCTGGGCAAATGCCCCCCTGGTCACAGCTGACAAATGGTGTTCGAAAGTCAGCTGTGGATCCAGGAGGACTCCCAAGTTGCGGACCCTGTCTGAGGGGTATAATGTTTGACCCCCCAGCCTGAGAGGTGGAATACTTGCCGAATTGGTGGGAGGGAAACACAACAGCCACTCGGTCTTATCTGGGTTGAGCACAAGTTTGTTAGCCCTCATCCAGTCCCTAACAGCTTCAAGTCCCTGGTTCATCACGTCCACCGCTTCATTGAGTTGGCACAGGGCGGACAGATACAACTGCGTATCGTCCACATACTGGTGGTATTTTATCCCGTGCCGCCGAATGATCTCACCCAGCGGTTTCATGTAGATGTTGAAAAGTAGGGGGCACAAGACCGAACCCTGCGGCACCCCATATGTTAGGGGCCTAGGGGTCGATCTCTGCCCTCCAACTAACACCGACTGCGACCTGTCCGAGAGGTAAGAGGAGAACCACTGCAAAACAGTGCCTCCCACCCCCACCTCCCGCAGTTGTCGCAGAAGGATACCATGGTCGATGGTATCGAAAGCCGCTGAGAGGTCAAGGAGAACCAGGATGGAGGCAAAGCCTCCGTCCCTGGCTCTCCAGAGGTCATCGGTCAATGCGACCAAAGCGGTTTCTGTGCTGTAGCCAGGCCTGAAGCCGGACTGGAATGGGTCAAGATAGCTAGCTTCCTCCAAGGACCGCTGGAGCTGAAAGGCCACCACCTTCTCAACAACCTTCCCCACAAAGGGGAGGTTGGAGACTGGACGGTAATTGTTAAGAACGGCTGGATCCAAGGATGGTTTCTTCAGGAGGGGTCTCACCACCGCCTCTTTAAGTGCGGGGGGAAAGACCCCCTCCCGAAGGGAGGCGGTAACAACCGCCTGGATCCAGCCTCGTGTCACCTCCCTGCTGTTAGCAACCAGCCAGGAGGGGCACGGGTCCAGTACACATGTGGAGGCACTCACAGGTCTCATGGCCTTGTCCACGTCCCCAGGGGCAACATCCTGAAACTCAACCCAGGGGTGGTCTACCAGATTATCCCCTTGTGCCTCGGCTGGATAGTTGTTGATGTGCCATATTTTCTATTTCATTTTGTTCCAATGCTGTTTTTAACTAGAGAGCTTTACAATTAATATTTTAAAAGCATAAGAAAATATAAATGCTTGATTAATAAATAAAGACTTCCTTCAATTTCTCCTTTTCAGATCAAAAGTAAACTTTTGGGATTTTTATCTATGTTTTTATTACTTGGATGATTTGAATGTTGTTCTCCTTGGTTAGATTGTGCAATATCTTTTTTTTATATCTTTAAAACGTCTGTATTTCAAGATTTCAAGACTCCTAAAATTTTTTTGCTATAATATTAAAATTATATTTTTCCATCATCCTGATATTAACAAAGAGAATGGACAGATCATAGTAAGATCACAGATAAATAGTGAGATGAAAGAAGATGGCATTATTGATGAATGACATATTGAGTGCCATCAATCGTTAGATCAAAGTGTTTTCAAGTTTTGTCATACGGTTTAGAAAATTAGCGAACTGATTGTTACACCGGTTGAATCCCACCACTGGTAGTAATGTATTACCTCAAAAGAAGTCTTCAAGGATTGAGTAGACACATGTACAGCAGACATATGAAGCAAAAGTATCAAATAGTTGTTTTGTTTAATCTTAGAATTCAATGCATTTATTGTGGTATAAGTGTACATGTTGTATGAAGCATTGTAGTGAAGTATCCTTGTTGCTTTCTGAGCTTGTTTTTCTATAGGCATTTCATTACCAAACTAGATAACATCACAGGTGCTTTTACCATGTCAGTCTTGCTGGTTCCTTGATTGGGCTGTTGCTTATTGATATCTTGTTTGGCAGTTCCTTGATTGGCATATTGTTTGCTTCTTGATTATCAGTTTAATGTTATTCTTGGTGTTAATATCTGCTCATCTGTGTGTTGAGTACTAGTAAGGAGGTGTTCTGGGTTTTTTGTTTCCTTTTTTAGCTTTTTGATTGTCTCTTGGATGGTATATAGATATTGTTTTTTGTCTGTGTGCATGTGGATGGCTTATTTGTCAGATTGCCAGGCTTCCAGGAATGTTCTAGTATTTTTGGACTTGGCTTGCTCAAGGATGCTCAGTTTCCCATTGAAACTATGGTTAAGTCTGTTCATGTGTTGTGAAATTAAGGATTTTCATTATCTCTTCTGATTTCCGATTGGTGTTCATGGATGCAATCTGCTAGTGTTCTGCCAGTTTGTCCTACATAGTGGCTGTTGCAATCTTTATACTGTATGTTGTAGATGACTCCTGTTTTTTTCTTCTGGGCCTGCCAGGGTCTTTTGGTTTACTTTGGATGTTTTGGAGGGCTTTAGTTGGTGTGCTATCGTGATGCCACGTGGTTGCAATAGTATGTTGGTGGTTTCTCATATATTTTTGATGTATGACAGTTACACAGCAAAGAAAAGAAACAGATCATCTATATAACTAACATCTCCCAACAAATCCACACAACTTCATCAAAAAGTGCCTGACTACTCAACCCAATATAGCACAATTAACACAAGCTGTGAAAATGATAATGTTGTCAGATGATCTATTTCCTTTTGCTGATGTTCAAGGTTGCTGTAGTGTGTTTGTGCTTGTCTAGTGTTCTTACATAGCTTCTCTTGCTGTGCAACTGCCATAAAAACTGTTATCCTTTGTTCCCAATGGAAACTTATTGTTTTAAGAAAGTCTATAAAAATATGGAAGTTGTAGCTTTCTGCAGTTATTGCTGTCAAGTAACTGATATACTTGCAGCATACTGAATGTTTACATATAGATTTCTATAGGCATCACTTCTAATACCAGAGTCAGGTGTTTGTACCATCAGATAAACAGAAGCAAAATTACATATTTCAGAGACTCTAATATGCAAGTGTATGAACATTTATAAGCTTAAATAAATTTAACAATGCCTCCAAAATGGGCAGATGAGGTCCTGTGGATATTGAGTCTTCAGAATTATTTATCTCATGTCTAGGAAGGCTCACATTAATTAACCTCTTTGTCAAGGAATGCTGATCTGTCACAGCAAGACTAAAATACCGAATTTTGCTACTCTTTCTAAAGGCAATTTTCACTTCTGTATTATAAAAGGAAAGATATTTAAATGAATTAGTAGTTTGAAATTCATGTATCTATAGCATCCCTTGAGATGAAATGTTAGATTATCAATGAAAGAGGCAGAGAAAGGATTGGGGAAATGTGTGTTCAAAACCATCACTTGTGCTCCATGAGGCTATCTCAGGAGGATGGAAAGGAAAAGGTATGGAATCTGTTGCAGACTTTCACAACCTGATGCTCTACAAATATACTGGAATTGCAACTGGTAGGAAATTCTGGAAATTATAGTTCTGACATATCTGAAGGTCTTAAATAGAAGTCTAGTTCAACAGAAAACTATTGATTAGCTGTTATAAAGACAGATTTATTGCAGAATGTGAGCAGCAGGTGGTACATTTAGTTCACTAGTGAAAAATGAGTCAGCCTGTTGTCAAACACTGCAAATGCTAAGTAAACCTAGTGTAATAGGTGATATCAGCACAGTAGGAAACATAATGAACGGCAGAGATGAGGAAAGGCAAAATAGTGAAGGGAGAGGAATCTGGGAAGGATCATGTCATAGGATTGAAGGCAAGAATGAATAGATTGAAAGGCGAATAGGAAGAAGGTAAACATATGTGATGTTTTGCACATCTATGGAGATATTTAAGCCTCGGAGATCAGTACTACCACTCATTTGTGAATAGAATAGGAATAGCAATAGGAATAGAGAGTTGGAAAAGACCTTGAAGGTCTTCTAGTCCAGCCCCCTGCTCAGGCAAGAAACCCTATACCATTTCACACAAATGGTTGCTTATCTCTTCTTAACTTCCAGTGTTGAAGCATTCACAACTTCTGGAGACAAGCTATTCCACTGATTAATTGTTCTAACTGTCAGGAAATTTCTCCTTAGTTCTATGTTGTTTCTCTCCTTGATTGGTTTCCATCCATTGCTTCTTTTCCTGCCTTCAGGTACTTTGAAGAATAGCTTGACTCCCTCTTCTTTGTGGCAGCCCCTGAGATATTAGAACACTGCTATCATGTCACCCCAGTCCTTCTTTTCATTAAACTAGACATACCCAGTTCCTGCAACAGTTGTTTATATGATTTAGCCTCCAGTCCCCTAATCATCTTTGTTGCTCTTATCTGAACTCTTTCTAGAATCTCAACATTGTTTTTACATCGTGGTGACCAAAACTGGATGCAGTATTCTAAATGTGGCCTTTACCCAAGGCATTAGAAAGCGATATTACCACTTCATGTGATCTTGATTCTATTCCTCTGTTTGTGCAACCTAGAACGTGTTGGCTTTCTTGGCAGCTGCAAGAGACTGCTGGCTCATATTTAAGTGATTGTTCACTAGGACTCCAAGATCCCTCTCATATTTACTACTATTGAGCCAGGTACCACTTATGTTATATGTATGCTATACACCTATGCTAATGTGCATTTGGTTTTTCTTTACTTTTAAAGTAAGGTTCAAAATTTAGCAAATTATTTTTCCATATTAATCTTGTGTAGCAGTAAGATAAGTTAAAGGTTGAAGAACTCAAACATCTTTCTTCCATTTGCTTCAGATCTCTGCTCACTGACCCTTTCAGGGTCATGAATTAAAACAATTGAAACCATTTCTCAGTTAAGGAAGGATACTTCTGGGATGGCAGCCATATCTCTTCCCACATGATAAGGTTCTGTTTGGGAGAAACAGGAATAAGTATTCCTTGCCTGGTATCAGCTGACATTCTTACGAATCTTAGATGTCATTGTTTTTCATCTTCCTCATGTTTTATGACAAAACTCTTAATATAGAAAATGTATTAAAATTGAAATCATGCTTAGAATATTGTAAAAGACAAGACACACCTGTTTTGTGGTCAAGTAAATAGTTTTGACAAGTGTTGCTATTTCTTGTCTTCTGCAAACCTTTCTCTTCTAGCAATTTGTTCCTTTCTTACGCGGTACAAAACCAAGAGGAAAAATTGAGAGAAGGAAAAAAAGAAACTGTTTGAATGGAGAAAGATGTATTTTTCCATCTGGGTTGTCTACATTTCCCAAGGTCATTAGCTAGAACAGCTGGTAGAGTACTGCTTTTGTTGGCCTAATTAAATGTTTTACATAAAATTCATACACCATCTGTTTAGTTTATCATTATGGCATCCAAGGAAAAAAGCAAAACTATGAAAGTATTCAGCTCTAATATTTTTTTCAGAATTGATGTCAGTTGCCTCTTTCTGTTGGTAGCTCCTCTGCAGAAAGTTCTAGTCATATCACCTCAATTCATATATGCATCATCAGCTCTCAAACTCACAATGCCAACTGCACAGTGGAAATGAGGAGGTATCTATTTCCCCGCTGATCACTATTAGTCCACATGACAAGTGATACTGGCACAAAAGGAAGAGGATGTGTTGTGCCAAAACAGTAATACTAACTACATTCTTGCCATCTACTAAATAGCTTGAGCTTTTATAGGCACTCTCTAGCAGGTGGAATTCGGTAGCAGGTGAGATTCAGCAGAGGAGGTGATCAAAACACTGAATTTATGGTTGTGACATGCTTTACCATCTGCATTGTGTTTAGCAATTATGGCTACCTTAGGAAGAGCCAGCACAAAGTGGTTTCTCTGCTTTTCTGTTGAGGAATTCTTAAAAGCTACAGAAAATAGTTAACTGGTTTCTCGCCAGATGCTAGTTGATGCCATTTCTAGTTCTGCATAATAAATAAATGTTGATGAATTGGTTAAAAGCAGCATAGCAACTCTCAAAGTAAAACAACTGATATTAATAGATTGGTTTTCTGTTTTATGGTGAGATTAGCATTTGTAGCATAGTCTTACATCTCAATAATTTTCTATATATATTGAGAGCTTCTAAAAATCTGTCATGTGACAATCCCTTTAATGACTAGTAATTTAAATATTTGGCAAAACTTACTTAAGAGGCTGTGATGAATATTCAATTTTATGGCTTCTATATTAAAACATGGCAAATGGTTTAAGCATCTCTAAAGTTTCAGTTAATATATTGCAGCTTGAGGATATTTTAGGAAAAAAATCAGTAAAAATAAGTTAGCCAGACAAAACAAAAAACAAATATAAGATAAAATGCATAACTAATTAACCTGACAGAATTGTACATCCCTTTATTTTAGAGTACAACTAGAGTATACAGAAGAGTATACAGAAACTTTATAGAATGATAACAATGAAACTAAGTAAAACAAATAGCTACAGATTTGAATATTCAGGAAAATACTGAACTGTAATCCAGATGGGAAGTTATCAGAGCATGGATTATTGTGGCTAAACTATCACTGCCCAGGGATAATCACAATTGTTAGGCCAGGCAGGCACAGCTGGCTGACTATACTGTGAACCTGGGAAGCTTCCAGAGCCTTAAGTGACAGTGTAGAATCCAATGCAAACCCAATTGCACTGAAGTCAAGTAAATCAATATTTGATTGTTATGAATGGCAGGAGCAGATATTTTGCTATATTTGGCTTCATTCAAGCCTGTAATAACTCATCTGAATCAAACTATGACTCATGATGTCATGTCCTGAATGTCACCATCTAGAAAGAAGAAAAAAGCCATACCCGAAAGAAGCCTGACAATGTTCTCCTTTTCTTTGGCTTTACAACCTGGTTTGACGTTGGACCACAGATGTCCAGACACTTCACCAAGGCCATACATGCAGATTAGCCCTCTCATTCAGTCAAATAATGGATAAAGATTCTCAGAACAATCTGATATTTAAAACAACAGTTTTAAGAGCTAGAGGAAAGATGAAAACACAATAGCTATCAAGATATTTATATAAGAGAAATTACTCTTCCTCACGAGGCTGGTGATAATGCTACAGAATATTAGTAAGCTTACCCCATACAGTTGGAATGAGTAAATTCTTTACAATGTTCTCCCCAGCTATAAGCAATAAAAAGGGTGAAGATGGAAAGACACCTGATCACAGTCTCCATGCTTCTCTAGTGCAGCAGCAGAATATAGCATAGCCCTCTTTTTAAAAAATATTTTTTTTATTTTTTAATTCAAAACAAACACAACATCCTTCTTTACATGCTGTAGAAAGTGTATCAGTTGGTTACAAAAACACTTTCGTGCATCTCTTCCACAGTCAATAAACATAATTAATATTAACTCAAGCATTTTAACTCAAATATTTATACATGTCACCATCATCACTGAGCCGAGGTCGCGCAGTGGTTAGAGTGCAGTACTGCAGCCACTTCAGCTGACTGTTAGCTGCAGTTCAGCGATTCAAATCTCATGGCTCAAGGTTGACTCAGCCTTCCATCCTTCCGAGGTGGGTAAAATGAGGACCCAGACTGTGGGGGCAATATGCTGACTCTGTAAACTGCTTAGGGAGTGCTGAAAGCCCTATGAAGCGGTATATAATTCTAACTGCTATTGCTATTGCTACTGCTACCATATCTCCATTTTCATTTGACTATAATTGTTTAAGCGTCCTTCATAATAAAATATACCAAAATTTAATACATAACCACATACTGGCTTTTCAATTACTATTTCTAAAATCCTCCACTAACACTAAATCCTTATGTCCTATGCTAGCTAAACATCCATAATATTTAATAACCAAGTTTTCTAATCCTCCTTTCCAAATCACTGTTTAAAATTTACATCCAGTTTCCTTATGTTATACCCATATCTATATATATGTTGTTATTCTTACCCCTTCTTTATTTGATTATATCCTGTATCATAACATTTTCCCCCTAATAATCAAAACTTTAACTGTATCTAACTTGGTTCTTTTTATTATTATTAACCTTTATATATAATCCAAAGGGATTTCTAATCTTCCTTACATGGGTACCATTCAATATTCATATCCAATTATACTCATCATAACACTACACATTGTATACATTAGTAACATTATCAATTATTTATTTAAACTCTATCTATTGTCAATAAATTTCACTAGGTTTAACTAGTTTTAAATTATATTCTTCCATCTATCACCGTGTATCTTTCCAATAGCAAAAGAGTCTTATATCTTCTGCCATTTGTGGTGCCAGTCCTCTAATCATCTCCTTGATCAACTTTGTACGGACTCCTCTTAGCAACTCCTTGCTTATAAGATCTCTCATGTAATCTTGATGCCCTTCTTCTGTTTCCTTAGTCAGCTTATCTTTGATGTCAGTAGTGTTATCAATGCTATTGCTAATAAAATTTCTCTCTTTAAATCCATAGATTCTTTGTTTTTTTTCTTCTTCTGTATCTTGCCCTCTGGGATAAATTTCCCCTCCATTTAATTCCTCTTTCAGTATTCTACTCTTTCCATTTTCAGAGACAAACCAATCACCATAAATATCAGCAAATGTAATCTCTTTATATTCATTTTCCACTTCGATTTTTTGGATTTTAACCACCACGTTTTCCATTTGATAAACATCCTCAACTTCTTCATCCTATTTTGCTGTTATATGCTCTAAGTCTTCCAGCTTCTTCTCTATCCTCTCATATGTATTTGATAATTTCTGTATTTCTGAAAATATCTTTTGCAAGCTTAGAATTTTTGTTTGCTTTTGAAATTGTGCCATTATCTCCAGCTAACAAACACAGCTGCTCTAGTTTGGAAGGTTAATAAAATTAAGCATAGATTCACAAAAATGTTGTTTTTTCACTTTTCTCTGGTTAGAGATATACTTCAAAGGGACATCTGTATGCTTCCCTTCTTATCACTCTCTATAACCAAGCAGTGAGACCTTGTAGTGCCAAGCCAAAACAATCAGTGAAAAAAAAAAAAGTGTTCATTTCCAATACACAAACCTTCCAGCCTCTGAGTAGCAGTGTTTATTTCTTTTTGTATCTTTTTTGTATTTCAAGTTAGAAAAAAGAGTATTATTTTTAAATGGGTTAGAAGAACACCCACAGTAATGAAAGAGGAAAAATTTAGACCATAGGTTACAGAGAATAATAAAAGAAAAAATAGAAGAAGAAAACTTAATCCATTTGTTTTAAAAGGCTTGCATAAGTTCCATCCATGAAGATAGCATTTATAAAGTAAAATAACCACTGTCCAAAACCATTCCAAATTTAATTCCGCCGCTTGATTCTTCTGTTCTCCAATTTAAATTAATTTTAAGTTTTTTATAGGCAGTCTCTTTTTAAAAAAGTAAAAGTTCCTCACCAGCTGGAAACACTTTCTCTTTCCGTATCCTTCCGTTTTGGAGCTGCCCCGACTTTGTCAGCCTTGGCTGGATTTTTTGTCGTCAGCTTGAAGAGCTTCTCTTGCATCGATCAGGAACTTTGCAATGTCCCTGAGGCTAGCAAGATGTAGTCTCCCTGTTCACCGTCTCTTCAGGATGGTTTAGGTCCGATTGGCACACCCAGCGGCAAAAGTATCAGCTGCGGTCTCGGAGCATCGAGACCACATGTCCGTATCGTTGTGACGTTGGCTCCTCCGCCTTCTTTTTGAGTTGCAGATGTGTTGTAGGCAAATTCAATACAAAACAGATTGTCTAGGCAGCAATTCAGGAAGCATTTGTGATAAGCCATGCTCCAGCCATGCACAAAGGACCTCTGCTTCCTCTGGGCATCTGTCACCATCTAGAAAGAAGAGGTTTCTAGCCATACTTGAAAGAAGCGTGACAATGTCCTCTTTTCCTTTGGCTTTCCAACCTGGTTTGAGATTGGACTATGGATGTCAGAAACTTCATCAAGGCCATACATGCAGATTAGCCCTCTCATTCAGTCAAACAATGGATGAAGATTCTCAGAACAGAGATCAGAGATATGCTTACATGTCTATAAGTGGCTTCCATTCAAACAATAGAACATAAACTTTTTTTGAAAACTTAAAATATGAAATGTCTAATCTTCTGTAAAGTATTTATCATGTCCCTAAAATTGGGCTTCGATATCTGGGTCATGGTAGTATATCATCAACATGCAAAAATGTTTTGGGCTAGATTGGAAATTTCAGAAAATTACAGACCAATGAACAGCATATATTTTAGTTAAATTGAGGAAAAACATTAAAGAAAATATTGTATTTGTGTATGTGTATGTGTGTTATTATTTATCTACATCTTTTTGACATGCTCAAACATAAAAGCTAAGTGACATAGTTCTTTATATTATATTATATTATAGTATAGTATAGTATTGTTATGTTATATTATGTTATATTATGTTATATTATATTAAAGTGAATTATCTCACTTAGCTTTTATATTGTTTGAGCATGTCAAAAAACACATAGATAAGTGATAGACACTTAATGTAGATGTTCAAAAAGCTTTTGATTAAGACCCTCATCAAAGTTTCCAGAGGAACTTACCAGTAATTAGATAAGTAGTCCGCTTGGCAGAAGAACATAGGAAGTGGAGAATATAAATTAATATGTAGGTCTCTAAATGAAGGAGTGTAAACAATAGACCCTCTCAGGAGAAGTCAGTTTTTAATTTAAGACAGAAAGCAAATAATGGGAGACATGATAGAGGTGAATAAAATTAAGCATGTTTGAAAGTTAAAGTTTATCTTCCAAGATCGGTAAAAGGAGGACTCAGCTTGATGGAGACAATGTGCTGACTCTGCAAATAGCTTAGAGAAGGCTGTAAAGCACTGTGAACCAGTATATAAGTGCTACTGCTATTAATGCAGAACTAATCCCTCCCAATGGTTCCTAATACTAAAACTGAGTTTATGCAGTGTTGCATAATATAGAGGTCCTTAGGTAAAGCATACTTAAATGAAATTTGACTATGTAATATGAATTTTACTGTGAAAAGATATGGTGAGGCCAGGATTTGCTTTAAAGACTTTTTTTTTTGCAGCACATGGCTATTAGGTGCCTGGGTTTTCCTTGGCAAGGTGGAAAACATTTGATTTATTAAGAATTACAGTGACTGCTATGTAATAAATGCCAGATATATTTATGTTGTAATCAGTATTCAATTTATTTTGCCACTTTGCCAACCTCTGTAGGGAGATAGAAGTAGTGTCATCTGTTCCTTGTTTCGGTAGCAGCCACATCACAATAAAACTGTTTGCTTTTGACCATGAGAGAGCTAGCACTTCAGTGAGCACATGTTTTGAGAACTATATGTTGCCTGTAATGCTGGAAGCAGAATTCCTCCGAGTACTATTTATGAGGGAAGAGTTAGCTTGCTTTCATTTTCTGACTTTGGGTTTCCAGTAGTCTTCTAGATGGCCACTATTGGAACAGAATGTTGATCTACATATGTTCTATAACATTGAGTTGGTAAGTTTACAAAGATAGAAACAATAACATAAAAATAAAGTTTCAGAAAGCATGTTTTAAGCATGCTTTCAAATTAGGTAGGAGCTGAGAATTCACCTACACTATACTATCTGAAATTACTGTCGGCTGCCAGTGTCAGCTCCACACCATCTGCAGATGCTTTAATCATATTAGTAGCTACATCTGTTCTTGGGAAGGGGACACATCTTCCCTTTGAGAACAGTTACCTGGCTGTAAAAGGTTTATTTTTCTATTGTTATGCAGAGTAGCATGTCACAATTACTAGAGACTGCTGGACCATGATAAAAAAAATAATTCAAATACCTAATTTGAATCTCATTTTTGGATTTTAGAAATCGATTAAGCTGTAAGGCACAATGCAATTGAAGTCGATGCACCAAAATTAATACTTTTGATTTCACTCCCAGTTAACTTGATTTGCAATGTTTTTTCTCTTTCTTTCTTTTTTTCCTATCCTAACATCTTTTTCCTATAATTTAATTTTAGAATAAAAACAGCTGACACAAGCATCAAAGAAATTCTTATCCTGGTTTATGAAGAACCATAATGATGTAGTTGAATTTTTTAAAAAGTTGTGCTTGCTGATTAACAAAACACTGGGTCATTTATTTAGGAACATCAGTGTTCTTAATGATACTGAGCTACTGAGACATGTTTTGTATCTTTTAAGATCACAACGAAAAGATATGAAAAAGAACGTGAGTAATCAGATTCTTGCATGAAATATTGTGGGATTTATGGCTAGTTTTGGCTCGGGTATCTATCCAACTCCCAAATTGTCTCTTGTCTTTTTTTATCTCTTAGGCACCAGAGGAAGAGAGGACATACCTTCCATTTTAAAATCAAATATTTTATTTCACTATTTTTTATCTAGGGATTAGAGCTCCCAAATGTGCTCCTTTTCACCCGTAATACCTTAGTGAAATATAACATGACCAGAGACACAATTTAAAAACTACTATTAAAAGATACTTTATATTTAACATAATACAGTGGATAAAAAGCAAATTCAAGTAATTATTTCATTTCTTTTTATTATAAAAGATGCATATTCATTTGAGTGAGAGAAAAAGAGTTGGTGGAAAACATGTAGTAAATATGTAAATGAATGAGATATCTTCACATGGCAGTAAAATTAATGCACTATTTTTATTTAGATTTTTTTCATACAATAGATGTCCGTAAATTTAATAAATATATATTAGAAGATACTGGGCATGCTTGAGGTTCTGTTCTTGAATCTGGCTATTCAATAACTCTGCAGATTATATTGCATTTATTTAAAAATCTACTTCAGTCTTTCACTACTGTGAAACAGCAAACCTTAGAAATTATAAAATGTGCCCCAAAGGCCTCCAGTGCTATAATTAGATTTGCTAGTTGTAATAGTAATAACTTTGCCCCTGCAATACTGAAATTACTTAAAGCCAAGGTGTTATGTCTGCTGTATGACAAACAATTTCTCATAAAGATAAAATGCCCTTAGAAAAATGTATAAGAACTATGTTTCAAGTTCCTTGATTTGTGCCAAATGTTCTTATTCTGCAGGAACTGAGTTGTGTCTCTGTGGATACCCTCTTGAGAATTTGCTGTTTGGCATGCTGGCTGAAAGAACTGTTCTGGGATGAGTTTTTATCCCAGTGTATCTTTGCTGCTAAGTTTATTTTCTCTTGGAAAAAAATACAGCCTTTTGATTTACCTTATTTTTGATCTCTCAGACCAATCTATATTTTTGACCAGGGAAATCTATGTTAGAGGCCAACAGAGCCTGGACCTGCAGAACAACAAATCATTTTTTTAAACTTCTGTTATGGGCTCTCTGTCGTAGATCTCCCACTATTCCTAGTTATTTTTTCCAGTAAAAACTGTCTTGCGTAGAAAGGGCATTTATGCTAGTGAGGTTTAAAGCCTCATCCTTAAATGTGTTGGAGAAGAGAGAAAATACTATGGCATATTCAGAATGTCACAGTTGAGATGAAGGTGTTAATACAATTTCACACATTTTGCATGGCATGATAACCAGTGTGGCAGCAGAAAAAAAAGTAATATTTAACATCTTCTCTAACACAAGTTCATCAAAATCACAGGGAAGGATGGAAGTCAATTACATTCTCCAGAACAGGGGTCTCCAACCATGGCAACTTTAAGCCTAGTGGACTTCAACTCTGAGAATTCCCCAGACCAGCTTTGCTTTGCTGGTTGGGGAATTCTAGAAGTTGAAATCCACCAAGGCTTAAAGTTGCCAAGGTTGGAGACCCCTGCTCTAGAATGTCCACTGGATGATTGCAAAACCTTTTTCCTCAAGGAAAGAGGAATACACAAGCATTTGTTGTGACAGAGTTAGCCCCAAAAGGAGAAGGGAGAAGATTTGGAAGTCCCCTAAAGCTCATCTTTTTTTTTAGCTTATATATATTGACCCTTACCTGCTGAGCATCAGTTTGATTCACTGTTTCCTTTAGTTGATATGAATGCCTATGGAAGGAAGTATCAGCATAGTTCAATATTTGAAATTGTTGAATAGATTGCTACTTGCCATTCAAAGCAGTAAATTCAATCCAAATATAAATTTGAATAGTTACTTCAAAAAAAATGGAGTCCCATGCTTTCTTGTTTAGTAGAACAGTGTATACAATCACACTTTGCCAATAAATTATTCTATTCTATTCTATTCTACTCTACTCTACTCTACTCTACTCTACTCTACTCTACACAAAAAAATGAGAAATGTTTTTGACGTAGGATACAATGAGAAGAAATTGGAGTCAGTTTCAAATTAACATTATCTCCGGGCACCTTTCAGAGATGTCTTTAAGAAACCCATCAGTTTTGTGACCATTAGCGTGAGATGCTACATATTTATGAAAGCACACAATATTCCAAATGAAAAATTCCTTTTATACTGAAATCTGCAATGATTATACATTGTAAGAAGACAGACACAATTGAAAATATTTTTTTGGGGGGGAATAGCCATCTCCTCACCATCACTATTATTTTAAAGCTTATGTTAACAGTTTCTATTTGCTCATTTGTTAATTATTATTTTTTAAAGCAGAGGCTATTATCAAATTCATGGCGGAGATAGCATAAAAGCCAGATCTCATAATAAAAAGAAAATCCATGACACCAGACAGAATGATGCTAATAAAATTTTCATGGCAAAAAAAAAGTTTGATTTGACATATGTAGAAGCAGACACACCCATGTTTTATGATATTTAAATTTCTGCATACAAAATGGTATATGGTTGCCTGTAACATCTGGTGCTGAGTGTCTCCTATAGATATTCCCTTAAAGAAGAGGAAAACAACAAATGTGCTGTTCTTACTCTGTAGATGCTTCTTCCAGGTGTAAATTTGCTGCTACAGGGCAAGCATCATAACTGACAGGTCTTGTAGTTTTACTATAATTGTGAGCCTTGCTTTAAATCACTGTGTCTTTGAAACAGCAGGAAGTGTTGATGTATGTTCAGTTTTAAAACAGCAAAGGGCATCACTATGCCAGCACCTAATAAACCATGAAAAGACATATAATGCTGTGGTTGCATTCCCCCCCACCTCTCTTTTTGCTTGACATCATGCATTTAATAATACTACAATTTAAGATTTCAGCAGAAATCTCTACATCAGGTAGTAGTGGGGTTGGGAAAAAAACTCATATGGAGGACGATTGTGATTCTGTTACAAATATTGGTTTTTAAGGAATAATTGATGAAATTCAGAATTAATGGTACTGACATAATTTAATTATGTTTGATTTAAGTTATGTTGTTTGTAACGGGGCACCCTGAAGTGGGTTTTTGATTTCTTTCAGTGTTTTGTAATTGATTATTGATAATGATTACTATATGAATTTACTTTTGTTAGCCATTTTAAGATTGTGCATGTGTGCTGTGTACCCTTTTGACTAGAGCTTCAAAAAGATATTGAAGAACAGGAAAGGTACAAGAAGAAAGAAGCCAAAAATTGTGAGGGGACCACAGGAGAACCTCTACTATCTAGAACTTTTAAGCACAGAATAAAAATGGATTAGAAGAGACAGGATAGGGTTTTATAACTGTGCATAGTAGGCAAAATATCAGTGAAAAAATTCTCATTGCTTCATGTTAGGACTGAAGATTTATTCATAAAAAGTAATTCAGGAGGATTCAGGATCAATAAAATAAAAATAAGTTATATATGCAATTTGTTATTGGGTTGCAATTTAAATTGGATAAATGAGAACTGAAAAAAAGCAATGCAACAGTGGCTAACAGTGGACATGGAATAATTATTTCCTTTAGAACTACAGGCAGCATATGCTAAACACCAGTTGTTGGGGACCCAACATAGCAGAGGGCTGTCTCCCTTCTGTCCACATTTGGAAGTTCCAAAATTCATCTAATTCACTACTGTGAGATCCAGAATGCTGAACTAGATGGGCCTGTAGCCTGCCGGATTCAGCATGGTTTTTCTTTTCAAAATAAGATCTTGGTATGTTGACTTAATGGTCTGTTATTTGTTTAATTGAGAAACATATTAATTAATACATAAAATGCATGCAGCCCTAAAACATAAACAGCATACCCAAAGAGCCTTTGTAACCATAAAATAGATTTTCGAACTTCTGCTTAAAATAAACTAATGTAGGACTTCCCAAATAAAATCTTTTTTTTAGTATTGATGTTTAAATGTTATATTTATTTTATTATGGGGAGAAAAAACAGTATTGTAAGAGTTACATGTTAAGATAGTAATTGACATAATACATGCTTCAGGACTGATTTAGGAGATCTGAAAATCATGTTTACAAATATAATTTTGAGGACAATTTAAACTTTTGGTACAAGATTGTAAAATGTATCAACTCACTGGAAAGTTTTTTTCCCCCAAGCAGACCATTTTCTCTTTTTGAATTATTAGTGTCTTAGATTCAGAGTAGAATTCCTACCATTTCTGGAAAACTTCTGAACAACGAAGCATTTGTCCTGAAAAATCTGGGAGCAAAGGTATGGGGGAGCTCATATTGTTTTGCAAGCAATTCTTAATATTCCCAGTGTTGCTTCAATCAGGTAGCTCCCAATCCACAGTGGAATCCCACTTTGACTCTCTTCTTCATAAGAAATTTTGAGGTTAAAAAGTATAAATAAAATTAAAATGTATTTAATTTTTGTTCTGGGATGAAGTGGTTGTATTAGAAACAGCTTTCCACTCTGGTTCAATGTATCTCTCCTGTTAGCTTTCCACCATGTGCATCCAGTGTTGATGATTGCCTACTCTTGGCCGAAATTATAAGGGGAGTTTGCCAACCTTGAGCTGAAAGTGAAAGTCATATTTTATTCTTTTCTCTGGCTTCGTTCTAAATTTCCTAAGTTCAGCATCTGACCCAACCTACTTTAAATAACAGGTCTGAACCTGAACATCTACAAAAAAGTAATAATAAGGAACTGCGGCAGACAAAAGAATTTTCCAGATTCCAAATGACTTAAATTTCAGGTTATGTAGAAGATGGTAAACAGAAAGGAAGATAAGCTCTTAGTACATATAAACATGCTGACTCAGCCCATTATGAGATCTTAATTAGGTGTGAAGCTCAACAGAAGAGCGCCCGCAGAAAGCTTTGTATATGAAAACTGTACAGTAGGCTTCCAGTTTGAGAAAGGATCAATCCATATGGGTGAACTGAAAGTTCACTCAAGTATTGAAATGAGCTTCAGCACAGTGCAATGGTCTCTTCCCAGTTTTAATTAGCCAGATTCCTGCAGTACATAAATTGTAAAAGGGAGATACTTGGTTAGCTTTTGTTGCCAGAGGGCAATTTAGAATTGCTCCAGGCAAAATCAACATCTTTCTGTATTGCAAGATCCCTTAGAAAGTGAAGAATTGTTGGTAAAGAATTATTTATTGGGGTTCTTGTAGCTTTGCATTGGATCATCCAAAATTATTTTCTGCAATGGTCTTCTATAAATTACATGCTTGATGAATTACCATATTTTTCAGATTATAAGATGCATCTCCAACCCCCCCCCCCAAAAGAGGGTGAAAACCTGTGTGCGTCTTATACACTGAATACAGTATTTTTGGCCTCCTGAAACCCTGTCCCCTTTGCAAAAATGGATGTGCAGAGGATTTGGAAGGCCTGCAAAGTGCTTCTGGGGATGGGGAGAGCAAAAACGAGGAAAAATGGGCTGTTTTTGCCCCCGCCAGCCCCCAGGAGAACTCTGCAAGCCTCCCAAAGCCTATGCATGCCCTATTTTTTTTTGTGCAAAAAATGGGCCTGTTTTTCATGAAAAATGGGCCATTTTTTGCTCGTTTTTGCCCCCCCCTGTCCCAATGAGCACTTTGTAGGCCTCTCAAACTCTCTGCATGCCCTGTTTTTCACAAAAAGCGAGGCGTGCAGGGGGTTTGGGAGGCCTGCAGAGTGCAAAACCTTTTTTTAAAAAAAATTACCTCTTCAAAATCTTGGTTTATCTTATACTCTGGTGCATCTTATAGTCTGAAAAATATGGTAGTTAATAACCAAGTACAGTAGTGCTCTCTGGTCTTTCCTAACAAAAGCAGTAGCTCTTTGTATTTGCAGAAAACAGCCATTTATGGAGTTCTTATTTTGAAAAAAATCAAAAATTTGAAAAGTATCTGAATTTGCAAATTAATATAATTGAGACATTATAGTAATTGTATTTTAACTAATCATTTACTTTACCTTAAATGTATTTTTTTTACTATTGCTTGTAAGCTTCCCAGAAATATTAAGGCAGTGGATAGCATATATTGAATAAGTGGATGAATAAAAAAGAGCATTGTATTATATTGATAAATTTAGCATTTAAAAATATTTGTATGCTCATATTTGTATAGCAAAATGTATGTATTGATAATAGAAAATTGTATATTATCCCACTAAATTCTGCTTCATTATACTAATATATCATGTGGAATTATAGTTGCCTGAATAGACTGTTTCAATACATTTAAGAACTTTGTGCTCTTGAAATGATTGTGATGCTATCCATTCAATCATGTCTGATTCTTGTAGATTCTATGGGCCACCTTTTTCTACCTTTTCTCACCTTGTATGGTTCCTTTCAGTTACTTTATGCTCTGGTTTGGCTCTGATGCAGTGTTGGGTTACTCCTGGTTCTGTCCTGTTCTGCCGAACCAGTAGTGGTGATTTGGCTTGGGTCGTAGAACCGGCAGTGACCCAGGCTGGCCATGTCCCTGAACTGGTTCCCCTGGTCTCTTCTGCCATTGCCGGCATGTTTCTGCACATGTGCAGAACAATTTATAGTCAACTGCACATGTGTGAGCAACATGAGGCGGGCGTACACGCACAGCAAACCAGTACGAACCAGTACAGGAACCCATCCCTGCTCTGATGGTGTCATGTTTTGGGAGGAATAGCAGATTTTAAAATGAATCTAGAACCTTTATTTTTACTCTTATTTTTGCTGCATATGTCTGACTGTTTTTCTCATTATAGAATGCAGGCAAAGACTGACTTACTATTGTCCCTCTCTCTTCTTATTACATTTTTAACAGGCACTAAATTACATTTTTAATTTGAAACTTACTTCAGGGCTATTTTGAGAATTATTCCTCCTTATTAAATTGCCGAGAGGGGTAAAATTATATGTGGATGAATCTTGGTGTGGAGGGGAGAGAGGGACAGATTTACATTACGTATATTTCATCCTTTCCTGACCTGGTTGTCTTCCGGTGATTACTTTCAATTAATAATGTTCCATTTGTGGAAAATCTAGGGATATAATTTTCCTAATCTTGAAATGTTGCGACATTGTTCTTTCAGATATTAGGGCATACATTCTTAACTTTCATTTTCCGGTGTAGAAACAAAATGTTTAAAGTCTCTTATTAAATACTAACACTGCAGTATGACATGGGACAAAGCTATGTATGTATATACATTGTATGATGGCACAGGGATAAAAGTCTTATCACATCAACCATCTCCAACAATGAGCATTCCCATAGGGCCCCCAAATTAACTGGCAAAACCAAATTTTAACCAAATCAGGTTCCTTTGAAAAATTAATTGAAATCTATCATTTGCCTATACTAAATTAATCCTTTAAAAATAATTTCAGAATTAAATACAATGCATATAAAATGGTCTCCCCTTAAATACATGTATACATACACACTCTTAAGTTGTATACCTCTGAGAAACTGCATGGAATCTTACTAGAAAAGTATATTTCTTACATAGACATAGAATCCTAATTTTGGATGACCACAAATTCTAAGCTTATAATAATGTTTTAATGAAAGTTTTAAGGTTAAAGCATTTTGGCTTGCTGAAAACCATTCTTTTTCCAATAACAGAGATTTGAAGTTGATTTAGAATATGCAAAAGGAACACTGTTGGGTATGACAGAAGACCTGTAGTTGGTAGTGAGATGCTTTCAAGTCATATTTTCTAACTTGCTGTCTTTAATCATGCTAGAAATATTGCAAACCCTCCTTAACTAATAAGCACTGGCTGTCATGTTATATAATTCATTTTTAACCAGAAATATCCTAGGCTTTGTTGGCTTTCTACCATCTTAATTCAAGTAGTCTATCTTAATTATACTTTGGTTTGAAGGAAATGTCAGTTATTAAATTACTGAGTAGTAAGTAAAAAGAATTGATTATTGTAGATCCAGGATTATACATATACTGAGCTACTCAACTCAGTAATTGAATTGAGATGAGTGTTGAATTTTATGAATGCTTTTGCACATACTTTCAACAAAGTTCAGAAGAATGCTCACAGGGGCACAAAGGACGGTCATAATGCTTCACTGTTGCCTAAGTAACTGAACAAATCTTCATTTTTTTTTGCATTGTGTTATTGGATAATTGTATATTAAATCAAGAAACATCAGAATGTAGGGATGTACATTAAAGCCTTATCCATCAAGACTTGTCAGTTCCATAATTGATTGTGAACAGTGGTATTACTAAACCTGGCTCAAGATTTCTGAATTCAAGCAATACATTTTTATTTGTCTTAATTGGGAAAAACACAGTAGAAGAGCTTTCATCACATTTTTTACATGATGCTTAATTAGCTACATGTTTTTAAAAAATATATAAGATAGTAAGAATGTGCAGTGCTTCAGATTTGAAAGTGAAAAGGTGCTTCAAATTGTCCAGAGGTATTCACAAAGTACTTTCAGGAACTACTTTAGCAGCTGTGTCTTTTTGTGGATTTCAGCACAAGCTCCAAAGATACAGTAGGTTAAGGAGGTGCCAATAAGATATATTCATGTCCTCCAAAACACATTTTGTCCTTTGACTCTGAAGCACCATGCAGCCCTAATCAAGAGTATTGTAAAACAGGGAATTTTCATGATAAAACCAGTCTGGGGTTAGGGAGAGAATTGTGCACACATGCACCTACATTTGGTGTAAGGAGGTTCTAGCATACTTTCTGTTTATAAAAGGCAAGAAGAATTCAGTTCAGAGATTTGTTTTGTATCATCACCCTTCCCACATGGAGATTTATTATTCATTGCCATATAAAATAAAACTTAAGCTGGAGGGGGTAATCTGGGAGATGCAGATAGACCTTTTCTTCTCTCTTTAAAAAAAGAAGATAATATAATTCCCACTGCATTTGGTGTAGAGTTCTGGAGGGACTAAAATTCCATTATATATGCAAACATCACCGTATGCATAAGTATTTCCAGCCTGTAAAGCACAACAATTTAAAGAAAAATAAAGAAAAAAGGGTTGGAATTAAACAAGGGAGTTAACTACAACTTTACTGAGTTTGGAGAAGCAGTGCCAACTTATTACAGTTCTCAGTGGGGTCTAATACATGGAAAGAAGCAGTTCTTTTGCAGTCCCATAACACAAGGGTGCTTCTTTAGGCTGAATGGGAGTCTGCTTTTGCCTGTTGGCTGATGACTCTTGCCATAGCACGTAAAAAGCATTTTCCTCTCAAGCTCGCTGAAGCTTTTTGTTTGCAAACCATGCTGTATTTCATTCATTTCTACTTCCTAAGCATGGGAATGCATGTGGTGAGATGGATGATAGTAATTTTCACAGTTTAAGTCACCACTTTATCACCAGGAAGTAAATAGACCCTTATGATGTACAGAGTATAAAAGAAAGAGTTTTTTTTCCTTATAGCATTAGGCTACTGCTAGGGCCTGTCAGATTTTCTTTATGGTGTCTTACATTTCAGGTGCTATTTATGTTGGTTCCAGGAGAGTTTACAGCTCACTTTTAAGCTTCATTTAAGGGCATGAGACTAATCAAAACTAACTGGTTGTTGATTATAACTATGAAAAATATATTTGGATTAAAAAAAGAATAGTGAAGGCAAGCTTAAAACAATTTTAGTCTCTTAGTGAGATTGACAGTGTAGAAAATTGAGAAATAAATAAATACATTTCACTCCTAGGATTTTTCCCCCTCTTGCAGAGTCTTTCCAAAGAGCTAAAGAATGCATACAGACTTCATCACGGTTTTACTATACGTATTTGGCAAAGCTGGTTACAACAAAAGATTTTTGTTTTATCTTTTTTTTATTAGAAGTATACTTTGCATTTCAGTTTCTTTATTCAGATTAAAAAACCCTTCTTTCTGTCAGTTGCAGAGTATATTATACTTGAAAAAAATTGAGATGCAGTACAGTAATACCAAAAAAATCCTTTAAAAACCCCAAAGCTTCTTAAGAAGCCTGTATTGTAATGCTTTCAGCTACAGCATACAAACATAAAATGGAACATCTTGCCCATTTCTTAGCAGAGTCAATTCATCACTGAAATCGGTCAAAAATGGCAAGATAAATATATTGCTAAATCTGTTTTCAAATCCTCCATTAGTTTTTAGAAACAATGCCTCATTCTTCATCATTTTCTCATAATAAACATTTGTCTGGTAGACCCTTAAAATCAATCAAAGCCTTTCTTATGATCAGTGACCAAATGCAGGTACAATTCAATAACAATATTACAGGAGTAAAAGGGGAATGAGGTAAAGGTAGTTAACCAATTTAGACAAAAGAGAAGAGAAAGGAGAAAAAAGTAAAAAGAATCAATAAGAACATGAGTTCTTAAATATTTAACGCAGTGAAGATTGCAAGGGAATCTTAATTATGTATATACAAACTGTATACTAATATTAACATACCCAATATATGAAAATATTTAGATAATTCAAAATTTGCTGGTAAAATATGAAAGTGTAAACTAAAATAATATAGGTAATCCTTGATTTGCAACTCTAATAGCGACTGGAAAAAATCATCATTAAGTCTGCTTCATTAAGCAGTGTAATCATTAAGCGAACAGGAATAATCTACAACAGTGATGGCTAACCTTTTTGTCCATGAGTGCCGAAAGTGCACACATGCACATGACAGCGCATGCATGCGTGCGTGCCCACACCCAGAATACAATATGAGTAAACCCCGCCCCCTGTGCATGCGACACCCCCACCCCAGCACCCCATTTTGGGTCTAGCAGGCGTCCCTGAAGCCTCCTGGCACCAAAAAAGGAGTGCAGATGGAGCACACTGAACATCCCCCCGAACCCCTCCCTGCATGCCTATGCTGTTACAAGTGTTATGTCAGTCTTATATGCAGGTTTATTCCTCTCTAGCATTTATTTCCATTGTTCAGTGATGCATTTCCTACCTCTCTAGGATTTATCTCTGACAGGGCAAGTTTCTGTATATAAACAGAGAGCAACCCCTTCTGGTCTGAAGCAATGTTCCCTCTAATTCTTTTTCAGTGTGAGCAGAAAAGTATAGTGTTTGAGCGGCATATTTTCATGCCTGAGCACCTGATTTTTTTTCACAGATGTCACTTAAGACAACAACGAAATCAGTATTATTTGAAACTCAAAGTTATGTTTATTCAAGGTACCCGCTTAATTAAAAGTGTTATATAATATCAGTATCACCTAACAACGGTCCTGCTTAGCAACCAAAATGTTGGCTCAGAAACTCTGGCATTGAAGCATGCAAGTCTTAAAGCTGTCAAGTTACAAGACCCTTGCACCCCTAACCCTTTAGGGGAAAAAAACCCAGGAGTCTTCAAACCTGACAGCTTTAAGATTTGTGGACTTCAACTCCCAGAATTCCTCCTCCAGTCATGTTGCAGCAACATCACCTGCGTGGATCTGCTCCATCTTCGGGTTTTTTCACAGGGGGAAGGGCTGCCGCTGAAGATGCCAACGAGCCCCCGCCGCCACTAGAATAGCTGCTGCCGCCTCCTCCTCCTCCTCCTCCAACAGCACCAACATATTTGCTGCCCAGCGCTGCAGCCGAGGTGAAGCCTCCAAAGTTCCCGCAGGCGCCCCTGCCCATGGCAGCGGCGGCGGTGCCTCCCCCTCCGCTCGGAGCACCTCAGCTGGGCTCTGGGTTACCCCTGCCGCCGCCTCCACCTCCGCCGTGCTTTTGAGGAGCCATGAGGCCTTTTTTCCTGCTCCCGCCCCCTCCGCCACCTTCCTACTAGCTCCCGCGGCCAAATGGCTCCTCAAAAGCATGGCGGAGGAGGAAGGGGGAGGGATAACATGGGGGCCAGCTCAGGTGCTCTGCGTGGAGGGAGAGGCACCACTGCCACAGGCGGGGGTGCTGACGGGAGCTTTGGCAGCTTCACCTCAGCTGCAGCGTTGGCGGCAAATCCGGCAGTGCTGTTGGAAGAGGAGGAGGCAGCAGCAGATATTCCCCTCAGCGTCCGGAGCCTGTGACAGAAATCACTGTGCGCAGTTGGAAACGGCTGCACGGTGTTTTCTTGCCACGTGCGCGGCCGCTCAGCCGCGCACCTTAGAGGGAACAGTGGTCTGTGGATGTTGCCTAGTCAGGTAAGAAAATGTCTGGAAGCAAACAGAAAGGATTCCACAAAAAAAAAAATGGTAAAACCAGGAAGAAAAGACATCATTCTTGATATGGAATCTTTAAAGCAATCTCAGTCTCAAATTGTCATAAACAGATTGCATTTCTAAAACTGCTTAGGTATCATGTTAGGATGCTATAAGTGAAAAGAAGAATTTATAGTGCATATAGGTGACTTTTATCCTGAAGATGGGTTTCTATAAAGCATATTGTCAAACTGAAAGCTTCACACTCCATATTTATGTGGCTTTATAGTTGTAAAGGAAAGCCCAAAGGCAGCCTATTAAACATCCCCATCTTAGTGTGATTTATTATATGATGGATAGTAGATTTGATACATTTTCTTTGTTGGGTCTGCTTTATTAAATTGATTTATGACAGGGTAAATGTAACAAAGCAACACAAAGCAAAATAATAGCAGTCTTTTATAAAACTAAGGAGTAGGTTAGTATGTAGTATTCAAACCACATTTGGATTGCATTTCAACAGATACTTGAAGCAGCCTCATTTTCATCTAAAGTCTCCTTTGAGACAAGCTTGATTCCTAGTGAGTGCATGGGCATGCCCAAGCAGTTTTCTTGGCAATAATACAGGACCCACATTCAAATTAAATGTATTGCGCATAAAGTTTCTCTGCATAGGCCTGTTTTTAGCACCTTGGATAAAAAGATGCAGTACGTTTCCATTCATATTATATGTTAAGCAAGCAACAATTGATTAAAATTGAAGGCTAAACGGGGTGTTGCGGCACATATTTGTATTAAGTGTGGCTTAAGAAAACAGTAAAGAGAAAACCTGGCTCATCCTGTAATTAGTGATGGGAGCATGTTTTTCTGTCAAAGACAGCATTCACTTAGAGTTAATCTGTTGGTTGCATGTAGATTCTTGATGAATATATTTTATTTTTTCTTTATGTACACTGAGAGCATATGCACCAAAGACAAATTCCTTGTGTGTCCAATCACACTTGGCAATAAAAAATTCTATTCTATTCTAGATTGTGGGAGAGAGGAACCAATTTTGAAAAAAAACAGCTGGGTTTACTGATGTTCTTGAATCTCCTCCCCCCCCCCCAATGCCTTTATATTCCTCCCAAAGGATGTTCTCTTACAGCAGGGCTGTCAAATTCCTGGTCTGTGTCATGTGGTGCCCACGCCCCAATTAGCAAAAGGGGGGGGGGAGTCCCAATACATCATGTGATGCTGCCATGATAATGTGAATTTGACACCCCTGTCTTACAGCAATCTGAACCCAAAGTTTTAGCACACTCTTGAAATTATGCTATAAAGGTCACAGGGCATTTATCAAAGACTACAGAATGGCCATATATTTGTAAACCTTGAATGTTGCTCTTGGTAAACCATGAATTATTTTGCTCATTCTTTAGTATTGAAATAAAATGGAATGATAGTTCTTATTTGCACTTACCTGACACTAACCTAGGCGCATTTCTCTGAGCCTATTAAATGGAACTCGCAAAAATTCAATAGCAATACAAAAGAATTGAGCTAATTCAACTGGCTTCTGTAGTATTATTATTATTATTAATATCATTGATAAACTAAACTTTTAGCACTTTTCTATTGGGGTAACACATTTGGAAAAAGTACTCTGAAGGCTCAGAAAGTAAGATGAATGAATTAAGTCTCTCCAAAGGAATTAAACATGTTGTTTGTGGCTTATAATTAATAAATAATATTTTCCTAAACAATCTAGATACTATTTCAAATAAACTTTGGAATGTTATAGTTCACCAAATTATGTTAAAAACTTATTGATGAAAAGGAGCATCCATGAGCACTGAAAGCTGAGACACACTTTTAGTGTAAATGAACTGAAAGAGAAAATTGATATGTTACATAACTTCTCAGCATTGTTATCAAGATGTGACTAGATTGTTGTAGTTCATTGACTCTCCAACTTACAATTCATATGTATGTATGTATGTATGTTTGTGTGTGTGTGTGTATGTATGTATGTATGTATGTATGTATGTATGTATGTATTAAGAATCGGATAAATAGAAATTTCAAATAACCCAAGAGCACAAAATTTATTTCTGTTTTTTATTAGAACATGATATTACCTTCAGTTGTAATTAAGTCTCTTAGCTAAAAAAATAATCCCGAAGACAACTCAAAGACATTACTATTTCAGTAATACAGTGGAGGACTTTAGAAAGTCTGTTCTATCATTCATATTTATGTAGTTGAAACTGTCTTTAAAAAATCTATATATAAATATTTGCAATAGATATGTTACATATTTCTAAAATAGTAATGTCAGCATGAAGACTGATTTAATATAAATATTATTGTTTCAAATATTTGAAAAAGGATATGGAAGTTGATAGAAATATATGTATATGATTGTTTATCACATAATGTGGTAAAATAAGACTGATATATGAAAATAAAATATGTGCTAAAAATTATATTAATTAACAGAACACGGCTGCCCTGAAGAGAGGTGGTTGATCTGTTGTTCATGAACATTTGTGATTTGTTGGATAAAATTCAAAGGAAATTAAGCATTTAAATAAACAGGCCTTAAGACTACAATCTCTAGTGCTTATTTTGTGCCTGTAATGTTGTGGCTGTTGTTGTTAAATATAATTTCCTCTTAGTTTAATGGAACTTTCTGCTAGGTAAACAATTTTATAATGTGACACAAGCTTGCAATCTGAACTTTCAAGCACAAAATGTTGGTGTACTCCAAAAAATCTGTAATATTATTTTTACTTAAATTTTGTTGTATAATTTTGATTGTTTATCTGTCAGCTAGAAATACATTCTCACATTTCAAATTGGGGTTCTAATTAACACTGCAAGGCATGACATTTCTTGTATTCACAGCTGACTTATGTCAAATTTTTTGTTATACAATACAAATTCTGAATTTTGCTTGATGCATATTTTGGTGATCATTTCAAAAACCAATATTAATGCATCCTTCTCCATTGCAACTACAGCAGAGGTCTCACAGCACTCTTGGAACCAGCCCACAACTGTGTGCAAGAGGCTAGCAGGATTAGCTATTGCAACTTTCCTCATCATTGTTTATGAATGCAGGGTAGACTGTAGGCGAACAGCTGGCTTCTTTCAACACCTTGTTGCTCCTTCTCAGCATCTGCTGCCTAATGTAATTGCCTTATTGCCCAATAGGAGGACTGTTCTTTGAAGAAGCTCATGATCCTTCCTCTCCTTCCAATTGTTTTCCTCACAACAGCTCTATGAAGAAGACTGTGGAGAAATGTACAATATTTTTATTTCACTTGTTAGATATAATACTTTAAAGCTGCTAACATCATTTTTAAAAATATATATGAGCTTATGGCAGTGGGTAGGACAGAGGATGAGGAAAATCTCATCCTGCTTTCAACTTAGGCACCAAAAAGAGAATCAGAATCAGAACAGAACTGGAAGGGACCTTGGAGGTCTTCTAGTCCTACTCCCTGGTCAAGCAGAAGATCATATACCATTTCAGACAGATGGCTGTCCAGTCTTTTCTTAAAAACCTCCAGTTATGAAGCACCTACAACTTCTGAAGGCAAGTTGTAGCATTGATTAGTTGTTCTGTTAGGAAATTTCTCCTTAATTCCAGGTTGCTTCTCTCCTTGATTAGTTTCTATCCATTGTTTGTTGTCTTGCCTTCTGGTGCTCTGGAAAATAAGTTGACCCCTCTTCTTTGAGGCAGCCTCCCCCCCCCCCTGTACTGGAATGCTGCTATCATATCACTCCTAGTCCTTCTTTTCTCTAGACCATGGGTGTCAAACTCACTGCGTCAGGTTGCCGTTACATGATGTTTCGTGATGATTTTCTCATTTGCGGAGCTGGGATGTGTGTGGCCTGTGTGTGACACATCGGCTGGCAGTTTGACATCCCTGCTCTAGACTAACCATACCCAATTCCCACAGTTGTTCTTCATATGTTTTTGTTTCCAGACCTTTAATCATCTTAATTGCTCTTCTTTGCATCTTTTTTGTAATTTGGTGACCAAAACTAGATGCAGTATTCCAGGTATGGTCTTAGTAAGGCTTTATAAAGCTTTAGATCACACAGATTGGGCCTCCTCCGAATCCCATCCGCCAGTCAATGCCGACTGGCGACTACGCGGAGGAGAGCCTTTTTCAGTAGCAGCTCCGACCCTGTGGAACGACCTCCCCGTTGAGATTCGCACCCTCACCACCGTCCAGACCTTCCGCACAGCCCTCAAGACCTGGCTATCCCGCCAGGCCTGGGGATAAGTTTCTAATTCACCCCGCCCGAGTGTTGAATGCTGAATGAAAGTTATGTTTTTTACTGTTATTTTAGTCACATACTGTTTTTGTGTTATATTGCACTTCCCCTTTCCCTACGAATGTAAGCCGCCCTGAGTCCCCTCAGGGAAAAGGGCGGCCTATAAATCCCAATAAATACAAATACAAATGCTAATACTTCCTGTGATTTTGATTCTGTCCCTCTATTTATATAACCGAGGATTGTATTGGCATACTGCTGGGTCATATTTAAGTGATCGTCCACTAGGATTTCAAAGTCCCTCTCACAGTTACTATTTTTGAACCAGGTTTTGACACTAATCTGCACTTTTACCTTTGCTTTTTCCTGCCTAGGTGTAAAACCGTACTTTTCTCCACATTAAATTTATTTTGTTGGATGGGACACATCGTTCAAATCTGTAAGATATTTTTGGATCCTGAGCTTGTCTTCTGGGTGTTGGCTATTCCTGCTAACTTAGTGTCATCTGCACAGTTGATGAGTTCACCTCATATAAGTTATTTATGAAAATATTGATGAGTACTGGGCCTAATATGGTAACTTTTGGTACCCCACTGCTTACTTAGTTCCATTTATATGTAGTACCATTAAGGACTCTTCATTGAGTACAATTTGTCAACCAGTTACAAATGCATCTGCTCTCTATCCCACATTTTCTATTTTACCAAGCAGTAGGTTGTCGTCTACTTTGTTGAATGCCTTGCTGAAGTCTAATTTTACTATGTCCACAGCATTTCATTGTGGATGCACAAGAAAAGAAGAATTGATAAAAGAAAGTACAGAAGAGCAAAATAGGCTTCCAAGGTTAGAACAGAGTTCCAAGCCCAAAATTATTATCTTCTTAGAACAGGCTGATCTAGACGGAGGTGAGGATCCTTTGATCTTTGGCTGATGGCAGAGGTAAAAGGCTCTTGTTGTTTTGGATGAGATAGCTGCCAGTTGAAATCATTTCTTTTTCTGTCAGAGAGAGAAGCAGACCTAGTGATTGGCCCAAGGTCTCTCAATGAGCTTTATGGCCAACCTGTAATTTGATTGTTTTAACTTGCAGGCAACTTTCTTGGAACAATTATATATTCTAAACTTGGCTGCTTTACATGTGAAGATTTGCCTAGCTATGGGTTTTGTTTTGATTTTGACTTAAACAAATGAATTGGTATTATTGGAGTTAATTCTAGCTTACCTAAATCATGTCCCCAATCTTTTAATGGCTTTTAAATAGAGGGTTTTTAAAAATAGTATATTTCAATAAAGCTTTATATAAATTTGATAAATTATCCATTATACTGAAATCGTATTGAAGCCAAGGACACCTGAACCTCAATGCATATCACTAAAGCTCTTAATTGGCAGGAGCCAGACCAGACAGTAAATATCAGTTTAAGCATGTTTAGATCTCCAAATCCAAAGATTTATATATATGCGCAGAGACACAGCTTCATCCTTTTTTTGTTTGAGCTGAATCATTTAGTGGAAATGAGATTGAAATGACTTCCTCCATCAATACTAATATGGAAAATCTTACTGATGGACTGAAGAACACCCCATAGTATACATGGAGTTTCCCTGTGCTAATCAGAATGCTGCTTAATACTAAGATTAGCTTCAGAGAACAGTTTCTTTCACTTCCTGTGATTATATTTGATGTTTTGTAAAGGAGTGGCAAACTTGTAAAACAACATGCCCTGTCATTATTTTCCAAAGCTCACTCTTGACTCGGATCTAAACTGCAACTCAGCCATGAACATTTAACAAAATGAGATAAATGAGATTTTTTTAAAAAAGTTTAAACGTTTAGAAAAATTTGTACTTGGGAGAAAAACATATATGGTTAGGGTAGAAAATTCAATAAATCTTCATTTGAAATTGGACTATATTGAATATGTACTAAGTCTCCTTAAACAATTTCAGATAATGGCCAGTCTCCTTTTTGATTTTTTACATGGATAAATGATTCTGTAGCTAGTAAGAGGGGGGGGGGAGAGAATAAAGAGCAACTAACCTGGGAAGGTAATTCTCAGTCTCCTTCAGCCATTATCAAACACTCCCTGACCTCTACTGCCCTCCCTTAGGCACCAAGGAAAAAAATAAATCATCTTGGACACTTATATTAGACACTGTTCAATACTACTGATGTTTTTATTTCATTCTATATATTAAGTTCCGTTCTTAAGATTGTTTTTTTTTTTAAGACAGGTGGCCAGTAAATGAAGATAAGACATGGACAGTTAGTTTAGCAACAACTGAACCCAACTGTCTAAAGTGCTACCTTGAAAGTCTTAGTTGTGATTTATTACATCAGAAAATTTCATAGTAGTACAGAGAGATATATTAAAGGCTCTGTCTCTGCTAAACATTTTATACTAAAACTACTGTCAGCTTCTGCTTTGCTGTTGCTTCAGCTGCCATGAAATGGGGAGGGAGGGCATGGTATTTGGGTGGGGTTACTCGATGTGCTGGAGGAATGTTCTGGAGTTCACTGGATGGTCAGACTACGCATGCGTGGGTGTTTCCCGCCTGGACTAACGGCACCGACATTCCATCTTTGTGATGCCTTTTGAAGTTATCTCACACCTGACACTTGAAGGACTTATGATTGGACTAGGCCTATGATGCCAGGGGGTGTGGAATGGGCTATTCTATATATCAACTGCTTTCGCGCCTAATTAATCAGACTTCGCTATGCAACCGCTCTTTAACCATTTTTAATTAGTAAAAGTACATTTGATTTTCCACGTATGGAGTCTCATGGTCTTTCTTTCCTAATTATTAAATGGAGAGGTGCTGACAAGTAGCGAAGTCTCAAAATCACCTTTCCAGGAGATCACCATCTACCGTGGAGGGTGCAAATGTCTTTGCCAGCCAGCGAAGGAAAGGAGGGAGAACTCCCGCCGAACTCTTGCTTCATGAGGATTTGTCTCAGCTGCAGATATCAAGCCCGGCTGACCCACCTCCTCCCCGGTGGTCCACCTCGATAGGACAAAGAGAGGAGGAACCAGGCTGGGATGCGGGGGTTACCCGAAGGAAACACCAGGAAAGACCGCTGGAGGCGGGAGCCGAAAGAAGACCCCAGGGGGGAGATCAACCTGATTACTTGGAACTAAGGTACTTTGGGCAAATATGTGGGAAGATGAAGAGGTCAGGAGGGGTTGGGAGCGAGAAAACCCATGCGCTGATTCACCCCCCCTCGAGCTGATTCACCCCCTCCTGCTGGGCCTTTGCCAGACTAGGGGGGCCACCTCCCAGAAGACGCAGAATGGCTAAAATTCCCCCCCTGCCTGTGAGATATGATGGAAGCCCTGCGAAACTGGAGTCTTTTATCATGCAAGTTTATAATTACATGGCGATCTACGGCCCAGATTTTGAATCAGATACCATGAAGATAAGGATGATTTTGCTATCATTAGACGGTGAAGCGTCTGACTGGAGTACTGGTTTACATCAATTGATTTCCCCCCTCCTGAGGAATTTCAATAGGTTTATGGAGGCTTTCAAAGACGCTTTGATGACCCCCTTACTGAGAAACGAAGCAAGTTAAATTTATAACCCTCGAGCAAGACGACAGAGCGGTGTCCCAGTATATTCAAGAGTTTCAACGCCTTTCCCAGTACATGAGGGGGTGGAGTGAAGATGCCCTTTTGGACAAATTTGCTTTGGGCTTGGATGAAGATATCTATCAGCAATGTGTCAATCGAAATCTCCCCAAGCGCTTAACCGTTTGGTTTGAACACGCTGCTGACATCAAGCTGGATTTAACGAGGCTCCGCTATGCAAGAGAGGAGAGACAGAAAAAGAAGGAGAAAGCTACAAAATCCACACACACCCCCTAGCCGGAAGGCCCCGTTCGGAGGAAAGGGCGAGGGGAGGGGTGGCTCCTCGGGGAAATCAAGGCCAGTAACGTGTTTTCGTTGCGGAAAATTAGGCCATCGCGCACCCGACTGCCGTGCTAAATTGCCCTCAGCCTCCCAACCCCCATCCAAACGGGAGGAGAGATCTGGCAAGTCCTCAGACAAGAGAAAGAAGGAAGCTGCCTTTGCTGTGGATTCCAGACCCCCTCGCTTCAACCAGGCCTTAGAGGGAGAAGTGGACGCCCCCCCCCCAGCTCTTCTGATGACTCAGATGACGACACATCGCCTCGCTGGGTGAGTTCAAACAAGGGCCCCATGCTAATCCCCATAGAATTAAAAGTTCCGCCCGATGGGGAGCCGGAATCCCTTCACGCCTTACTTGACTCAGGGTGTTCCTGGTCAATGATCAATCCTGCTATGGTGGAAAAGTTGGGCCTCAAATTACATACTCTAAAAACCCCCATTGTCTTTTGCCAAATAGATGGATCCATCGCCGGGGGGGGGGGGCGCTCATTTCTTTACTGAGCCCTTGGAAATGAAAATGGGTTCCCACACAGAACTAATCTCATTCATTGTGGCGCCTGGGATGGACAGGCCCCTAATTTTGGGCCTACCTTGGCTTCGGAAATGGAACCCTCGCATAAATTGGAGGGAAGGCTGGTTACGCATTCGCACGAAAGAGCCTCTGGAGGGGGAGGGCGTTCCTGAGAAACCTGTTAATTGCAATCCTGAGGTGGCCGCCAGAGGGCAGGAGAGGATTGAAGGAGAGGAAAAGATTCCTAAAGTGTATTGGGACCCTAAGGGAGTTTCAGTGAGAAGTCTTCCGACAAACTTCCACCCCACAGACCTACTGATTGCTCTATTGACATTCTACCCGGGGTTAAACTACCAAAACCCCAAATATACTCCATGTCACCCAGGGAAGATGGAAGAAATGCGGAATTTCATAGATAAAAATTGGAACGGGGATTCATTGAACCTGCTCGTCCCAAGGTTGCTGCCCTGTACTTTTCCGTGAAAAGAAAGATGGCTCTCTCCGATTATGTGTTAATTTTAAAAATTTGAACGGGATATCGGCCCAAAATGTATACCCACTTCCATTAATGAAGGACATGTTGGCCCAGTTGGGGAAGGGCCGCATTTTCACTAAATTGGACCTCAGGGAAGCTTATTATAGGGTCCGCATAAAGGAGGGAGATGAATGGAAGACTGCTTTCAACTGCCCTCTTGGTTGCTTCCAGTTCCGGGTCATGCCTTTTGGCCTGCAGGCCCCCCCCCCCGCAGTTTTCATGCAATTAATCAGTGAGATCTTGCATGACCACCTCTACAAAGGAGTTATCGTATATTTGGACGATATCCTTATCTATACTCGCTCCTATGACGAACATGTTGCACTTGTGCGCACTGTTTTGAAAAACTCAGAGCTGCTGATCTTTATGCCAAATTATCCAAGTGTGAGTTTCACCAAACTAAGATTGACTACCTTGGATATCGCATCTCTCCAGCCGGCATTGAAATGGACCCCGAAAAGGTGAGGGCGGTCACTGAGTGGGACGCGCCTAGAACTCGTAGACAATTGCAAAAATTTTGGGTTTGCTAATTTCTACCGTCAATTCATTCCTTCTTTTGCCAAAATTGCGCTTCCTATAACTAATTTGCTGAAATCCAGGGATGGTCCTAAACCTAAGCCTAGCAAGCCTCTTGACTAGACCATGGACTGCCAAGCGGCTTTCGAGAAACTGAAATGCCTTTTTGCTGCGGAGCCGGTGCTGAAGCATCCCGACATGGATAAGCCTTTCGTCGTCCAAGCTG
This sequence comes from Thamnophis elegans, assembly GCF_009769535.1. Lineage (NCBI taxonomy): Eukaryota > Metazoa > Chordata > Lepidosauria > Squamata > Natricidae > Thamnophis > Thamnophis elegans. The sequence continues at coordinate 72,306,451 of NC_045544.1, read as the reverse complement.
ATGCCAGCGACGTCGCTGTTGAGGCCGTCTTGTTGCAATCCAACGACCAAGGTAACCTGCAACCTTGCGCGTACACCTCCCGCAAACTCACTGATACTGAGAGACGTTGGGCAGTTTGGGAGAAAGAAGCGTTTGCGGTATGGTGGGCCCTGACCACGTGGCGCCATTTTCTGGAAGGCGCTAAGCACCCTTTCGAGGTGTGGACTGACCACAAGAATCTGGAGGCTTTGAGAACGCCGCGCCGTCTCTCCCCCAAACAAATGCGGTGGGCCCAACATTTCAACCGGTTCAATTTCACACTCAAGTACATCCCTGGGGGGGAAGAATTTCATGGCGGACGCCTTGTCCAGACTCCCTCAATACAACTGCTCTAAACTGAGAATCGTGCAACCGGTGGTCCCCACTTCCAGCCTGGTGGCTCCGGTGGTTACTCGCCAGCAGGCACGAGCAAAAGTGGACGTGCCTCAAGATTTTCTTTCTGACCTCAAACTCGCCCTTCCCCAGGATGACTGGTTCCAGAAGCATCAGGATGAGTGCACAATGAGGGACAAATTGCCATGGATCGGCCGCCAAATTGTATGTCCCCACCTCCCTTCGTCCCGTTGTCCTCCAACGTGCTCACGACTCCAAATTGGCGGGTCATTTTGGTTTTGTAAAAACTTGCATTTAGTAAAGAGACAATTTTGGTGGCCATCTTTGAAGAGGACATTGAACTTTATGTTGCCAGTTGCCCCGTTGTGCGGCCGCGAAACGACCTCCTGGGAAACCGCAGGGATTGCTCCAGCCTGTCGCCCGACCTGTTGCCCTTGGAAGGAGATCTCTATGGACTTTATTGTTGAGCTCCCCGAGAGCCAGGGGCACACCGTCATTTGGGTCGTTACGGATTTGTTTTCAAAACAAGTTCATTTCATCCCCTGCCACAAAATTCCTTCCGCTAAGGCGCTGGCTAAACTCTTCATTTCCCACATTACTGTTTGCATGGGGTGCCTGATCGCATCATCTCCGATAGGGGTGTCCAGTTCACCTCAGTGTTCTGGAAGGAATTTCTCAAACGTATTGGCTCCGCCCAGGGCCTTAGCTCCGCCTACCATCCTCAGACTAATGGCGCTTGTGAGAGGACTAATTCTGTTCTTGAACAATATTACGTTGTTTCATCAATTATCAACAAGATGATTGGGTGGACTTATTGCTACATGCTGAGGTGGCCTACAACAATTCTGTCCATTCCAGCACTGGTTTCACACCTTTCCGGTGGTGTATGGTCAAGATTTTGTTCCTATTCCTGAATTGCCTTGTGACCAGCCGCAAGTTCCGTCCGTCGCTGACTGGAGCGAACGTCTCAGCCGTATTTGGCCTTTGAACCCTGGCAACTCTGGACGCTGCACATCGTGCCCATAAAAAATAGGCGGATAAAGGCATACACAGCCTTATGAATACCGGGAGGGTGACTTGGTTTATTTGTCCACGAAGTTTCTTCACACCACGCAGAAGTCCAAAAAGTTGGGGCCAAATATGTGGGTCCATTCCCATCGTGAAGGTCATCAATCCTGTCTCTGTTTGCTTGCAGTTGCCCCAAGCACCTTCACCGGGTTCACCCGGTATTCCACATTAACCTCATTAAACCTGTTCGTGTTTCACATTTACGTCCATCTGATGACCCTCTGCCTGCTCCTTTGCTGATTGATGGTGAACGGCATTTGAAGTTCGTCAAATACTTGATTCCCGCAAGCGGCGTAATCGCATCCAATACTTGGTGGCTTGGAAGCATTTTCCTCCCTCTCATGCGGAATGGGTTGACAAGTCCCATGTTCGTGCCCCCCGGCTGCTTCGGAAGTTTTATGATGCTTATCCTGACAAGCCTTAATTTTTCTCTTTCCCCCTCCCTGTTTCTTTTGTGTTTGTTGTTCGTCTGTTTGTTTGTTTGTTTTTAGGCCTGAACGCCTTTTTCCGGGGGACGGCCGATGTCAGCTTCTGCTTTGCTGTGCTTCAGCTGCCATGAACGGGGAGGGAGGGCATGGTATTTGGGTGGGGTTACTCGATGTGCTGGAGGAATGTTCTGGAGTTCACTGGATGGTCAGACTACGCATGCGTGGGTGTTTTCCCGCCTGGACTAACGCACCGACATTCCATCTTTGTGATGCCTTTTGAAGTTATCTCACACCTGACACTTGAAGGACTTATGATTGGACTAGGCCTATGATGCCAGGGGGTGTGGAATGGGCTATTCTATATATAAACTGCTTTTGCGCCTAATTAATCAAACTTCGCTATGCAACCGCTCTTAACCATTTTTAATTAGTAAAAGTACATTTGATTTTCCACGTATGAGTCTCATGGTCTTTCTTTCCTAATATTAAATGGAGAGGTGCTGACAACTACTTTAATTGGGAATATGAATTTTGGTTATTAATTTCAGCACAATAAAGTAATTTTCTTGTCAAATATTATGAAGTTACTATAATCTGCATATAGTTGCATATATGACATACAGTATGTGAGGTATGCTTATTCAACTTATTGCCTATAATGTAAATTTTCTTTTTGAATGGTTGTTAGGACCTTAATGTAGACAATTATTTAAAAACCTGACCTTCCCTAAGGTGTACTGTATGTATATCCTCCTTTCTTGTTGTGAAATAATACGTTGATGTCTATGGCTGGATACTCAAGTGGTATCTTGTAATTTAATAATTTTCAGGATGTAATTTTAATTTTGTATTTTTTAAATATTTAATGCTATTTGCAGCCATTTATTATAGTATACCCTTAGGAACAGTGTCTGTCTGTCTGTCTGTCTGTCTGTCTGTCTGTCTGTCTGTCTGTCTATCTATCTATCTATCTATCTATCTATCTATCTATCTATCTATCTATCTATCTATCATGTTGGGAGCAATAGAGCTCAGCACCTAGTCCATCTCCCAGTGCCAATGATTCACCAAGCATTGAGCTGAACTGCCTGCTAGAGATATTGAAAAGTCCATAGCACTTTTTGGAAATTAAGAGGATCTATTACGTGCCTGTGGCAGCGGACCTCCCCCCCCCCCCAAATTGGACCCAGTGCTTCCATGAAGGTCACAGATAGCTTTTAATTACAACAGAATCAGGGCATGATCTGAATGTGGTAATAATATCTCAATTTCCAAATCATGTAACCTCCTTTTTAAGGCAAACTGTAACTGTCCACATGACCCAGGCTAGAGACAGCAAGATGCTATGGATTCCTGAGCCTTGACAGAGCCAGCCTCCAAGGTATGGTTGAAGTCATCCAACACCAAAAGCCTCTAGCCTTCCAGAAAGTATCTCTTGGGCACAGGGACAACTTATTCATTAGCAAGAACCCTAACTTGTTTTTGTAACCCTAGCTAACACAAAGGCAATCATGATCATTAGAGCAATAATGAAATTTGGAATTACAAGAATTTGTCTGCCTATAAATGAAAAAGGTAATAAAAAACAATATACAACAGACTTAACAGAGATCCTCTGTGAGGGTCCCCTTCCAATTCTCACTGTGGAATACAGAAAAGTCCCAGAGTAGGAATAACTGAAATGTACAAAATATCAGATCTTTCACATGCCTAGTTTTAACTGTAAATTAATGTAAAAATCTAGACAGGCATCCTTGGTAGTCTGCCAGCTGCCTAACCAGATAAACTTCTATTGCAAGGCATATGGGTATCAACACTTTGATAGCAACTCTGATTTAGCAAGAGTATACACATTCATGCTTTTTAAAAATTCTTTAAGAATGCACTTAAATTCTTTGTACAGTGGACTGTATAGTGGATATGTGACTAGTATCACACATATGAATCTACCAGTTGGCACACTTGTTTCTTTCATAGCATAAACATAGATACATTTGCCTTTGTTGTTAGTTTATAAATCTCTTAAGCAAATTAAATAAAATCAGTATGCAGAAGCATTCCAAGTTCTCCTTTGTCTTGAAATACTATGAATACTATCATGAGTGTCTCATAAACATCTCCTTCCATTTTACAAGAGATCATCTTCCAGTATTTATTACTTTTATCTGTAGAAGACCCTGAAAAGAAGAACTACTTCTACCATTTATGGAATATAATTTATCACTAAAAGAAAAAATAAAACATGTTTAAATTGCATTTTATCCTTCTGGGTGCCATTGAGGTATAAATTTAAATTCCTGTGGGATCAGTTGCAAAATTCCTCCTCACATTTTGCTTCTTTCAGTATTAGGGTTAAGCAGATGGGTCCATAGATATAATAGATTAAATTAGCTTTATCACTCAGTGATTATAGCTAGACAGAGACAGGAATTACATTCTCATGTATTTAAATGAGCTGTATTTAAACATTACATCAGCAAGGAATGTTCTGTAATTCCTTGTAGCATTCAGTAGTTCCTATACAAACATAGAATGAACCAGATACTGTTTTATTAATCTATGTAATCAGCATTGACCTTTTTGTATTAATGAGAGTCTATATTAATTAGCTGTGTCCATCAAAAGTGAATTTGATAGATATGTTGTCAAGCACTGGATGCCCAGCTCTTTTTAGAGGGTGCATGAAGTTATGGTACCTGTACTATTGAAAATCTATTAGAAATTAAATGCTGCATTCTTTTGCAAATAATGGAAGAACAATTGGGAGAATAAAACTCTATTATTAAGCTAACTGATTGGACAAACATATTAATTTAAAAAAGCAATCAGTCTTGACATCCATATTCTGGCCATTATTTATGTGAAAGTCTATATTTATATCTTGCAAATTTATGAAATTCTTTTTTCTATAGCTAGTCTTCTAAGAAATGATAATCTTCAAAATACAATATCTTTAATAGTTAACAGTTTCTGGAGGATTGACATATTAATTACAGAGGCTAGGTTTTTCATGAGCAACTCTGTGAACAACTGTCTCATCATATCCTAAACTGCTATAATATGGAATAATAAAACTGCATTGCTTGCAATGAATTATTAGATGCTGTGAAATATAAATCCAAGATCACATGCTCAGTGTTTACATAAGTCTACCATGAGTTTTGAAAGCTGACAGAGAAAGCTGTCTAGAGCTGCTGTTTTGGTTCCCATTTTAAAAATTGATTCATGACTGATTTGTATATAGATACACTTTAGGATCCTTATTTAAGATCTTTCAAATAAGTGAATGTTTCAAATAAGTGGCACGGATGGTATGGCCAATTAAAAATCTTAATAGAGCATGACTAAAGAACAGATCTATCCAATTAGGTAGCATCTCCTAGTTGGCCTTGACTGACCACAAAAAGATAAGCTGGTATGACGTAATGTGGTGCAGTATTGTGGGGGAGGTGTATAAGTGAGGCAAATCAGCCTAGTATGCAGGAAAAGACTCAGTGGACTTTTTCCTTCCATAAAGTATATTTAATAGTTACGCAAATTATGTTTTTTTGGTGATATTCCTATCTATAGGCGTGCAATAATAAAGAAACTGCTCTTGTGATGTTCTCCTTGCACATGACAACAGAATTAGCACTGAAACTGTTATGGATGGGAGACCACCAAAAAGTACCAGAACTATAGGCTAGATTGAAAAAGCATTCTGGAAGAAGGCATCAGCAAATCATTTTTATTTAGCTGCTAAGAAGACAACATGGGTGAAGTCTTAATTCATAAAGTCATCAGTCATTGAGCTGATTTAGAGACTTTGCCTTTAAAAAGAAAGAAAAAGAACTAATTTAACCCAGAGATTTAACAATCAAAATGTTACAGAGCGGGCAAATTTATCTCTGGGCTAATTGAGGTGTCACCATGCAAGGAGCAGTAAACAGCATAACATCCCATATGTACCCTTTGATGTCGCTTAACAAGCAGATACCATCTTTCCAATGTAGAGGACTTCATTGGAAAGATTAAAAAGAAATTCTGAAGTGTTCTGAGGACCAAAAGGAACTTCCTAATGTTATATTTTGTAATTGAAAGAACAAGTACATCTTGTTAATTGCAACACAAAAGACTCCAATGAAAGCAAAAGGTTTCAGGCTAGAAATGTTGCAACTTCAGAAAAACATTTTGAGTGTTCCAAATTCAGAACCAGAGCCCCTTTCTGGCATTATGTTTTATAATTATGTTTATATTTCAAAAAAAATGAGATCCAGGATAATGGAAACCAAGCATTTTATAAATTATATAGTGAAGACAGAGATATTCTAACACTGGGCTGGCTCAATTCTGAAATGTCCAGAATTTTCTTATTATCTTGTTATAGCAGTTTTGTTTATGCATTATGTGTTTCATTAAAGAAAAGCTACCCTTCTGGGAATCCTTATTTAATATTTCATTTATCATATTCGAGAACCGCTAATTGTACAAAGGGATTCAGAATGGTATACAACAAATATTAAAATCATAAAAAACAGTATGCTTAACTTAAAAGAGGCAAGGAATGTTAAAAATTGATTAAAAGGCAGAGTAGCCTTTAGGGCGCTAACCAGCCCCATGGCTCCGTGTTCTTTGTGTGGCCCAAACAGAGGTGGTATTCAGCAGGTTATGAACAGTTCTGGAGAACCAGTAGCAGAAATTTTGAGTAGTTTGGAGACCCGGTAAATACCACCTCTGACTGGCCGCATCCCCATCTATTCTCTGCCTCCCGAGTCCCAGCTGATTGGGAGAAAATAGGGATTTTGCAGTAACCTTTCCCTGGAGAGGGGTGGGAATGGAGATTTTATAGTACCCTTTTATAGATCCTGCTAGTCAGAATTCCACTACACTAAATTGACAATATTTGTGACTAAAATTGGGGGCTTAATTTCCCTTTTCTGAGTTTTGTTTTCTTACAAATTCAATGAAATCCCATTTCAGAGTCAATAGGAACCAATGACAGAAGGGCATTAGGAGCATAGGATCAGATTATAAGTATCTACACAACTGAACTGGATTGCAGACATTTTAAAATCAGTTATTAGCCTTGCTAAGTGTGATATCAATTGAAAAAAAATGAATATCCATATAGATTGTGGTCAATAATTTAAAGGGATTCTTTTTAAAATATGGAAATGTTTTCTATCTGGAGGAATAATAAGACATAAATGAGAGCCAATAACTAATGTTCTGGACTAGGAATAGGGAGACCAAGGTTCTAATTCTTTCTTAAGCATCTGACTCATCTGGGTGTTTTGGGGCCAGTCCAGCTCTCTCAGTTTAAATAAGAAGTAAAAAGAATATCACTGGACTTGTGTACTAGATTATGGTTCATAAACTTCAGTTAAGACTATATCCTGCAGTGAGCTTTTTTGAACTGTTCATCATGAACTGACACGTATCTAATGTTTTCTTTCTTTGCAGGTGAGTACAGGATTCTTCTTTAAGCTCTAGTTTTGGTAAGTATATCTTACCAGTAAATGATGTATTTCAGGAAATATCAATTTCAGATCTTTTGAATTGATTATATGTCGTCATCATCTGCAATACAGATTTTGAAAGTATCTCTGTAATAGAGATTAATAATCTGTAATCTGGTAATAACAAATTACCAGATTAAACAAATTTGCTTTTTTGTCCTACTATATAATGAATTTTCAATTTTCTTATATTGGTAAATGTGGGGATTTCTAATTTTTTTTCCTACATAAAAGAAATTTATATTTACAGTCCTTTTAGTTTGTGATGTTTGTCCTAGCAAATATTTAACCATAGTGGGTGAAAATTTATAGAAAAACTGGAAGCACTGATTTTGATGCTAGCATTGTCAAATTAACTGAAAATTCATATATATGTTTATTTAGAACTACTAAGTTTAATCAAGCATGTGTTTTAAGAAATTTCTTTCAAGGAAGGGATGTTTAGCTGATGAACTGAAATATTAATGGTTATTATGCATTAATGTATTAATACTGGCAAATTAATATAAATATTAATTTGTGTAAATACCTACCTGATTCAGGTAATTCTTTCCCAAAATAATAAGCAAAAATATGCATGAGAATTCTGATTGTTGAAGTTGCCCTTTTATAAAGGTTTTAAAGTGCTGTATAAAACATCCGGTACAAAAACCATTTCAGAACAAAAGTTATAAAAAACATTTTAAGGTGGTTTAAAGCATCACCTCTCCCAAAGCCGATAATGATAATTTCCATTTCTGGTGAAGTATGGTTACAATGCTAACAGATTATATGGTTTAATGGTTGCTCATATAAATGAGCAATTTGTGAATGTTTTTACTTAATCAGTGAAGTTCTGATAGTCCAACCTTATGATTGAGAAAGATTTTTAAAAACTTAATTAACAAAATGTACTTCAACTCTGATTCAAATCCTGAATTAGAAAATAGTTTTTTATTTTTTTTCTGATTAATTGATGTTACTGCAGAATGCTTATTAGTTGAAGCTGAGAGGCCTACATGCCCAATTTTCAGTATTTAACAATGATTAAGGGAATTGCAATGAGTTATGAGTATTCATACCTATTGTGAATATTTGGCTTCCTTAGTTTGATAGCCGGGATTTCTAGGTGCTGCTTCTCCAGGTGGAAGTTGCATCATGGACTATACAATGATTTCAGCCTCTTTAGAATTTAGAACTGACTTTGAACTCTTTAAAGCAAACCCAAGATACATCAAATGGCAATATTTTCTGAAGCTTTTAATAGACAAAAATCTCCTGATTTGCCTATATATAGTAAAAGACACAAGCATAACATGGCCCAAAGTTGTTAAAGCAAGGGAAATATTTTCATGTAGAACTCGGTCTCAAGTTTGTTAAAACAAATAGTGTCTCAGAGTCACTTTGCATGTACACATGCTGCTTAATATTTATCTTTGTTCTATGAATAGGGCATTGTGTAAACCGATGCCTCATAGATACCCTTGTGAAATAACCATCAGACTGTTTTTGTTCTAATGTGTCAGACTACTTTTACCATTCTCATCTTAAAATGGTGTTCCTCTGAAGTTTTAATGGGGCGTAAGACTTAATCCTCTCAGGAGTGTTTGTGTAGTCTTTAGATTTTATCTTGCTTCCATTTCTTACATAGCCTGCGCCTGAGCAAAGCTATGAATCACTTCTAATTCCATGTAATTTTATTTAGCTTTTAGCTTTTTCCTCCCTCATTAAGTTTTTTGGTTCCTTTTCTGCCCTAGTTGGATAACAATAGATTAATTCTTTTTTATATATCCCACCCTCCCCCCTAACACCCCACCTCCCTTCCCCCCCCCCACTTCCCAGAACCCATACACGGTATAGATTTTTAACAAACACAGTCAACAATAGATTAATTCTTGTAGACTCTTTTTTTTTAAATGGGGAATTCATTGAGAATGCCCTGAGGAGTGATATGTATCATAACAATAGCAATAATGAATTGATGGAAGGAAAACTCCATTGAGTATTGCTCCTGTGCAAGTGCCATTAATTTTAATGAGATCTGTTGGTAGCAACATCTGGTGGTGTGCCCTTATATGTTGACAGAATGCCAACACTTTCAAATGTATCTGATTTTCATGACACAAACAGACCACCTTTCTTAGATTGCACTATATGATTTCTCCTTTACTTAATTATCTCTCCCTCCTTTCTACACATATATACAGTATTTAATTAAGGAACCCATTTGAGCCTTCTCTGTTTTTATATTTCTAGAAGAAATTTAACTTTTCAAGGTTAACATTTTGTGTTTATTAACTATTTGGTGATGTAGTTGCAAAGTGGAGATAAAGTATTATTTGTTAGTAAGTGACAGAAAGGATACCTTTTACATGTTATTTTTATTTCCTTTTATTTTAGGTCCTTCATTTAATCCATCATATATTTGTAATGGAAAATACTGTGGGCTTAAATTGGTGAAATTTAACACTTGTTGATTAAGGTGATATTAGAATAGAAGTCAGCATCAACTGTAAGTATCCTATTCAATCTATAACAGTAAAAACATTAAATATTTTTCTCCATGTGATGAGAGTAAAATTTTTTTTCATCAGTTACTTAATAATTCCAATTCCTGTCTTCTCTAATATCTCCAGAGACTAATAATTAGTGTAATGTTTTTTTCAAAATAGTGTTTTTCTTAATTTTCAATAATTTATTAAACAAAACTTAAGAAGCAGTTGAAGCACTCCTAACTAATAATGGATGCTTATTACAAGCATCTATGTGAACAGAATCAATAAAATAACTTTCATTTTATACAATAAAAGGCAAGTCAGAAAAAGTATTTTTAAATTTTATTTTTATTAAGCTTTTTTAAATATAAAATCAAAAGCAAAAAGGAACAAAAAAGGAATAATACAATAAAAGACAAATTAAAAGGAAAGAGAGAAGTGAATAGCTGATATAGAAGCCATTTGTTTTGGAAATTCCACAGACCATAAAATTATGTTTGATTATGACATCATACTGTACATAGCTTATCATTTGGTATCATTGCATTTTGCTGTGGATTCTGTTGAAATGATGCCATCATCTAAAGTAGGGTGAGATCAAAATGCTAGTTTGTACATTACTTTTTCTCCTACCTTTGGGTAAGGTTTGACTTTCAGATCATTGACCTTGCTGCTGGTCATTCTCTTCTCTTTCCTTTAATCTTTTCCAGCATTAGAGCCTTTTCCACACAACTGGGTCTTTGATCTGTTCAAAGCAGGATAATTTTAGCTTGGTCACTTTTGCCTCTTTTTTGCTTCACTTTTGGCTTGCTGTGAATAGGTTTGCATGAGTACAGTGAAATAGTCTGAAATTTTTAGGCACATTTCACAGCTTGACATGATAAACACAATTGACACCATTTCCATAATCAGAAATTGTGGTAGTCCCTGTCTGCTTATTTACTTAAGAAATTAATGTGGCTGCCCGCAATAAAAGACTGCTGCAAAATACATAGATAATAAACATAGAATACAAAAAGATAGCATAATTAATGCTACAAAATAAATAGATAATAAGCATAGAGAGCAAAGAAATACAAATTGACATTTTCTCAATTATCCAGCAGGCATTAGCAATAATGTCTCATGTTCCTCAGCCTTTCTTAAAGCCAGCTTGAACATCTGGCATTTCCCTTATCATGTAGGGCTTTATCTGCATTGAATGGTCTTTAGGCATTACTTTGCTAGCATATGAAATTAAGGTTGGTATTGGTCCGTAAGTTAACTTCTTCCAATGTATTGGCTGCTGTTGTTCTCTAGATTTGCTGGCACAGTATGGGTAAGACCTTTACACATCCTTTTGTTGCTTGTCATATTTCTGTAGCCAGTGTTTAATGTTATCCTGTTATTTGTTTGGATTTTACTTTCTGCAATGTGTAGAAGTATGGTTATAACAAAAGATTATCTATATATGTATAAAAGCAAAATACCACTCACGTGACATTGAGAAATCCCCAGAACCGTAAAGCCTACAAACTTGAAATTTGGCTCGTATGTTCCTCTTGGCTTCTAGGTGCTAACTAATTTTTTTTAGAAATGACCGTCAGATCATTAGTATTTCTTATATTATTATTAACATGCTCTGATGCTAAGGAGTTAGATGTTCTACTCCCCCTCCCTACCTGAAAAATTCTTTGATGCTAAGGAGTTAGATTGAGGGAGAGAAGGGGATAAGATAGAGAGGCCTCTGTGGGGAGGGAGAGGAGGCTTAATGGGGCCAGCCTGAGAGGGCAGGGGGGGAGAGGAGAAGCTTCGGTGGGGCAAGGCTGAGGGAGAAAAGGGAGAGGAGAGACCGATCGTAAGTACTCATACAGCACTTTCAAGCTGTAAGTGTCGATTTAGCAAGCCCAATCACATAGGTTCATAGCAGAGCACGGGTATCCAGCTAGTTGTTTAATATTTGTGTTCCAGATCATTTGTTTTATAGAAGTGTTATACTATTATTAGACTCCTGCAGCAATTTAAAATAAAACCAGAGTATTAAATTAAACATTTAAATGTAAACTTTAAATCTCAGAAAGGTACATTTTAAAAACCTTTTTGAATAAAAGGAACAACAGATCCTTTCAAATCCAAAACTCTGATAGCCATAGAATGAGTTCAGTGCTAAGCTACTCCCAGATGAGCCTGTGGCATCTGTAGACCAGCACCTGATAATCTACCTAAAGGATTGTTCACAGTTTCTGTACAGTTTTTTTGCACAAGAGTAATTTGATTTTATTGAGTGTTTCCAAAGACCAGCCTGGGTGCCAGGTTGTCAATCAAGTAAAATTTCTAGATTTAAAGAAAGTCATACATATCATTGCAATAACTGGGCTTGAAGTTTTCCAATGTGTTTGCCCACCATCCATTTCAGGTTATCCATCCATTTCTCCTAATAATCTTCTCCAGCTTTTTCATGGAGATGCTGAAAATCACTGAAAAGAGAAATCCTAAAAAAATAATTCCCATTTCAAAGAGCCTACTTTGTAAACTCCCATTTGAAATCTATATGACAAGAAGATTGAAATCACTGCAAAGCAATGCCTCCTCTTTGCCAATCAATGTGAAAGTTTATCATTGCAAAGAACAAAAGCTATTGAGAAAAAGAAACAATAGGATCACATTCCCAGCATTGAATTCCAACCGAAGATATCCATCTGTTCAACAAGGCAGTGACCCTATAGTTCCATTCTGAAGTTTGTGTTATGCGTCTTCAGCATATATTTGGTTAACAACATTATTTATTAATGTGATATGGGAACCATAGGCATGAGTATAGTGTGAATATTTGGTTTATGAACTGCAAAATGAAATCATGCAGCCCTATAACAGCTATATTAGATCATTACTCATCCGTTTTTGCTCTTAGACATAAAACTACATGAAACATGATTCTCATTCTTCACTTATATTAACCTTCATTCACTATGTGTTAGTGCAGTATAATCTCATTTGATATCAGCATCCTAATGGACTCAAACAGGTTTTTTGGCTCAGAAAAATTTAAGAATTTTGACAGTCTGAATGTCTTTTGTAATCAGGCATGAAAAAGTTTAGCTTATTGTTGTCAAATTAAAGTTCCCTTGGTCACATAAATAGGTTTTGTTTTTTATTTATCCTGTTTATAATAAATTTCTAATGATGCCTTTAGACACACAGACAGAGTTCAATTTTATTTGAAAGTGAGTGATTTCACCCTGCACTTTTGCTTGATTGTTTTGAATTGACAGTGATGCCTTTGTCCTTTGTGCCTTTCTGTTTTTTTTTCTAGATGGGCACATAAAGTTCAGTTCATCATCATCCTGTTTGATACATCTAGGATGTGTTTTGTCAGAACAGCAAAAACCTCAAGCTGAATGATTTCATACCCTGGATCACAGCATGCTAAATCATGCCTTACCTCAGTAAATCAGGCAGATTATAAAAGTATTAAATTAATTAAGAAACCCAGCTCACCAGTGCTTTCTTCACCCTTTTAATACATTTTACACACTTATTTCATAACCCTTTCCTTGCTGCATGTACCCTTAACTGAAATGATAATGCAATAATGGGATTCATAAAATCACAGTACTAGGATTTTCTTTCCAACAAACACATACTTCACAGTTCTTTTACTTGCTTGGACAGAAATGCATATAAAATATATCTATCAAAGTCTTAGGCCTTTATTCCTCTATGACTGCACAAGGGACATAGAAAGATTAGGAAGCCAGCTTCCTGCCCAAAAAGCTGCTTCAAATGCCTCTTCCTCATGCAAAATATGCCTCACCTCTCAGCCAGCCCCCATTCAGTCTACCTGAGATGGAATGGGAGATAGAAAATTCCATTGGCTCAGCTGAGGGCCGATAGTGTTAGGGTTCCTTCTATGTCCCAGCTGTCAAAAGGCAGCCAACAATGTCTGGCTCTTATTAAAGCATTATAGCTGCATTAAATTGGGCTGTAGTAAGAACCATTTTGACTTATAGTGCTTCAACCAAATACTCTTTTCTTAAGTAAACTACTCTGGGACTTTTTTTGCTGAAATAAATAAATACTGGTTTATCATTTAGCATGGTTTATTAGCTATTTTATCAAGAAATTTATTTGTTTACTTACTTACTTAGGTACTTACTTACTTACTTACTTACTTACTTACTTACTTACTTAGTGTACGGTGATGTTACATCAGCCAAGAGAGTACAGTGCTAATACAACATAGTTATTTGGCTGCCAATTCCTAGTTTGTCCAGTACATGCTTACACACTTATCCACAGGAGGTGAACTAGCTCTACACTCAAAAGCTTTGACAGTGTTCTGCAGGGACTTCTGGGGCTTTTCCCACCCCCAATCTCATCTTGCATTTGGGCATTGTATTCAGGCAAGTCCGGCACTGATTGAAGTCATGCTGCTGCTCAAAGCACTGCTTTTTCTGACCGAAGTGGTACCTGTTTATCTATTTGCATATAATGTGCTTTCAAACTTCTAGGTTAGCAGAAGCTGAGGCACGTTTTGGGAGATCACTCTGTTATGCAGAGCCAGGACTTGAACTGTTGGAGTACAGACCTTCTCCAGTGTCATTCAGCCACTTAGTCACCTGCCCCTGTAATAATCAAGAGATGATAAAGAACTATAAAATGTCAAGCCTATTCTGTAATGTTTAGAAAGCTATTGTGAGGCACTTCCATTATTTTGTTTCTATGGCTCTATCCAAGCACTTTTCTCTGTGGCAACTTATTTCATTAGTCTATAAGAATAGCCCTTCTGGATCAGTACATCTCAGTCCAGCATTTTGTTTCTAAGAAAAGCCAGCATTCAGACTTCAAGTTTAATAGCCCATTATAGACCTATCTTATACTGACCATCATTACTGTGTCTTGTATTTACATAATCCAAATGTTAATTATATGCTGTGTGAAGAAGTGCTCTTTTGTGTATTCTAAATGTCTTTCTAATAATCTTCATTTGATGGCATGCTGGCCCAACCTCAAAATAACAGTCTTTGCTATTAATAGCCCTTGATAGAGTCAGTTTCATGAGTTGATCCAAACCCCCTTTAAAGCCATCAAGTTAATGGCCATTTCCTCAGCACTTGCCCTAATGAAGTCCACAGATTTTATGCTCTCTGAAGCACTTGCTTTTGTGTGTTCTAAATCTCTTTCCATTTAATTTCATTGGATAACTTAGAATTTGAGAGGAGAAAAACCTCTCTTTCCAATAAATGCATGACTTTATGCCTTGAACATGCCCCATTCATTTTCCCCTAAGATAATAATCCCAAACACTATATCATTTTCTCACAGAAAAAAATGACTCTGTTGATAGTTTTGGAAGCCCTCATCTGCACTTGTTCCAGCTTTGTTAATCCTTTTTCAAGTGTGACATACACTGTAGTACAGACGCACCATAAATTGGGATAATTGCATTACTAATGCTGGCATTACAAAAAGTTTTTATTATACAGACTTGACTTGTCTCAAAACATTTCCAGTGCTTAACAAAACTAAATCCCCCTTTCTGGTATGAATCCATACACTAAGCTCTGTGAGCTTTGTCTTGCAATCTGAATCAGACAAGTATCATTTTTTGAGAAATTTACTTTGGAAATCCTGGAATTCAATCTAATACCTAAATCTAGCTTCAAGGATTGCTTGACTACATTTCCCAGTGTGATTTATACCAACCTTCTTCCCATCTCCATCTGCTTCCTCCTCAAACTATCTAGCAAATCTCTGTGAATTTTATGCATATATCACCCAACCTCTCTGTGTTTCTAATGATGACTAATCTGCATCCATAAACTCTCTGGATCCTGGATTAATATTTTACAGGGAACATCATCCCACATCATCAAAATGACACCCTTCTTTCCCAAGGCCTTCCTTTTCCTTTAAATCAAGGAAATTATCTTCCGTGGATTGAGAAGAATCTATTGTGTCCTATCATTCTTTGGCTCTCTAGGCACATCCAGTTCAGCTATCTTCATTCATAGGAATGGACTTGTTATGTGAGAATAATGAGCTATTGTATTCCGCACAATAATTGATACAAGACCTTGGACTTATTATTGGTAATGATATATTGACAGTTTTACTGTTCTATTTACTTAATCTCAGTTCTGGTGTATGTAATAGTTTGTTGTTGTTGTCAATCTAGAAAATTTATTTTATATTTTACAGAATTTGGAGCCTTGGCTTTCTTACCCAATATATAAGCTGACACTGAATCTTAATTTCTTGAGATGAGTAGTCATGGTGTTGTTTTCCTGGTCTCTATTTGCCATCTGTTGAATCTGAAGAATTACAATTAACTTTAATTAATTATATTTGTATCATTTTAATGGATGTAGAAAAATTATCTGAACATCCTACTATTTAAACCAATTCTTTGCTTGTTTTTCTGATTGGTTGTGAAGGCAAATATTGAGTTTTCCAGAACTCTTAAGCGAGTGACTACAAAACCAGGGAATACAGAAAAATCAAGAAATCAAAATCAGCCAACGTCATCAAACTTAAAAATTGCATCTTTAAATCAGTGATTTATCCACTGAATTCATTCATCAGTATTGTCTGTTGAGGTTGCAGGAGAGGAACAGCAGGCTTATGATGTTTTTGTGAAACAGTCAGTAACAGTGATGTCGAACAAAGAGCTGGTGCTTAGACAAGGTCTTTGGAACCTTTTCAGAGGCTCCAACAGTGTCCATGCCATGCCAACAGTCTCCATGTCAAGACTGCAGGACAATAGTCTCCCACAAGTTTGAGTATGTCTTGTACAGGTTTCAAACTCTCTTACACTCAGTTGCTAGGTGAAAATAGCAATTTACTCAAGACTGAATAGATAATAGCAGACAAGTAAAGGAATGTAAATTAAAACAGACCCTCTGGGAAAGAAAATTTCCTGGAGTACTTTCATTATCGTTTGGAATTAAAATCCAGCTTGCTTTCAGAAGTTGTGGATGCTTCATCATTGGAGGTTTTTAGAAGAGACTGGACAGCCACTTGTTTCAAATTGTATAAGGTCATTGGCTTGAGCAGGAGTTTGGACTAGAACAGGGGTCACCACCATTTGGACCTCAGGGACCACTAAATTCATAATTTTAAATCCCGTGGATCACTAATCTGATCTGCCTAATGATGGTCTGGGAGTGGCTAGGTGGTCATGTGACTGGGTGGGCATGATCAGTCAATGTCACTCTTGTTGAGGGGCACCTCACTGGCCTCTACTTGCTCCTCCCCTTCCAGCCTTTCCTTGCCTGCCCACCCGGGCTCCTTAGAGCCCCAACAGGAAGCAGGTGTTAGAGCTAAGCAGCCACCATGAGAAAGAGTTGGCAAAACAGCTCAGTTCAAATTGGATCTGATTGAGAAGGAGGCTCAGGAGAACCACCTCACTAAGGCCTACGAGCAGACTTTCCCAGATGGAAGACCTGTGGGAGTGCAAGGCCAGGTACTGGCGCCTGGAGGCTCAGCGGGCTGAGATGGTCAGCCAGTTCCAGGCCATGATGCAGTCCAACTAGAACAAAGTCCTTCAACTCTTCGCCACCAGCAGCATTTCCCTCCAGCCTTAGCCCAACGTCCCTCACCAGGAAGCAGAAGCAGACCCCAAGTCAGAATTTCTGCCCCCCTCCAACCCACACAAAAAGACACTGAAGTGGGAGACTCTCTGCAGCAACACAAATGTTCATTGCATGTATCCAGCCCAGGAGCCATAGTTTGAGGACCCCTTATTTAGTGCAATATTAAAATGAAAATAATTTTTTGCAGATCACCAGCGGTCCATGGACCACCAGTTGGTAACTGCTGGACTAGAAGACCTCCAAGGTTCCTTCTAGCTCTATTCTCATTGGGACCTGCAGAAGAAAAATCAAAGACAGTCCAAACTTTAGATAGCCAAGTCAAGTTTGAGCTAGAGGTCAGGGTTTCATGAATCATGAACAGAATCACTGGAAAAATATACCAAAGCAGAAAATCAGATGATTGTTTCCAACAGAAAAGCATGGGTCAGGATTGCCTCTTAAATCAGACTGCAGGCAGCTGTCTTTAATTAAGAGGGTTACTTCTTGGTCAGCAAGAAGCCTCACTGATTGTCTTTGCTCTGCTCTCCACTCCTTATTGAGTTCAAAGTCTTGGAGACTATACATAGTAATCTGAATGCTCTAGTTGTACTGATGGTATTTGAGTTTGATGAGCCTCATGAGATTCCTGCTTGTTGTCTTCTGAGGCTGATATATGCCACTGGTTTAGCTGGAATAATTTCTTCAGAATCAGAATGAGTGCCATGACAAAGTGCTGGAAGTCAGCAAGAATAGCCATTTTGCTCTCAGTTGCAGTTGGTGCCTTTTAAAGGACGGTTAAGTTTGTTTACCTCAGTTGCTAACCTCTTTTGCAAATTGCTCATTAACTACTTCTTAGCTATTTGAGATCTTTGAAATGAGAAGTTTGAAAATACCATGTGAGTTTGCCTTCAATCCTGGGCTAAAGAAAAAAGTAATCATAAACTTAAGAATTTAAAGAATCCGAAATAAAGAGCAGAAAAACTAAGTAAACTTTTGACGTTAGAAAGTTATAAATGGAAAGCTGTAAATAAAAGGTCCTGATTAATTTTGAATATTGAAACCTTTACAATGAATCCTGCTTTCATTTTTGCAAGACATAACAAATGTAAATAATTTCATTATTTTAACATCTGGACACTACAAAGAACTAAAAAGTTTAGCAGAGGAGGGGGAAATACAAAATTTTGAAAGCCTATCAGAGTTTCTCTCCGCCGAGAATCAAAATGGAATTGTTTAGAATTTCTTTCAATAATTTCTAGGATTGAGTTACTTTTCCATTTATAATGACTCAAACATCCCTTCATCAGTATGTCTTCATTCCCTTACAGTACTCTTAATTGAATAATTAGAAACTAGGAACACTAAGACACACAACTGGTAACTATAAAATGTTTGTTGTGCAAATGCAACACCTGTGTTTTTAATTGATTTTTTTTCTCACTAATATGAATTGCAACTAGCCTGCTTTCTATAGAAGACTGTATATTGTGTGGATCAGGAGGACTGAAAAGTTATCTGCAGATCCCTCACATTCTGGACATTAACTTTTTCAGGTTTTCCCCTCGGGACATTGCAGGCCAACACAACTAGACACAAGATAGTTTCGCCCTTGTGCCATCACTTTTGAACAACTAATGTCTATGGGTATTTACCCATGTACTATGGCTGTACGTTATTATTTATCTTTATTCTCATCTTTATTCTCCCTCTATTGGTATTATGATTATAATTATATTGCTTTGCATATACACTGGGAGTTTCTCCACCAGAGACCAATTTCTTGTGTGCCTAATCACACTTGGCCAAATAAAGCATTCAATTCAATTAACTGATCTATTACTCTAAGTTAAGAACCTTCTGGTATGCCTTTTTTCCTTGACAAACGTCTTCCTACGAACAAGTTTTTGTTAATCTATTCCAAACATCCGTTTTTTTCAAGGCCAAGAAATTGCCTTGTGTGTGGATTTTAGGGGCTATATGGTTCTTAGTGTGTGTCACCCGAGGAAAGGTATAATAGAGAGGCTTTCTATAAAAGCCAACTATCCATTTCCTTCTCTAAATGTTTCCTTTTTCAAAGGTTGATAGTTATGTAAAACATATGATTAAGGTTGGTGCCATGAAAAATGCCAATTAAATGGGATATGCAGATTACAAATCAGAATTAACTAATTAAGCTATGATACATTCTTTCCATTAGTAGAGCCATGTAATCGAGAAGAAAGACAGGGATAAAATATGCAAATTGTAGAAGCAGACTTTGGGATAGAAGTGCAATGTAGCATTCCTACTTCAATAATTAAGGACAATAAATTAATAGGTGCCATATGTAATTTAAACAGAAGTGTCTGTTATTAGGTATTCCAGGGTATAATTAATCACTTGCAGCTGCATGTTTTGAAGTCATGAGGTACAGTAGCATTTCATTAAAAACTCACTTAGTAAACATGGGTCATATTGTCATGGTTTCTAAAAGAGTCAGAAGCTAACACATACTGCTTAATTTCATTGGCTTGTTGCATCAATATGCAAAGTGAGGTAAAATCAGAACCCACCTACCAATTGCTTCATGTGCTGCCACTTCTAAAACCCGGGCTTGACAGCAGAATTGCACACATGAATGAGAGGAGTTACAGTGCTCAGTTCTTGCATTTGGAGAATGGCCTTCCGAAGCTGGATGCAAAGCAGTATTCTTACAGAGGATTTTTAGATAATTACTGAATATGCTAAGAGATTTGTGTATTACTTTTCAAACTATGAGTTTATCTTAGTGAAGAGATGTCACAAACTAGTAAAAGAAATGGAGGTATTTGTAATATAGCTGAATTTTATGTATCTGTACTATACTTGCAAATTACAATGAAATGTGTATTCAGCATGCATTCAAGATACATAACACATCTCTAACATGCAATTAGAAGAAATTGCAAAAGAGTAAGGTGCACAAATAAAAGCAGTTACATCATTTTTGTAACCCCTTCCTCTCTAATCTCTGCAGGCAAGGAGAAGCGAGTCAGGCATGGGAAGATTGCCTACAGAGATTAGTTGTTTATCATCCCCCCCCCCAATTCTTGTTTAAGTCATCTGTCTGCTCTTTTTTCTGCTTTGTGTAAACTATAGCAGCTATTTTTAATTTTCCAAGTTTGTAATTTTATTCATATAGATTCTCATTTTTTAAAAATTTATACATAATTTATTTTTGTGATTTTGACATAAAAAACCAACTGAGCCCTTGTCTGGAAACTTAAAAAATAATCCAGGTGGAATTGAATCAACTTTGAGTAAATTATATGTGTCATCGTGTCAGTCATTCAGTTGTGTCCGCCCCTCAGCCACTGTATGGGTCAGCACTCTTCTATGCCCCTCTGTATCGCACCGCCTCCTTCGGATCTGCCATGGTCAGCCTGGTATCATCTTTTATAGGATCTAGCCAGCACTATAAAAAGCATTAGGGCAAACCCTTTTTTTTCCACTGATCACTCCCAGCATGATTGATTTTTGAGTGAGTCAGCTCTCATGCCATGACCAAAATATGACAGACTTTGTTCAGCAATCTTGACTTCAAGTGATATTTTTGGTGAGGTTCAATCTAGGATTTTCTTTGTTTGTTATTTTTGCAGTCTGTGCGATGCATAATTGCCTCTGGCACCACAGTTCAAAGGCTGCCTTTTTCAGAGTCCAAGTTTCACAGCCATAAGTAGCAATGGAGAAATTATTGCATTAAATAATCTGCATTTGGTTGTGAGGTGATGTCTTTTTACTCTTCCAGATGTTATTCATGCAGACATTTACAGTTCGTCCAAGTATTTATACGCCTTCTGATCTTAGGACTGCAGTCACCACTTCGGCCCAGGAAGATGAACTCCTTTACTATTTCGAAGGTCTCATTGTCAATCTGCACTGTGACCTGTGTGTTCTCTGCAGTTGTCATTATCTTTGTTTTCTTGATGTTAAGGGGCAGTCCAAATTTTTCACTTTCATCTTTGACTCTCAGGATTAACCACTCAGATCTTCCTTTCTTTCCGCAGGTTATGTTGTATCATTTGCATTTTGGAGGTTGTTGATATTCTTCCTACCAATTTTAATCCCAATGATAGATTCCTCCAAATATGGATTACTTATAATTATTTCTGTGTAGAATAGAATAGAATAGAATAAGTTTATTTATAGGCCGCCCTTTTCCCTGAGGGGACTCAGGGCGGCTAACAACTTATATGGGGGGGGACATACAATGACATATAACACAATGTATAATTAAAATCGAGCAACATTCATTCAACATTCGGGTGGGGGCGGATTATACTCTTTACCCCCAGGCCTGACGGGATATCCAGATCTTGAGGGCTGTGCGGAAGGTCTGAAGGGTGGTGAGGGTACGAATCTCCACGGGGAGATCGTTCCAGAGGGTCGGAGCTGCTACTGAAAAGGCTCTCCTCCGCGTAATTGCCAGCCGGCACTGGCTGGCAATGCCACTCGGAGGAGGCCTAATCTGTGAGATCTGATGGGTCGAGAGAGGTAATTGGCAGGAGGCGGTCTCTCAAGTACGTAGATCCACTACCATGTAGGGCTTTATAGGTAGTGAGAAGCACCTTGAAGCGCACCCGGAGATCAACAGGTAGCCAGTGCAGCTCGCGGAGGATAGGTGTTATGTGGTGAACCGAGGTGCGCCCACGATCACTCGCGCGGCCGCATTCTGAACTAGCTGAAGTCGCCGGATGCTCTTCAAGGGCTGCCCCATGTAGAGCACGTTGCAGTATTCTAGCCTAGAGGTCACAAGGGCACGAGTGACTGTTGTGAGAGCCTCCCGGTTCAGGTAGGGTTGCAACTGGCGCACCAGGTGAACCTGGGCAAATGCCCCCCTGGTCACAGCCGACAGATGGTAATCAAAGGTCAGCTGTGGGTCCAGGAGGACTCCCAAGTTGCGAACCCTGTCTGAGGGGTGTAATATTTGGCCCCCAAGCCTGAGTGATGGAACACTAGCCAAATTATTGGGAGGGAAACACAACAGCCACTCGGTCTTTTCGGGGTTGAGTACAAGCTTGTTTGCCCTCATCCAGTCCCTAACGGCCTCAAGGCCCTGGTTCATCACGTCCACCGCTTCATTGAGTTGGCATGGGGCGGACAGATACAGCTGCGTATCGTCCGCTATTGATGGTATCTTATCCCATGCCTCCGAATGATCTCGCCCAGCGGTTTCATGTAGATGTTAAATAGTAAGGGGGATAGACCGACCCCTGCGGCACCCCATATGTTAGGGGCCTAGGGGTCGATCTCTGTCCCCCAACCAACACCGACTGTGACCTGTCCGAGAGGTAGGAGGAGAACCACTGTAAGACAGTGCCTCTCACCCCCCTCCCGCAGTCGTCGCAGAAGGATACCATGGTCGATGCTATCGAAAGCCGCCGAGAGGTCAAGGAGAACCAAGATG
This sequence comes from Thamnophis elegans, assembly GCF_009769535.1. Classification (NCBI taxonomy): domain Eukaryota; kingdom Metazoa; phylum Chordata; class Lepidosauria; order Squamata; family Natricidae; genus Thamnophis; species Thamnophis elegans. The sequence goes on along the minus strand of NC_045544.1, from coordinate 72,283,633 downwards.
GAGGCATGGCCTCCATCCCTGGCTCTCCAGAGATCATCGGTCAATGCGACCAAAGCGGTTTCTGTGCTGTAACCAGGTCTGAAGCCCGACTGGAAGGGTCAAGGTAACTGGCTTCCTCCAAGGACCGTTGAAGCTGGAAGGCCACCACCTTCTCAACAACCTTCCCTACAAAGGGAAGGTTGGAGACTGGACGATAGTTGTTGAGGACAGCTGGATCCAAAGATGGTTTCTTCAGGAGGGGTCTCACCACCGCCGCTTTAAGTGCGGCGGGAAGTGCCCCTCCCGAAGGGAGGCGGTAACAACCGCCTGGATCCAGTCTCGTGTCACCTCACTGCTGTTGGCAACCAGCCAGGAGGGACATGGGTCCAGTACACAGGTGGAGGCACTCACAGCTCTCATGGCCTTGTCCACGTCCCCAGGGGCAACATCCTGAAACTCAACCCAGGGGTGGTCTACCAATTCATCCTCTTGTGCCTCGGCTGGATCTGCAGAGATGGAGTCCAAATCCGACCGAAACCGAGCAACTTTGTCCACTAAGAATTGGGCATAATCCTCAGCCCTACCCTGCAGGGGTTCCCCCGTATCCCTCCTATTTAGGAGGGAGCGGGTTATCCTAAACAGGGCGGCTGGGCGGGACTCAGCAGACGCAACCAAGGTGGCAATGTAATCTCTTTGCTGCCCTAAGTGCCCTGATGTACTCCTTGGTGTATATGTTGAATAGTATAGGTGACAGGATATAACTTTGTCACGTGCTGTTTTCAATTCTGAACCATTTTCTATCTGTTCTTACAGTGGCTTCCTGAACAGAATACACTTGTTTATTTCAGGTTTATGAATTTGGAATTTATGAATAGAACATACACATATTTTCCCCTGAATTAACCAAACTAAAGACCTTGCTTCTACCCCACAACACTTATATTAGAATACCTGTTTAACAAGCCTAGATTATAGGAAAGGATCCCATTCAGTAAGCAACACCTTTATTTTTAGTCTAAAAATATTAATTTTTGGCAGAGATGGTATTACCCCTTGACTTCATAGATCTTTTCTTATCCCAGTGAATATCTGCAATCCCATATTAAATGAAAAAGTGATAATTACAGAAATGAAAAAAGAATTTCTGATTCATCAGTTGCATTTTTTTGGTCCTGAACTATGTATAGTGAGGGTAGGAGAATTAAAAAATGCATTCAGGGGATATTCAAAGCTGGTTTAATAGAAAAGGCATTTAAAGAAAGAAAATGTGACAGATATCGTACTATGATTGCTATCCCCAATCCCTGTAATTCAGAGAGATAGTTAAGGTTCGTCAGACCAACTGAGGCAAGAAGTGTTAACACGTGTTCTGGGAGCGCAATATTGTGTTTTACAATATCAGAATGTCAATATTTAAAACAGCTATATTGGATTACAATGCATTGCATATTTGCAGTTTGATTGCTGTACTCTATGGAATTAATAGGTAAAAACCTGATTATATCATGTAGCTAAACTAAATCCCATATTTTCCTATGGCTTATAAATAACCTGAATAATTTGGCACATTTCTCTCCAATTTATGTGCTCTGTCCCTGCTACCATATGCTAGGTGCCACAATGTCTCTCCCTTTGTGAACAAGTGTTTGTCTTACACTCTCTCCCTTTGTGAAAAATTGTTTGCTTTACACTGTAGCCTTAAGCTAAACTTGCATTTATTAAGCCTTTTAAATATGCAATTGCTAATTTAAATTAGAGCAGCAAACAAACACGAAAAGCTCCTCTCATTTAGAATATTTATTTGTTGTATTTTAGTTGTTAAACAACTCTCATTGCTTGTCCCATTAAGTAAATGACCACATATATCTATTTCTCAGCTTGAATTCAAAGTGATGATGTAGTGGTACTATAGTCCTCATTTTGCATTACATAGTCATTTTTAAAAGCCAAGATTTAAATCTGGTGTTTATAAAGTAATTGTTGCTGATCAGATTTATGGAAATGGAAGATACATGCGCAAGATTCTTCATTAGTTCTACAAACCTCTTAAAGAAGTCATTTTACACAATAGCTATTTGGGTCTTGTTCCCAGTGAAAAATAGTAACAATAGGATATATATGTTTTCTGAGTGCTGGTTAATCTGTTTTCTTGAATAGATAATCTTTAAAAAATAGTTCTGAACTTTTTAAGCTACATATTTGTATAGAGAAACATAATTTCAAAAATTTAATAATGGTGGCCATAGCAATTTGTGTTTTGGCCATCCTCTATGATAACATATTTTTGTAGCTGTTTCTGAATAGTTTCAACAACATCATCCCCATGATTCTGTATATACTTTATAAGAGCTGTATAGATCATTCAGTTTTGCCTTATGCATTTATTGATAAAAGAGAAATAAAAATAGATTTACAACAGGGGTGTCAAACTCGATTTCATTGAGAGCTGCATGAGTTGTGTTTGATCTTTGGCAGGGTAGGGAGCATGGCCAAGGTGTGTATGGCCACCTCGACATCACTCCTGTTGGGGCGTCTGTGGTGGCCCAATGCTCTGCCAGCGAAAACTGGCTCCTGAGCTCCGTTTTCGGTTGCCATAGCCTCCTGCAACTCTCTGCCAGTGAAAATGGAACTTGGGAGGGCTGCCCTCACGGGTTCTGTTTTCACTGGCAGAGGGTTGCAGGAGGCCGAGTAGAAGCACCATGGATCAGCCCTTTGCTGTTTCCAAGGCAGTCCCTTGGGCCCCAGACCTAAGTACCCTACGGGCCAGATTCTGCCCCTGGGCCTTGAGTTTGACACCTCTCATTGACAAGTTATTCAATGTACAAAACAGTATGCATATATGCAGTGTAGTCCAGTCGTTTTCCTAAAGACATCTTCCTATCATTCTGGGAATAATCATGAAAAATAGTATGATTCAACTCTACATTATTTTAGGAATTGTGGAGGACTGGTCCATAGTAGTTAAATTTAAGATGTGAATTACAGCCAGAAAGACCAAGTTTAAATTGTCCTCAGTACAAATTCACATGTTGATCACCTAGTCATTCATTCTTTTATCAGTTAAATATTGCAATCTTTATCACTTCATACAGATACTGTAAAGACTGAAAAAAGGCTTCTGATTTAGCAACCCAGGAAATGAATTGGGATCTGAAATTAAAGTTATATAGTTGATAAGATTTCTCTAATTTTAACATATTCTCATTCAATTAATTATCTTAAAAGTAAAGCCAAGTAAACAGAAAGCATCTTGCTTTTCATTGAAGTGATATTCTCAAAACCTGATGCAAAGCAACACATTGGTTTTAATCTGTAATGCCCTTTTTTTCAGTGTCTTAATATTTGATCCCATTTGAATCTTTTGTCCATTAATTCTTTATAAATTGGTATGTGGATATATTGCATTGTATAGTGCATTGTTTTCTCTAGCCAAAGACAAAATGAATAGGTAGAAACCAAATGGTCCATGTTCATTTTTTTTTATTTGCAGCTTTATAAAACTCTATGAGCTATGAGCTAATGATGGATAAATCAATGCTTCTCTCTCGCTGGTAGAATTTGTTGGTAGAAGCAGGAGAGAACAATTTTATTTTTCCCATAGCTTTCTTTTCCTCAAACCTATACAAGAGGCTTGGAAGAACTTCAGAAGAAGGTTTTGGAAAAGCAGTTGCCCAAAATGTGGAAACTAGGCACATACCTGACTAGAGTTTAGGTGCCCTTAGAAGGGTCAACTACTCACTAACAAGCTAAATCCATGTTCAAAAAGAATATGTTCTGAAACAAAAAGTGAACTTCAAATGAGCTCAATGCTTCTTGAAAGATGAAGGCATACTGCAAAGTCAAGTTATTTTACCACTTGGATAACACCATGATTATGGGCTCCTACTCTGCTTTTGTAAGTTCACGAATTGCTTTTGAACAGACACATGTTTGAAAAAGCAAGCTTTTAAACTAAAATCACAGTTTCGTTTTTAATTGTGGAATTTTTCATTTCTTCATATGGGAAATAGCTTTAATAACAATAGCAACAAAATCAGTAATGAAAACAGTTAACAATAACCTTTTCCCAAAGAGAATTAGGCACATAGGACCATAGCATCTTTTTAAAAATGAAGTCTTCCCCCCTAAATTGCACTGGATGGAGATATTTATTTGCCCTTTTATTTCTTTTGCTCCTGTGACACTCAAAGCAAATTGTATGTTTGTTTCACTACAATTACTTGGAAACGAGCATAAAGAGAAATAGAATATTGAAAGAAATACTGTCATAACCTTATGGGTAAATTCGATGGGTCGAAATGCTTATGTAGCTTAGTCTCCGTTTCTCCTTACAGTCGCAGCATCTATCGTAAATATGATTGCTTTTTTCAGATTCCTTTCTAAGGTCTATTTTGCATACTATGTTAAAAATAGAACATATCCAAGTTATTTACACCTCTTTTTCTGCATTTGTGTATGAGGTAAAGTAAAAATACATATATAGGGAATTTGTATATTTAGATCAGAAACAAATTATTTTAAATACCTCAAATGTAAAAGACGATGCATATGAAATTACACATTTGTTGAATTTGTAGAGCTATGAATCTATATAGCGTCAGAGTGGCTTGTAGCAAAAATCCACAAATAAAAAGTCCATGATAGCAATTAATATAAAATATCCGCAATAAACAATTTGAAATGATAAAAATATCATTAGTAAACCACATAACATCCATGACAATTCTCTTTATCTACTTTTAGGACTTGTGTGAAGAGTAGATCATATTTAGGTCATATTTATTAGAAATATTGAATATTTGAAAGAATTCACAAACTTTAAATTACCATGAAAAGTTTAACTAATTGTGTAGAGGGGGAGAAGGAAAAGGGTAATTGTATTCTCTTTTATTATTACCTATGCTACATTCCTAGCCATATTTTTAGCTAATCAAAATATAAATGCAATTCCCCAAGCTCTACTAAAGAATAAGACAAGTAATATATTAAACAGCTTTCAAGACTATTGTTTGAGGCTCGAATATCAATTTATATCAATTGACTTGTACAGATTATAGCATTATTTGTGTGCTTTTTAATCTAGGCTTAATTTTTTTCCTTTGTATTTTTTACTGGTTACTCTGGTTTAATATTCTATAGAACATGTGTGCTGTGGGGCAATCACAGTATTGAAGAAAAGGGTAACAAGAGTAAATGGGGAATACAAGGATTTCACAACACAATATCTTACCATTTTGAATTTCTTGTTGCAAACATTTTTAGTCATGACAAAATTAGTTCCCCAAATTGATAAAAGCTTTACAGTGTACAGTACAATATAATCCTTGATGTACATAAGAGATTGTTGTTGGAGGAAATATTTCTAAGTCTGTTGATAGAAATTTTAAAATGATTTGTGTATGAATGTCATGATGCTGATATATTTTATTTGCGGACCTAAGGGCCAAAGGAATATTTTGCTATCCATTCCAGTAATTGCATCCTTGTATTGTCTTCTTGGCGCAATAATTGCTAATTCCATTTTTAAACAGGGTAGTTTCACTTTATGCATCCAGAATACAAATGACTAGATCAGCAGGAAGAAGATGGATGAATGTTACTAAAGAATGTGTTGTCCTTTTATTAACTTCAACTGGTTATTTTGTTGGATAAATCCCAGTATGCTTGATCTATAATACAAACATAAAGACTACTTTTTCTGCTGTTTACCAGAATAATAGAGAAATAAAGTATCCAGTAAAATGAAAGGGACATGATTAGACCCTTTGACTTTCAATGTCACAGTAAGCCTTGTATTGAGCTTGTTGTATACTGCTTCTTATTCTAGCATAGATATGGCAGTTTTAGGGAGAGGTTCAGGCATGCTGGATTCCATTTTGGTTAACTATATCCTCTTATTTCACTCTGCAGAATCCAACATATTGTGGTTGGTTTTGATTATAATTTAAAAGAAATCATACTTCAACACCATCATTACAATTTTGTTCAATGGAGACATATGAGTCATTGCATTATTGAGTCAATGAATGAGGTAAAAGCTTTTGTATCAATCTAGGTGTTGATTTAGGATAAAATTCCACTTTTTTCCCCTCTTTAATGGCAATGTATATTAACCAGTGATGAAATTCATTTTTTTTACTACTGGTTCCATGGTGTGGCTTGGTGGGCATGGCAGGGGAAGGATACTGCAAATCTCTATTCCCCCTCTATACTCCACCCCACTATGGGGCCTGCCAGACTGCAAATCTCCATTCCCACCCCACGCCTGCCAGGTGGCGTTTGCCGGTTCTCTGAACTTCTCAAAATTTCCACTACTGATTCTCCGAACTATTCAAAATTTCTGCTACTGATTCTCCAGAAACTGCTGGATTTCACCCCTGATATTAACCTCGTAATTAATATATACAATTTCTTTTCATCTCAAACTGATTTAAGTATTGACAAACTGCTAGAGCAGCTTTGTATATGAAAACCCATAAAATATTTTCAGCATATTTTAAAACAATGTGCACGGTCAATAAGATAATTTTCATTGGTATTTTTTAATTGTGTTGTTTTTCTAGCATCCTGCTCCAATTGAATGCTAATTATGAAATCATAAAATCACAGATACAGCTTTCAGTCCCCTGAGTAGCAGGTAAACAAGCTCCAAAAATAATGAGAGTCAGTGATAGCTTTGCTGTTTTTAATACCTTTTTAATAAATAATTCAATAGCAACTCTCATGCATATCAATAATTGACCCATTGTTAAATGGATCATAGCATTAATTTATTTTGTGGTTATCAGCACTAAAGATGAACAAATATCATGGAAGGGCTTTTTATTCAAGATTAAATATAATGATGTCCTTTAAAAGTCAACTTCCAAATTTCTCTGATCTAGAAGATTCAAGATGCTTACAAATGGATTTTTTACATCACCCCAGCTTAACTTTCTTGGGACAGTTCTAAACAACCAGTAGGCTTTAGTTATTCTTTTTCTTTAAATTTCTTTTTTAAAATTATTATTATGTTATTATTATTATTATTATTCCTTCTACAACACCTTACAGTCATTATATCAACATTATTATGTCATCATACCTGTACATGTAAATTATTTCGTGTCTATGTTTATAAACCTTTATACACAGTTATGTATGTATGTATGTATGTATGTTTGTTTGTTTTGTTTGTTGTTTGTTTGTTTGTTTTTTGGCTTAATTTTATTCTTGTTTTGCAGCAATTTGTCCCAATTGTTCCAAATTTCATAATATTCCGACTCTTCTTTGTCTTTTAATTTTAGTGTAAATTTGTCCCTGCATAATCCAAAAATTTTTGTATCACTAATTTGTCTGAGGGGATATTATTTTGTTTCCAGCATTGGGCAAATGTTATTCTAGCTGTGGTCAGCAGATGTGTTCATATGTACTTAATTTTCTTTGTATATTTCCCTTTGATTATTCCCAGCAGAAAGAGTTCGGGTTTGTATTTTATTTGTTCTACTGTAATTTCTTGCACCCATTTCCAAATTTTTGTCAAATATTTTTGCGTTTCCGGGCAGGTCCACCATATGTGATAGAAAGTCCCTTGTATTTTTTACACTTCCAGCAGGTCGGATTCATGTTTGGGTACATTTTAGCCAATCTCGTTGGTGGTAAATGCTTTAAATTTCTAAGTAAAAATTTTTGGCCATGGACAGCTATATGGTGGCAGAGATTTTTTTTTAAATGATTATGCTATGCATAATCCTGTTGTGGTTATTGTTGTTTAATTTGGAGAATCTTTTACAAATTCAAATTAGTTGGAGTTGGCAGGCTGGTGGGCATCAGCAACAGTGCTATGGGCATCAGATTGCCTAATTTGGTGCTGTTGTTCTCAAGGCTTCATTCAATTAAATACAAGTAATTGCTCATTTTAAAGGGATAAACATAAAGATTGCTAGCATCAAAGTTTATGCTTTCGTTTCAGTCTTGTTTGTTTAGGTAGGTGGGAACGAGCTGATACCAACATGGTTTGGACAGAGTTATTTGGATTCAATTAAACCCTGGTTTATGCTGACAATTTTTGAAGTATTAGCCAGGAAATTCAAAGCTGAAGCTTTTAAAAGGATTTTTATTTGACATTGCTAGGCTAAATATTAAAATAGATATACCCACAGAGAAAGTTTTCAGTATGATCCTGTTTTTTGTCCTCCAGCCCAAAGCATGGAGAATACTTAATCCCATTAAGTGAAATGAAACTATTAGAAAATAAACAAGCTTCAGTTTTATTTCTGGTTGAAGAGTTTTATTTAGCTTTTAATCTAAACCAGTTCCTTTGCTATCTGTGTTCTTTATCTTTATTGGCACAATAACGGCAGTGCCTGCAGAACAAACATCAGAACCTCTGGGGAAACTTTGAATATGAATAGGAATTGGGATCAGATAGACAGTTTTATGACTTCTACCCTTTATAGAAACCTAGGCAGGAATCTAAATGTGGTTACCCATGAATACCCCGAGAGAACCTTAGATGGCTGAGCTCTTTTCTAATAGCAGCATCCTACAGCAGTTTTCCCATTGAAAAGAGAAGAAAAGGATAGTCTGTAGCTATAGTTTTTTTTAGTTGATTTTTATTTTCCTTATGTTGTCGTGTACAGCATTAGCTTTAGCTTAGGAACAACGAGCACAAGTTTCTGCATGTTTCTCTGAAGTAGCAATACAGTTGGAAACATGCCACTCACACCAATGGTTTTGTGTCACAATAAAGATGTATTTTCCATAGCCTGAGATTTACTGTAATCCTATTGTGAATCAGGGGTATGTATGTATCAGTGGTGGGCTCCGGGTAGTACAGCCCAGTACGGGTGTACCGGTGGCAGCTGGGAACAACGGCCACCATACCGAACAGTGTTTGGGTGGGCCCACCCACCCGCGTTCCTTACCTCTTTTTGAGGGAAACGGGCCAATTACGCATGTGTGCACAGCGTAACGTGCCTGTGTATCTCACGAGCAGCTGGGGCATCGCAGGACAGTGGTGTGCTCATGCGTTCACAACACGCATGCCCGAGGTAGACGTCCGGCCCTGTCGCAGCATACTGGTTGCGATAGGATTCAGAACCCACCACTGGTATATGTATGTATGTATGTAGTATATGTACATACATACCCCAACACACACACCAAACTAGACGGTATCAGGGCTGAACTGTGGAGTCATTGCTGCTCTCTGATTTTGGTGGTTTGCTTGCAGCCATTTCATTGTCTAACTAGGTAACCTCAGTGTGAGTAAAAGTGGGGTTTCCTCTCTGTTTTTATAAAGTAGTTTGCCCTGCCAGTTTTAGTAAGGGTATGGTTTCTCCTTGGTAATTCCTTGATTAGGGTATTGTTTTCTGTTTGATTGTTTGTCAGATATTAATCCTTGCTTATCTAGATGTTGCCTGCTGAAAACATGTGATCTTTGTTTCCTTTTTAACCTTTTAGTGTCTCTTTTAAATGGTGTGTAATATGATTTATTTTGATGTATCTATTGATGGCCAATTTGTGAATGCCAAACTTCCAGAAATTCTCTAGCTTGTTTTGGATTTCTTTGTTTTCAAGGAAACTGCATATGCATGCCCATTAAGTCTTCAACAATCAAGTTCAACTTAAGGCAGCTTTATTTTTAATTTTTTACTTGATGATAGTGATGATTTTATGAAAGGTTTTAATTTCTTCATCGAAAAACAAGTTATAACATTCTATATATTGTCAGACAATAGTAACACCAAACCTCTCATGCTCAAATTTCCAGTGCTCCAGGTCTGGAAAAATAGAGAGGAAAGTCCCAGACTGGCATGTTCTTTCATATTTAATGTTCTTATTTCCCATCTTTCTAACATCATGTGGCACCACACAATTTCAAATAACCTCCATGTAAGCTTGACAAGGTGGATGAATGACTAAACTGGGCAACTGGAGTTGCTTGCAGCCATTTTGTGCATGGAACCTTCTGCTGAATTTTATTTTCCTACAATTTGTTTCGAGGGGGAGGGAACATGAAAACTGTGGTATAGAAAGTGTTGAGGACTCGGAAAGTCCTTGACTTACGACCTGGTGGCTAGCAACCAGCCAAGCCGCACCCTGATTGGCTAAGTGTGGCTTGGCTGAGCATGGGTCGCTGTGGGCGCACTTATTGGCTTTCCCTGCTTGACAGTCCGTATAAATAGCTGTCAAGCAGGGAAGGTGCTGAATCGCCTGTAAATAGTTACCTGAATAAACTGTTCCTTGTTCAGCAGTTCTGGCTCCAGTTTCGTCCTTCCGCCGATCCACAAAGAAAGGGAGCAATTTTATCTCAAATTTTATGAGTAGAGGCGAATCTTGATGCATTAATTTGATTTTTAGTAATATTAATTTTAATTTAGGAACAGAGAAACATATACATGCCAAAATACTGAAATTGGTGTATGGATTTGGTCGCTTACATAATATTTTCAATGGTAATGGTAATATTGGTAATATTCTACACATGGTAATATGGTACTATTCTACACATGGATAGCTTTCAAGAAAACGGGACATATCATTAAAGAATAACTATTTGTGTTGACTTATCAGAATATCTGTTTCTACTTTAGGATTAGAGCAAGCAAGTAGCCTCTTAATAATAATTTCTAGGAAGGAACAGAGACAGGAGGTTGTTGCATTCATAGTGCCCACTGGCTGGCTACTGTGGGGAAAAATAAGTCTTTAGTCTGACACGTCTATGGTCTCACAAGTTTATTGGGGAACATTGACATAATTGGGCAAGAAATGAGTTAGCATAGTAAATGGGAGTGAGCACATTTTTACATTAGAGCAAACGAAATCAAGGGTTTGTGGAAAAGAGGTAGCATTTGTTATTTTTTTGGAGGATGGCAAAGATTCTATGGCATTTGAAGAATCACAGGATTTTCATGTGCTATTGGAATGATGCCCAGAATATCTGCCATGCTTAATTTTGAAAAGATTTCCAGTCACACAGTAAACATATCATTCAGTAATTAAGCAAATCCAACAAAACGCAATTTCTGCCCAATCTTTGGAATTATCATTCACCTAATCCATTAAATATAAAGTCTCTGACAAATTGGTGAAATTGACTGAGTTAAACAAAACATTAGACTAATTCATGGGACTGGCAGTGAGAAAGCAGAAGAGAAAGCATTCATTGGCCACTGGAATATCTGTAAAAAGTAGTCTTTTTTAAAAAAATAAGAGAGTAGACAAAGTTCCAGAGATTAGTGGAGTACTGTATATACTCAAGTATAAGCCTAGTTTTTCAGCCCACTTTTTGGGCTGAAAAAAGCCGACTCGGCTTATACTCGAGTCAGTGAAAAATTTGCCCGAAATGGAGGAGAAAAAGGGGCGGGGCCATGCCGCTGGGTGAGGCTCGTGAATGGCCCGGCGCCCCTGTGAGTTTCCCCTCCCTCTGTGTCAGTTTGCCGCGCAGCGCGCACCGCACCATCCCCCCTCCTCACGTTCTAATGTAATGCAGGGATGTCTTATGATTCCCCTTCCTCCCCCTCCTGCCGCTCTGCAACGATGTCCCACCTCCTCCTTGTTATGGCAAGCAGCCACATAGCGATGTCCCACCTCCTCTGGTACAGTGATCCAATGATAGGAATCACTGTGCCGTGTGTCATAGGAGGCGGGACATCGCTCCCGCGGCTGCACGGGACATCATCATCACAGCGGGACATCAGCATCATGAGGTGAGTGAAGTATTTCATTGAATACACCGCTAGTTTACTGTTTTTCTTTGAAATAAATATTCAAAAACATTATTGGTATCTATTTTTATTTTTGAAATTTACCGGTAGCTGCTGCATTTCCCACCCTAGGCTTATACTCGAGTCAATAACTTTTCCAGTTTTTTTGTGGTAAAATTAGGTGCCTCGGCTTATATTCGGGTCGGCCTATACTCGAGTATATACGGTAATACTTGAGAACTCTTCATCATTCTTCTAGAAATGGAATACCATGTTGAAAGACAGAAAGGGATTAATGAGCTGAGACATAGAATTATGCAATGATTTAAGGGAAGATTTTTTTTTACTACAAAGTGGGGTTTGTATTGAACAAGGAAGCTTCAGAGGATCCAAAAGCAACTTAAAATTCCATGAAAACCTGAACATAGTTGTTTTCAGCTGCATACCGAAAATAAAGTGTTTTTTATAATTTCACTTTCTGTCTTTGTACTTGTGAGTGGGGCCCCTTGGAAAAGTTGCAGGATGGTACCTTTGAATAATTCAAGTTGGTTGGAAGAAGTTTTAAATTTAGAAGATCTGCCTATGTTTTCCTGGATTTATCTCTGTCACTCAAAGTCTAATTTACCTTTAGGATTGCATCTTCCTTTGTACTCTTAATTTGTGCCATGTATCTTAGGGACACAGGAAGCTACTTTATACTGAATCAGTCCTTTGGGCCATCCATCTGATCATGTTGCTATTAGAGTTGACTGGCAACAGTTCTCCAGGACTTCTGGCAGTTTTACCTGCCGATGCCATGGATTGAAACTGGTGCCTTCTGGATGAATACTATATTCACTACCAGTGAGCTATATTCACATATCCCTAGTGACAAATTTGATCTTGAAACTGAATTTCCATCTTCCATTTACCCATTTTAGTAGTAAGGTTGTTTCTTTAGATTGCCTATAATTGTTGTATAAGATTCAACTCTTTTATTAAACACAGGAGATATGGTGAAATCTAAAGCGGAGAATGCAATTACTGTATCTATTGGCTACACATATCAGTTGGATGACATGTGATTAAGCAACAATAGGGAATCCTAATGATCCCCAGTGAGACTCATGATCGTACATTGTTCTCATTTTCTGCTTTGCAAAGTAGAGATGACAAGCTAACATGAATTAAGACGCGGCTAATTACAATTCTTAGAGAGACAGATTTAAAAATTATTTTCATGTTAACCTAAGAACCTAATAGTGGGGCTAAGCCGCAAATATCCAGGGAAAGAATATTCCGCTCCCGCTCCCCAACCTTGGAGCGGCTTCTTACAGATGTTCTGCAATGATCTCAAATAATTTCTTTTGTAGATTGTCATGTTCTTTACAACTTTCCACAACTCAGGAGGTGGTTTCATTGGTAGCAATATCGGGCTGGAAGAGTACAGGGGGCATAAGGAAAAAAAAGTGTAGCACTTGATCTCTCCACTTCAAACAGCCTGTCTGATTTTCTGTGATACAACTTCAGCCTTCTAGCACCACACATTGATTTTATATTCAATAGATTTTATGAAAAAAGACCTGTGGATGAACTGCAAATACTTGTTTGTTAATTGTCTCTGGCAGATGGGTTTTTTATTCCAAATCAGCAAGTTCTCTTTTAAAAAGCCTTGCCTCTAATATATAGATTGGCATAAACTACAGTGCTGTACATGACTTATACTACTGCAGTTGAAATGTTCTTTTATTTATTGGACCAATGGATGAATACCAACAACAATAAATATTTACTTGGTTTTAGAGGTTTCTAAACATGTCCCAAAGTTATTTAAAGCATTAAAAGCAGTAGAAGCATAAAAACTAAAATCCATTAATAAGTAATAAAGGAAAGATAAAATATACCGGTATACAATTTAATATTTTATGGTTTTGCAACTAAGCTTGCTGTGTGTCAAACACTGGCAAGCACAATACAATATCTCAAAGGATATTTGAGATTCTTCCTTCCCCGTCTTGTACCTGCCTATGTTTTCATAGAGAAAATAAATTAAATTTGTCAGAAAATATACTGTTATTTGCAAATAATCATTGTTTCCTTTTGTGGACAGGACTTTGATCTATAAATACGGAGGAGATTTTGCTCTTGCTAATTGTTGTGTGTGATACAGAATTGTCACCAAAGGAAACTAGTGGTGAAATTCAACTTCTATATTTCCTATAATTGCAAAGTATCCCATTTCTGTCAGCAGTCCATTTCCTGAGGAAAGCTTCTTATTTGTCTGGATTTTTGCAGAAACTTGGATTGAAAGGGAAATAATAAAGAATTTCAGTTCTTCATGAATAAAAAGTTTTCAATAAAATAGATAGCATCATTCAATCAAAGGTGCATACAGTGAATGGTGAATAACAACTGAATTCCACCAAATGCTCAAGCGGCAAATAAAAATACGCTGCTACTTCGATTTTTGTATAATTTATATATGCAGGAAGTTACTTTGCCATTCTGGTGTAGTCCTGACAATTCCAGTAACCCAACATCTGCCAGTTTACCTCTGTGTGAAAATATTTTATTTGACACAGGCAGAGGTTACTTTTGCACAATTATTTTAATAGTGCATTTGAGAATGCATGCAGCAAAGAACTGTATCAATATTTGTTCTTGAAATTATTAAGGATGGAGCTTGCAATTCCTAAGGAGTAGAGAGAATTTGGGTGCTCAGCAAAGAGTTTCCCAACTTGGGAATTATAAGAAAAAAAAGGGGGGGCATCTATTCCATTGTGTATAAGAAAATCAAGGCAACACATTTATTCTTGCATAAGAGAAAACTGAATAAAGATGTCATTACATTCTTCAGCCATTTAAATGCTATCTGCTAATCAGTGCTGAGCCTACAGTGTGGCAATAATTCATACAGTAGCTGACTGAAACAAAGGGCTGATGAAGCACATTAAAGCTACCACTTGTTAAGGTAGCTGAACACATACAATTTCCCCTTTACCTAATGGATTTCTTCTTGTTTTTCATGTGCATACAGCTCAGGATATAGACCTTTGTGTAGGAACTTGAGAATGGGCACAGCAATTTGCTATCAGTTGATCACTGGAGTGCAAAAACAATCTTAAAGTATTACTTCTGGCATCAGTGAAACTCATGGAATACAGAGCAATAAATCAGGGCCTCATTACATTTAAGGAAACTAAATGAGAGTCTGGTGAATGCTATCCATCATGATGTAGCATTGTGCAAGATGATCAAGATGTTTATAGAAAAGGATTTTTTAAAAGCAAGTACTCAAGTCCCAGTTAAATTGCAGTGTCTGCTCCAGAAGAAATAAAATAATTGATCCTAGGAGTAGCAATGGGAAAGTCAAAGTTTCTCATATTAGTGAACTCCTCTGTTGTATTTCAGCAGGGAGGCTATTTATAGTTTCACAATTTGTACAGACAGTTCTCCAAGACTGCTACAATGAGATTACTTGCATTCATATTGTAATATTCTACACTATGCAGAAGGTAGTCCAAAATTCAAGTGCCAAGGTTATACAAACTAAAAGAATGTTCTTCATTTCCATATGTCACTTTAGATGCAGAAGAGTGTGATTATTCTCTGCTAATGATCCAGTGTGGGGAAAAGATTAAATTCCCCCATCTGGTAGAATGTTTTATTTCACAAGCTCTTAAGTTTGGATCTCAGTTATAATTTATGAGGCCCACACCATGATTGACTGCAGCTTTTCATTCTCCCATACTATTCTGAAAAAGGGAACTTTCCTAACAAGTAAAAGCAGTCTTCAGTGGAGCAGACTACAGATCTGAACTGCAAACATCCAAGCAAATCCTTCTGGCAGCAGCTTTTTCTGGGTCTCCCTGCTGGTCTCTAGTGGTTGTCTGGAGTTCTTCAACTCAGATGTGATTATAATGGAGCTTATTGCTGAGTAAAAATATTTAGCTGTGTGTTGTAATTCTTCAGAACATTCTCTCAACACAAAGCAGGAAATGTTTTGCATCAGATAGCATATACATATTTCTTATTTCCCCAATACTCTGGGAAACATTACCCATTCATACCAAGGTTAAGGCAAGGGAGTTTAAATTTCTGCCTATATGATCAAGGCTCATTCAACCATTAGATTCACACAATGTAGGGTTATTTTAAATTCTATATGCCATATATTATTTTACCTTTCTTTTAAAAATCAAATGAAGTTTATCTTGTAGGATATAATTTGGCTTGTCAGGAATTGTCCATTTCAGGAAGGATAACATGAATTATTTTCTCACATGTGGTGAGAGGGAGGGGGAGAAAAGAGATATGGGGAGAGAGAGAAATATATCTGCTGAATCTTAGAACATCTGGTTATATCTCAGAGAAAATGAATTATCCCCAACTTATTGTGACCCATGCTTCTATAAAACCTATCTTTTAATTGTTCGTATTTCAATGTATTTCATCCTATCTCTGGACCCTTTCTTATCTCATGTTTTGCTTGGCCATGATTTGCTATGCTACTTTAAAAGACCCAATTCTTAGGTCAAATCAGCAGAGCTCATTTATTGTTTAAATGGTCTTCTCATGTTTCAGCAGGACCTCACAGTTTCCCCATAATCAAGTAATTGTGATTTGGGTGCTCAAATTCATGATTACTACATCACAATAAGCCACAATCATGAGATCACCGTTTGTAACCTTCCTGCCAGCTTCCCACAAGCAGAGTCAATACGGAAGCCAGCAGGATATTTGCAAGTCAGTTCCATAAGTAGCTTCTGTCAATCCCCCCCCCCCCCGCCGAGGATCTTGGTATGGTGTACAAGATCCTGGGTCCCACACTGGCCCACCCACAATGCCTGCCAGCCTGCCCACCAAACAGACAATTTTTTTCTTGCTCAGAATATTTGGTTACACTTATAATCCAGCAAACTGAAAATTTGTTCCAATTCTTTTTAGTTTTTCTTAAAGGCACCCTTATCTGATTTGAGTTAAACAATCATGGCAGTGCATAGTGCCACGTTTTTAGAGGAACAATAAGCAAGAATAACTATGTTACCATTTTGGAAGTAATATATTGTCTGCTGATCAAGCCTCTGAGGATTAAACAAATGCCAGTGTTAACAAGACATTGCTGCTGATTTGGCAGTTTTACATAGCGCCTACAGGGATAAAATGTTATAAAAACAAGTCTGTGAATTAGCACCATGTGTCCATGCTCACTGTTAAAAACGCACACACACCAACACTAGTAAGAGAGAGAGAAAATGTGCAACCATGTTGAACAAAGTTCAGATCTAGAATTTAATTAATGGGAGGAGATTCTCCAATCTATCGAACTGTCAGACCTGTGCTGGAAGAGATTGTTGATACTTTTCCAAGTTATATTGTAAGAGAGATGTAGCTCACAGCAGCTATCAAAGATCAGTGTTCACTCTGGTGAGTCATAGAGTTTAGAACATTTTTTCAGGGATTTGGACATAAAGCTAAAATATATAATGTAATTTGTGTCTATAACATACATACATACATACATACATACATACATACATGCCTGTCATTTTGTACCTTCCATTTTAATTTTGTTTCAACCATTTGAATATTTTTCACCATTTCTATAATTGTAGCAATTTCATAGGGTTTTTCAGGAGAAAGGTCCCATGTCCAATGCCAGGATTATAAGAAGCAGCTTTATATCAATTCCTTGTTTATCAACTTCCATGTTGTTCATGATGCTTCCTGTATGTGCTATGGAGCAAAGTTCAGATCTGAAACATTTTGTATGCCAAACAAAACTACTGTGTTGCAGTTCTTCCTTCATCATAGGAACATTCACAATATTTTATATAACTTGGCTTCCCCCCAATTTTTAATTCACCTGGCCAGAGGAATTTGATTTGTATATTGAATTTATATATTTGATTCTTAGTAGTACAAGACATTACACAGGAGTCATTTGTTGACATGGGCAGCCATACAAATTGAACAAACAAACAAATATAAACATGGGAGGGGGGAAACAAACCATCCACAATAAGATTAAACCACAAGCAACATAAACATTGTCACAAGGAAAATAATTCATTGTCATCAGAGTTGAGATTACCTGGATGGCACATAATCAACAAAAAGAGAGAACACAAATATATTAGCAATACATTTACTATAACAGTACAAATAGAAAAGTAAAAGATCATAGTAATTACAGATGACTTGAATGCTCTCTGGAAAATCTTAGTTATAATGACCCTTCAAAAGTCATCATGGCACAAACCCTAGACTGTTTCCTGCTAGACAGCCATTCCATGGCATTGTCATTGCCAAAGAAAAGTGGTGTCTTTAGCTTCTGCTTCCCTTGCATTCCAGAAGGTGGAACCATAAATAGTTTCTCGCGAAATCTTCTAGCGCAATTAGATCTTACTGTTGTATAGTAAAAGGTAGTCCTCGCTGTTACGAATGACAGCTCGGCAGCAGCCAGGCGCGTCTTAGCCAATCAGACGCGCCTGTCAGTTGCCGAGCTGTCAAGCGCGAGTCTGCTGGAATATAAAAGGGCAGACACTCTCCAACCGCCACCCGGTCTACCAGAGCAGCCGAACAACCCGGTATACTCGGAACTGCTTCGCTGCCTCTTCTCCACAGACTACCCGGTCTACTTCTTGTTACATTCATATTAGCCGCGCACACAGCCCGGTCTACTAGTGTTACTTTGTTGCAAGTTACTGTTACTTTCACTCAAGTTACTGCTACATTAAAATTGGTTACAGTGTTACTGAATAAAGAGCCTCTGTCTTCATTCTCAAGATATAATACTTACTATGGGTATGCCTAGTCTTCCTTTTACATTTGGCACCATCAGATTTCTGTGGAACTTGCATGAGTAGAAGTGACTCAATATTTCAAATCATTTCTCATCACATAAGAAAGAAATATCAAAAAGAAATAATGAAGGTTACCTTACTCTCTCCAGGTGTATGTAGAGCAGAATTATTAAATATCTTATTTAAGAGTTGCATAAGTATACAGGGTCATAGTGCAGTTTCTCTAGTTTGAGAACTTGATCTTAATAGCAATATAGCACAGACTTACATGCTGCTTCACAGTGCTTTACTTCCCTCTCTAAGTGGTTTACAAAGTCAGCATATTGCTCCCAACAATCTGGGTCCTCATTTTACCAACCTCGGAAGGATAGAAGGCTGAGTCAACCTTAAACCGGTGAGACTTCAACTGTCAAATTGTGGGCAGCCAGCAGTCAGCAGTAGTCTGCAGTACTGCATTCTAACCACTGTGCCACTTAAAAATGATCCCATTTGGAATTAGTTGCTGAAATAAGTTGGAGTTGAATGGTTAATACTATTACTATGGTGAGTGCTAACTAATTTCATGGGGATTTATTTCTGTTAAAAACTGTAATAGATTTCCTTTGGTTGGTTGAATGACTGCACTCTGATTACTTTATAATGATTATTTTTTCTGGTAAATGAGTAATCTTCTACTTGTCAGAACTCAGGTTTATGCCCTTGGTTTTAGCAGTTTGATTTTGTATTTGTGGTTTTTAAAAATTGATTATTTTGATATGTTTGGCTGTGCTCTGTTGCACATGCATGCAAAATACATAACATATTATGGATAAAAGTTTCCTAAATGACAGGCTCCAGTTACTCTTCAGTAAATATAAAAACTGTCACACTCCTGCTTAGATATCAGCACAAATTCTTTTCAGTCAGTCCCCAGAGACCAGAAGGAGACCTCTCAGGAGGGAGCAGTGGCTTACAACGTTTCTTGCAGCTTCCCCATTGACTTTCTGGGGAAGCCAGCAGGAGAAAATGCATATAGTGATCACATGTTTGTAGGACATTTGGCACTCAGTTATAAGTGTGAACGAGTTGCCAAGTACCCAGGTCACAATCAGACCAAGGGAACACCGCAACAGCCATAACTTTGGTCACAAGTCGTAAGTTTCTTCATTTAGCTCTATCATAGGTTTGAGTGACCGCTGAATGAATAATCATGTCAACCTTGACATAACAGGTTAACTATATGGTTAATGTTTACACATTATAAGAGAAAGGCAAAGCACCCTAATAATAATATAATGCTTAGGCTTTAAGTCTTAAATGTCTTCTAAAAATTATTTATCTTTGAAAAAGGGGTGTCAAGTAAATAAAATGAGATAAGGCGGAAAGTTTGTGTATACACACATATTTACCCCTTTTCACTTTTTGCTTACTAGTTAGGGTTCAATAATTTAATAGAAATTAACCATAAAATATTAAATCACATCAAAGAACATTAAAGTACTTTAACAACCTGGTTAAAAATTTTAATCTCTTGAGTTAAGTTTAAAAAATATCCACTCTTTGTTCTATAAGAATATAAAGAAAGGGGGGAGGGACTCTAAAATTTCACCAATGAATATTAATGTCTGACATCTTTTTTGTATTGTGCTTTGATAATCTATTTCTGGACATTTAACACTTTTTGTGTCTCTCTGATTTCAATTTTTGTCAGTTCTTATGCCTCTTTTAAAAAATCATCTTTTTTTTCTGAGCATGAATAGGATTTTTAAAAAAGACACAGTGTGATTGTATCCAAAAGTAAAATTTCATTATGAAAGCCTCTTTAATCAGAGGAGGCTTACATGGAGGGCAGGTTATTTTTCATGGATAATAGAATGCATCTACTGCATAATGACCATCATCATGGACACACATTTCCTCCATTGTGTCTGAACTCGGTCAATGAAATTGAGGCATTATACTGTATAATGAAATTGATATATGCTTCATGTTTGCATTCATCGTAGGGCACTAATTTTTGTGCACCTAACATCCTCCTCCTACGGAAGTGCCCAAGTTTGTGCTGTGGCATTTTGTATTATGGAAAGACAATATGATTTAGATCCATTTTGTTTTTCAGTAGATTCTGCTCTTGATTTCATCTTCCTTTTGTGTTTTCTAAAAGCTGTTCTGGAGGATAACAGGGAATTGAATGGGAAATATTTGGAAAGCTGCAGGGGAAGGAAAAATTGTCTCCTACATTCTCTAGTATCTTCATTGTATCCTAGTTCCTCTTGTGAATGAAAGGAATTCTTTCATGCAGGAAGATGTCTTAATGATACCCACTGAATTGTTCAGTAATCTCAGACAATATCTGTAAGATGCTGATCTGATTCTTTCAAGATTCACAGTATAAACTGTATCTCGCACACCTATTGTTTTCTTTATTTGAGGTCCATTTACTTTTTTCTCAGCCCAAAGAAACATTTGACAATTAGAAATGCCTAATCTTACCACATCTTTGCCTATATATTCAGCAAAAGGCATCCATGCCATGTCCTACCATAGAAATGAACAGCCCCAGAAATATCAACACTACTAATATCGACAGTTTTCTTGAATGCCTGTAAGCCGTTAAGAATGGAAGTAAATCAATATTTGAGTAAGAACAGAAGGTAATCTGCATATATGCTGATGAAAGAAATAGAAATCTCAAACTTCTTAGTACATATCATTATTGATGTTTGCTGAAAGGAATGAATATCCATAAGTTTGGATGGTGTTCTGATCTGGCTTTTTCTGTTTCCTATGAATTTACTTATAATTACATGAATTCTTCAGAAATGATAGGCAATTGACATAATTTATTCTTGGCAGGTTATGGTCTAGTCTGCTAGAAGCATCTCTTCTTCCACTTCAGTTGCCTCAATTCTTGAGCCATGATTCCCTGCTCCATGTTCTTGGCAGCACAATAATCAATTTTGAAATTGAAATCTGTAGGGACATATTGAACAAAGATCATTCTTATTATCATCCTATGAGCCGCGGTGGTGCAGTGGTTAGAATGCAGTACTGCAGGCTATTTCTGCCAGTTGCCTGCAATTTGGCCATTCAAATCTCACCAGGCTCAAGGCTGACTCAGCCTTCCATCTTTCCAAGGTGGGTAAAATGAGGACCCGAATTGTTGGGGGTAATATGCTGACTCTGTAAACCGCTTAGATAGGGCTGTAAAGCACTGTGAAGAGGTGTATTAGTTTAAGTGCTATTGCTATTGCTTACACGCTTCTCTACCAACTTATGAAGTGGAGGACCTATATCTGTGAAGATGGGTGATCTCCTAGAACCTGTTCAGTGCAAGAATAAGGCAGAGATCTTTACCCTCTCTACATTGCATTGCATGTGACTCTTTTCTCTATGTAGTATTTTGTGAGGAAATATAACTTTTTTTTATGATAATATAGGTAGAGAGGGTGCAAGTCGCAATGCTGGCTTTTGTTTTGTTATTTGTTTTACAGCTATTATCCAGTTCTTTGGATGATTTAACGTTCATTTTTTTTACTATTGCTAATGCCAATGTGTGCAGTTGATGCAAACAAGAGATATCATCTTAAGGTTTAAATGTAGATCATGTTTTTCTCTTTTCATTTGTTTATTTGCCATTTTGGCAGTGTTTTCATTCACTGCTTGCAAATACTTATGTTTTTTTATGTCCTTGATACAATTATGCTTACACATGTATTGACCTTGTGACTACAGTACTGGAAAAAAAAATCTAGTGGAAAATTTCTGTTCTCAATGTTCTGTACAAAATCCAGATATCAGAAGTATAACAGAAAAAAATCTTAAAAGCTTCAACCTCACTTTGTAAACCAAAATAATTTAGACTGAGGAGAACTTTGGAAACATCTCTTGTGAATTTTAATAAAGCATTAGTGAGACAAGATGTAGCATGGTGGCCATAACACATACAAGTTAAGACATAAATTGGGCTGGTACACAGGTTCCATGTTAGGGGCTAAGGCTGGCAAAATAGAACTTTTTATATGTTTTGGATTACAGCTCTCATATTTGATTCTATGCTGTCTGAGGCTTATGTGAGTAACTTATAGCCCCAAATATCTAGAAGATCTAAGATGCCTGCTTCAGACACGGTATTCTATGAAGTACTGCATTTTAACTGAGTTAGTCAGCAAAAACTATATTTTCAACTATGAACAATATTACAACAGTGAGCTACATCTGCAATAATTTTTGAATGCTCTTTAAAAGTGACAAACCAATATATTCTTTTTCTTAATCTATTTATTATTCCCCAAGGGCACATTCATGGCATTATGCAAATACTAGGTATTCATGAATTCATACTGTCAATTCCATACTTTGCATCTAAGGCAGCATTAGAATTTGAACTGAAACACTTCCATCAAAAAAGTGACTTATTAACACTGCTTTATCAGCTTGTGAGAACATTATCCATCTGGATATGAAGTCTCCAAAGAAGAATTTGTTTTGTAAGTGAATATTTGGTGCATGGAAGAGTAAAAGAATAAAAACCTTCACATCAGGCTATGAAATATCATATCTGAGGATGTTTCTTACAAAATTCTACTCTGCCTTGCTTTTTTCAAAGGAAGAACTGATCATATAATAAGAAAAACAATGTAAACAATTACTTCAGATAAAACTGTTAAACAGAACACTAGAACGTATCAGGAACTCTAATAGATCAGATCAGGTTTTCACCCAGGTTTTCACCCTGTTCCCTTCAAGTGGCAATCATATATCTATAAGTGGCAACCAGATATATATGGCAATCTCACAAGCAGGAAAGAAGTGCTTGAAAGATGTTCTGCTTCCCAGAATTGGGAATTAAGCTGGATTTGGGGTTTTTAAATCTGGAACTAGTCTTTTGTAGCCTTATTCTTTTAAAATGTTTCAGTTGAATTCAGTATTTTGCATGGCAATTCTATTTAATTTTCCTTAACCTTCTAGGAGGAGGAAAGTGTGTTGGATATGTTTGCCTCCATGTGTGTTTGTAAAAATAATAAAGATAGGAAGTAAGTATGTATGTTGTTTGTTGTATGTATGTATGTATGTATGTATGTATGTATGTATGGTTAAAAAGCATTATTGGCTAAAAAGGCATTGTGAAGACAGGATAAGAAGCAATGGATGGAAACTAATAAAGGAGAGAACCAACCTAGGTCTAAGGAGAAATTTATTAACAATTAGAATTAATCAATGGAACTACTTGCATCCAGAAGTTATGGGTGTTCCAACACTAGAGGTTTTTAAGAAGAGATTTGACAACCATTTGTCGCAAATGGTTTAGGGCAGTATTGGTGAATCTTTTCGGCACTGAGTGTCGAAATGGGAGCGTCCGCATACACATAGGGGAGGTCCAGAAACCAGAAGAGCATGTGTGCCAGGGAGCTGCTATTCCGGTTTCTGGTGCTCCCGCAGGGGTGAAGACCAGCTGGCTGGCAGGCATGTGCATGCCGGAACTTGGAAGAGCAATGGGCGACAGCTGGCATGCCCGGAGAGATGGTTCTGCATGCCACTTCCGGCACACATGCCATAGGTTCACCATAAGGGTTCCTGCCTGAGCTGGATTAGAAGACTTTGAATTCTGTTGTTCTGTCTTCGTTTTCTCTATAAGGAGGCCTTTTTTTGTATATCAGAATAGTGTGGGGCATGATCTTCAAATAAGAACAACATCCTCTAGACTAGAGTGTACTAATGTAAACATTCTGGGGATGGCTGAAGAATTGCATGTCTGGAACCTTTTTATAACTGAAAATTCTCTACTATGATCCCCTCCGCATTTCATCCCTCTCCCCCCTCCCAATTTAAGAACTTTTAAATGCTCCCTCTTCTATCTAATAGTGGGAAGATTTTGACATAATCTTAGCAACTTGCCTTAACCTAGTGGGTTCAGCTCTCCATTTATTTTGTCCATTTGAATAGTCATTCCTATAGAGTGACTTTTTCAAGTTGTTGTAGAATAGTTTCAATAAAATATTTCAGTGGGATTCTTTTGCCTACTCCAACATAACAAATGAAAGAATATCTTTGCTATTTCTTCATAGCTCTCACTTCACTTCTGTCACAACATTCTCAGCCTAGATTTGATTTTTTTTCCCAATCCAGTATTTTTAACTGGTGAAATAGGCTTTTTCTTGAAAAAACAATATTGTCCAAAAGAGCCCATGGAGGCAGTTTTTATCCACATGTTAAGCATGTACATATTATACATGAAATTCTTCTTTCTGTACATCTAATGGAAAAATCATTACAGATATGATTTTTGTGATCTCCATACCTCTTACATGGGATTGAAACCTCCAGAATTCCTAGTTAGCAAGAGAAAAGTGCCAGAATGACTTTGCCATATCATACATTTGCCATATCATACATTTGCCATATCATACATAAAACACATTTTTTCCTGCTGTTATCTGATATTTCTAGCAAAAAGGCAATGGATAAAATGTTGAAATTAGACTAACACAGACATTTTGAATGTTGAGAGAATGTAATAGCCATCATCAAAACAAATGGTTAATAGGATTAGTTAGCAGTAACTCATGTCAAATCTTGATTTAGAGACATGTGTGACCTAAAAGACAAATGCATGGACATGGGTATTTTGTTGTACCTAATTGTGTTGGTATGCTATGCAATCCTGCTTTCCCCCCCTTCTTGTATAAAACAATACAGCGAGTGCAGAATAGCTGTTCACTATGGGAAGAATAAAATAAGAATATGCATTGCATGAAGAAAACTATAGACCTGAAGTGATTGAATGTCATGTGCTACTGAAAAGGGTTAATTAAAACAATGATCAACATGAAGAATATTGTTATCTGGGGCACATCTACGCTTCCTAACAGGTGAAAATGTGAGATTCCTAGTCTTTGGTGTTTGAAGAAGAAAGACAATAAATTGAAATAAGAGAATTTTTTTTGCCCGATCTTCTTTCCCATTAATTTTATTGAAGATTCTATTGTACAGATAAAACTAATACAACTACATAATACAGAAATATATTTATTTTTTAAAAAATATTATAAAATGTAGGAAAAGAAAAAAGGGAAAGAAAAAGATTCTTTTAACCAAATCAAGAAAATAAGCTCCGTCTCTTTACAAACTCTTTTTTATAGCACAGAGGGGTTATACACACGACATCATAGGGCTCTGCACTCTTTTGTTCTTTATAATGAAAAGCTACACCAGAAATGATTGAGATATGATTTCTTTCCATTTCTAGGCTTTATTCTGATATATATGGCTTCTGAACAAGACAATCCATTAAAGTTCAAAGGGATAAATGAGCAAGGAATCTTCCAAGAAATAGATGAATATTAATCCTTTACAAATCTGCTAAAAATTAAAATTAGATTTAAAAAAAACCTATGGACTATTTTGTATTTTTAAGAAACAAAGACCTCTGTTTCAATTTACATTATTCTTTATCCTTAATCACAAAAGGAAGAGAAGAGATGGGGATGGTATAGAACCTCTTTTCCATCAAACACATTTCCAGAATACTTAAAGCATTCCATTGGAGAAGAGGCCACATTGAGTAGGCATTTTACTTAAGGCTACATATCTTTATATAATGTGAACATCATGTAGAATGGGACCTTTGTGTGTACAGGGGTGCCCTAACATTAGCCAAGATTTGATATTAAGAGAATCAGTAAGTGGCCATAGCTAGATAGAGGTAGTTGTCTATATCATGATCCAGTCTATCGAGAAGATCAGTAAATCTCTAGAGATGCCTTTCTTGTTCAGCAGCATTTACTTAGCGATACATTGAGCTTTGGCTGACCTCTATTTCATTTCCTGGATAAGGATATTCTTGCCTTTATATCTTCACAATTAACAATATAGATAGTCCTTCTTTACTGACTGCAATTGGGACCACTAACTTGGTCATTAATTAATGCAGTCAGAAAGTGAAACATCATGTGACTATTCCAGACTTGCTTCTGGCTTCAGTTGTGAAGCAAATCACCTGTAGTTGTTAGGAACAATGTCACATGACTGAAACCCGTGACTTCCTGCCAGCTTCCCCATTGACTTTTCTTGTCGGAAGCTGGCTTGGAGAGATCTCATAACCACAGGATGCTGCCACTGTTGTAAATACATATGGATTGTCAATTGTCTGAATTGCAATCACATGGCTTTTGAGATACTGCAACAGCCACAAGTTTGAGGAACAGTCCCTTTTCAGTCATAACTTTGAATACATGCTGAACAAGCAGCCAGTAAGAAGACTATCTGAATGCCCTTGAAATGAAATGAAAGATACAACTGAGGCACCAAAGTGGAATTGTGTGTCATAGCCTTTATGGCACTGCATGCTCAGTCTGTAATTACTAAATTGTGAAGGCATTGATATTATTATATAATTCTCCAAAATAGGACTATTTCAAACAACAGTTTTCTTCTCATTATCAGCCCATATGTGCTTTGATACTGGCTAGAATGTTCTGCTTCTGGATCCATGTATAGCTTGATAGCCTAAAATGATACCATTTGAATAGTAAAAGATAAAGATAAAGGTTCCCTGCACACATGTGTGCTAGTCGTTCCCGACTCTAGGGGGTGGTGCTCATCTCCGTTTCAAAGCCAAAGAGCCAGTGCTGTCCAAAAATGTCTCCATAGTCATGTGGCCAGCATGACTAAATGCTGAAGGTGCACGGAACGCTTTTACCTTCCCATCAAAGGTGGTCCCTATTTTTCTACTTGCATTTTTATGTGCTTTGGAACTGCTAGATTGGCAGAAAGTGGGACAAGTAACAGAAGCTCACTTTGTTATACGGTGCTAGGGATTTGAACTGCTGACCTTTCTGATTGACAAGCTCAGCGTCTTAGCCACTGACCCACCACATCCCTTTTATAGTAGGATTGGATTATTATTTCCTTTGTGCTGAGAACTCGATGCATGGTAATAAAAATATGTGTTTATCTCATTTATCTTGAAGCACCTTGGAGGTGCTTCTTCATAGTCCCTCTGCAAAACGGCCAAAAGTGAAGTCTCCTCTTTATGTTAGAACTAAATAGCTAAATAGTCCCTGTGCAGGTTTCTTACTTGTTGAATTGTTAACTCAGGGCAGCTGATTGAGGAAGATCAGCAGCACCTGAGTGCTTTGCAAAAGCAGAGTCTTTTCCATCTACCAAATACAGCATCTCAGGGAATCATATCCAACACAATACACAGATCTCATGAAGTGTCAATTGCATTTTAGGAGAGAAATGCTTGTGTGAAATAGCCTATCTGGTTCTAGCCTTGTACTTCAGTTAAATATTTGATTTTTCTTTCCCACAAATGTAAAATGCAAAGTAGATAGAAACAAGTCTTTTTTTGATGACGACATTCTTTGCACGAGCAGAAGCAATTATAAAAATATATTCATTAAGAGTGTTAAATTGTCTGTATCTGGGTACAGTAAACAGAAAGCTTTCATTCCCTCATTTGTCTAACTGGAAACAGCATCTGATTGGAAAGGATATGAAAATGTCCCTGAAGTGAGAAATAAAGAGAGAAACAAAGAAGCATAAAATGTATTGTATTATTACAGCCTTTCTTTGAGAAGTACTACCGTAGTAATTTAAAAGGTTTGAAGGATAGTGTATCAGGACAGTATATACACATAGGCTGCTGATTGGAATATCTAGTCCTGCATATCCTACATTGTTGCTAAAACACATGTACTAGCTGCCAGTTAACTACTGAATTTGATTCAAGATCTTGATATATAAAACCCTAACAGCTTGAAACTGACACATTGCCTGTACATCTTTGGTTGATCCTTAAAATCATCAGAGGAGGACTTCCTGAATGGACTGAGGATAAGAGAGTGCCACCAAGTGGTTACTTATGGATGGGCTTTCTCAGGTGGTGTCTGCAGTATGGATTTGCTATGGCATCTGTGGAAGGTATTTCTCTTCCATTGGGCAATTCCTATATGAGTTGCATGAATGCTTTTGCCTTGTTTTGGGGTGTTTTTTTTAAGTTTCTTCCATCTTTTTAATGAGGTTATTATTTCATTTTAAAATATTCTTTGTAAACTGCATCAAGACTTACAACAATGGGAAGCAGTATATTACTACAGGTAGTACTTGATGTATGACCACAATTGAGCCCAAAATGTATGTTGTTAAGTAAGACAGTTGTTAAGCGAGTTTTGCTCCATTTTATAACCTTTCTTGGCAGTGAATCTGGCTTCCCCTCTGACTTTGTTTGTCAGAAGGTCGCAAAATGTGATCACTTAACCCCGGGACACTGCAACTGTCATAAGTATGAGCAACTTACCATGCATTTGAATTTTGATCATATGACTATGGGGATGCAGCAACGGTTATAAAGTGTGAAAAGCAGTGATAAATCACTTTTTTCAGTGCCATTTGTAATTTCAATGGTCGTTAAATGAACTGTTGTGAGTACAGGACTACCTGTATTCAATGTATTGAAGAAGAAATGTATTAACAAAAATCACTCTGGTAGTAAATGATACTTCTGAATCCATAGTTTGAGGAATGTGATCTTAAATTTATGTCTCCTGAACAAATTACTTCTTATACTAAATTAATTGATTTGAACCTATCTTAGGGCAAAATCAGCAAAAGCAATGAGATTTGGTCTATAATAAGGAGTAAGAAATTGTCTAGTAAGATGTCATATTCTGTTACCATTTGGAAGATGACTAAATATTGGAAAATATTATTTTCACTATTTCATGCTGATAGTCTTGTTTTAATCTAAAAACTTTGATTTTAAAATAAAGAAACAGGGTTCCCAGGCTTAGTCATTTATGGGTCAGCAGACATGAGGAATGAATCACCAGCCATTTAAGATCCTTAGTGTAATACTCTCTCAAGTCAACGACCACTTAATAAAACTGCATCGGTTTCTGACTTTGTCCTTAAAAGGTGAAAAGTTATGTTGTCATTCTGCATGAAAAACAGGTTTGGTAGCAAAGGCAAAGAATCAGATCTTTATTCTAATATGGTATTTTTTTAGCTTTATAGGTATTATGTATATCAACATTCAAATAGCCACAACAATAATAAAAGCACAAGTTAAGCAATAAGGTTTATGTCTTAAGACAGACTTCAATATTTGATACATAGCTAAGGATATAATGTGCAGATCCTGAAGCTGTAGCTTTAAAATGTGACATTTTACTATATCATTTTTATTTTACTCATAGATGCCCTTTTGTTCACCCCTTACTCAATGCATTGTAAATACCGAATACATACCTCCTCCTTTTTATTTTACAGCCTGTTATGACTGGTGTGAATAAAATTATATGGTA
Source organism: Thamnophis elegans (assembly GCF_009769535.1). NCBI lineage: Eukaryota > Metazoa > Chordata > Lepidosauria > Squamata > Natricidae > Thamnophis > Thamnophis elegans. The sequence goes on along the minus strand of NC_045544.1, from coordinate 72,253,891 downwards.
AGATAGTGCCATTGTGAAATACATTCAGGACAGAGTAAAAATGAAAAGCTTCAAAAATAACGTTTTGCTAAATAATACATATATACATAATCTTTACACATCTGAAAGCAGAAGAAGAGTTTTAAAGACCCCATTTGGAAGGAGTGGAAGGTCTTAGCAGTTTTCTTTTTAAATTTATACTACTGTAGATAAAGACTTTTTATATCTGGAGAAGAACTAGATGTGGTAGACCACTACATATACCTTGACCAATGGAACTCAGTGGAAGAACGGAAGGAAATTGATACAATAAAGGAAATTGAATGGCGTGTTAAAGTGGTTGGCAGGCATTTGGCAAGCTAAGCATCATTTTCAAGAACAACCTCTCCCTATGCTTGAAGAGAAAAAATGTAAATCAGTGTGTTCTACCTGCTCTAAACATATGCTAGTGAAACATGGACACTAACCTCACAATTGATACAAAAGCTACACCTGTCCAAAGAGCCATGGAAAGATACATGCTTGGCATTACAAGACAAGACAGAAAGACCTGAACATGGATTAGAGAACAAACAAAAGTATACATATCATCAAGAGGGTAAAAGGATTGAAATGGAAATGGGAGGATCACATAGCAAGAAGAACTGATGGCAGGTGGAGCAAGGTAGTCATAGAATGGTTCCCACTTCATAAAAAGCATTCATGAAAGAGACCTAAAACAAGATGGATCAACGACATCAGCAAATATTGTAGGCCCAATTGGCAAAAGCAAGCTCAGGACTATATAGGTTTGAAACCTGTGGAAGAAGCCTTCATCCTTCAGTGGATAGATAATAGCTAAAATGATGACAAAGGCTTGTATTGAGCAACAAAAACATGCAATTTCAGTCAAGAAAGCAATCTGATTTTTAAAGGATATTAGGTCAGAAACCTATTAAACATACCAAATTTAGACTTTGATCAAGATAAACACATTTCAGGGAGGCTTACAGTAATTTACTTTTAGATGTTTAATATTTTCTGCCCTGATCCAGTAAAGCACCAATCATTTATCCAAAAAATCCCAACCCCAATTTACTCTTATCAGTGATATCATGGATCAACTATCGCTAGCAGTTATTTTTCTTATTTTTATTGCTTTGGTTTTGAAGCCCCTTCTTATATGAGAAGATTTATATTAAAGTGGAAACATAATATGTGAAGTTAGAGCAACATTTTATGAAAAAGAGGATGTTGGTAGTGTTTATTCTAAGTCATCTGAAAGAATGTTTTTTTATCTCTCCTGTAACAATAAAAAAGGTTGCATATATTTTAAACAGTCATTTGTAATGTGGAAACAAAATGATGAGTGCATTTATGGATCAAAGCCTCACACCTTTATATATGCATGAACATATAGATCAAGGCTGTCAAACTCAATCGTGTCACGTGATGTAACATGATATATCATAATGTTTTTTGTCTTCGCAGAGATGGGATGCCATGAACATTGTATAGGTGGTCTTTGAACTGTGACCACAATTGGGATTGGAACTTCTGTTGCTTAGCAATACAGTTGTTAAGTGAGTTGTGCCTGAATTTAGGACCTTTTTTGCATGGTTGTTAAGTGAATCATTATGATCATTAAGTAAATCACATGGTTGTTAAGCAAATTAGGATCCTGCATTGATTTGGCTTATTGGAAGCCCCTGGGAAGCCCATAAATGGCAATCACATAACCCCGGAACTGCAGCCATCATAATATATGCCAGTTGCCAAGTGCCCAAATTTTGATCACATGACCATGGGGCACTACTATTGTCAGAAGTGAGAGGACTGGTTATAAGTTTTTTTTAAGCCCAAATTTCAAACCGTTAAACCAAGGGTCATAAGTTGAGGACTACCTGTAGGTATATACAAAAAAAACCCTACACTGTTAATTTAGTTGGGTGAGATCCTTTTGAAAAATTAAATACATTTTCTTTGATTTGTTCTTAATTTTACCCAAGTAGATATATTTATGTATTTAATGAGCAATTAATGAGCATATGAATACCCATCTCATACATATGATTTCGGGTGGCTAACAATTAAAAGCAAATCAAAAACAGGATAAAACAATCACAATTTAAAAAGTAATATTACTAGCATAGAACAGCTACAAAGAATATTTCATAACATAGACATTGGGTTAATGGTTCCCAAACCTTCTTTTCTTCTTGCTTTATTTTTCTTGCTGTACATCATCCAGAATCCTTTGGAATTTGAGTGGATTATCAATACACACACCACACATACACACACACAGAGGGAGAAAGAGGAGAGAGAATGAAAATAATGGAAGCAGGGACAATCTACGAGACAGGGCTCAGGATGAACTAGATTTAGTGAGATGTTCTTTTTTTTCTTATTATCCCCTGCTTAACACTACTTACTTTTTTGAAGGGTGGGCATGCTTTGAATACAGCAGCAGTGCTTGCCCAAAAATAAAATAGAGCAATAGATATGCATCTAGTATATTTGCCAATAAATACTTTTATGCTGATTTTCTGTTGAAAAATTCTTAGCTGTCCTAAAAATATTTCTCAGTGTGACAAGTGTTTTACATTTTTTTCTGAAAAAAGAAATCTAAAGACAAATAGGCTATCCAGGACTTACTGCCCTGGAAGGTAACCCTAATATAAATGAATGATGAGCCCCATCATCCTGAAAAATTCCAGAATATTCTGTCAAGACACCAAGCACCAAACCTTTCTTTGATATATGTGTCATATGTTTTATTTTTTAATCAAACTGGTGTGCTGCTGATTTCCAATGGCTTTGAGCTCACAACAATCAAAATAAGGCAATTATAATAAAAACAATTACATGGAAAGGGGGAAAAGATAAAATTATTCTTATGTGCTTACTGAGTCATAACAAGAATGGAGGTAATCAACACATTTCATACAAATGTAATGAGTTCCTTGTAATAACACACATAGTATGTTCTTCCTATACGCTAATTGTATGGAAAGTTTTGTGCATATAAAGTAGAATTGTGTTTGTGCAGCATATCTCATTGTTCCACACACGACAATTTTAAAATCCTGTTTTTGATCTGTACAGACTTAAATGGTTTGAGACCTACTCAATGACCAGTTGGGCTTTTTAAGTTGTGCCTCCTCCATCTGTAGAATTCTCTCTCTGCAAAATTCTTTGGTCTTCTTATTAACCAGTAAAAATGTTATACTCCCAGGGTGATTTTGTAATGATTTTTTCTTGCTTTTTGTAACGTGTTCCACTTTTTTGTTTTATAATTTTATTCCATTTGAGAGCTTCTGATAAAGAATAACTAAAAATATTGTTTACATGAAAATATATTAAATACAACATTCTGCCTATTTTGAGTCCCTAAATTTATGTACATGATAATTGGGTTTTAGGTCAAGAATATAGCTTATAATATTCTCTTAATATACTCTGGGACTTAGGTTTTATGTAGGTATAGCTGATTAAATGCAAGAGGGACACAGTGGCTCAGTGGCAAAGATGCTGAGCTTCTCGATCAGAAGGTTGGCAGTTCAGTGGTTTGAATCCCTAACACCGTGTAACGGAGTGAGTTACCCTTACTTGACCCAGCTTCTGCCAATCTAGCAGCTCGAAAGCATGTAAAAAATGCAAGTAGAAAAATAGGGACCACTTTGGTGGGAAGGTAACAACGCTCTGTGCGCCTTCGGCATTTAGTCATGCTGGTCATATGACCACGGAGATGTCTTCGGACAGCGCTGGTTCTTCAGCTTAGAAACGGAGATGAGCACCATCTCTAGAGCCAGAAGCAAATAGCACGCATGTGTGGGGGAACCTTTACCTAGAGCTGATTAAAGTTTGGATTATTAAGCAAGGACTTTCAGATATCATTCTGTAATCTCAGATCTTCTTACATAGAGTGTTTATGAATTGGGACTTTCTCCTGTTATCCCAAAATAAAGTAAATGACAAAGAATTTTTAATATGCTTCAGAAACTAGCTTTCATACATTCTAAAAGCAAAATTGGAAAAGTTAAATATATGAGAAATATTATTTGGTGCAAATCATTTTCTCAGTGCTTAATTAGGCTAAACATTTTTATTCATTCAAATGAAAAACAACTGAGCAGGCTCAGATGTGGATTAATTTAGGTCTATAGTAGTTACATTCATTTGTGAATATTTTTAACAACCGATAAATAGTAAAGGCTGTTACTATGGATACTTGGATTGCTAGATGTTTAGCTGCTTGGGTAACATTTCTGCTAAAGGGCATATTCCTACATCACAAGTCTTGTTTGGCATAATACATAAATATCCATTGCATTAAAATACACACTTTCCAGTTGAATATGTTTAGATTTTTTTCAAATTAGTATTGTTGCATTAGCTTTGGATTTATCACTATTTATCACTATTATATACTGTATGTGTACACACATAAACATACAAATATATGTGTGTGTATTATGTGTATGTGTGTATGTATGTGTGTGTATACATACATATACATAGATATACACACACATACATACACAGTATATATAGTGTTCTGAAAGAGTATTTTTAAGTTAAATAACTTTATTTTAAAAATAAAACCAATCCTCATTCAGTGCTTTCCATGTACAATGCAGCTGTTTGTGAATTATGATGTTATAGTAGCAAAAGTAGATTCTCAAACTAATTGTGGGGCTTTCTCATAAAAGTTCACCCCCTCAGATTGTTCTACACTTCCTTTTTGATCAGAGAACTTCTCTGAGAGTCATTCTAATCTTTGCTCTTCAAAGTTGAAACTCCCATTTGTTGCAGAATGATGAGTACTTGTAGCTTTTCATTACATTCACCGGCAGTGCCTGGGTGGGGAGCACAGTTATGAGAAATAAGAGTCCCCAGTCTGGTTGGTTCATCTGGCTGAAGGAAAAGGGACTTAGAGTCAGCCGTTTTTCACAGGATCTTCTTTGTGAAATAATCCAGAACATTTTACATGAATATTTGTTGCATTCAAATGTATCATCCCTTGAACCACAAAGCTGACTGTCCTACAATAACTCCATCTCGGTGCAGCCTTCTTCCAACAAATGCTTGGTTCAACAGACCCTGTCGGAAGAACTTACCTTGCAATTTTTGTGACATTAGAACTTCAGAAAGTTCTTCGGAAAGGGTCTGTTGAACCAAGCATTTGTTGGAAGGAGAAATTGTGCTGAATTAAATGTCTAAGGATTTTGAGGATAAGGAGATTGGGGGAAATGATTAGGAATATTATGTGCTGTTTTTTTAAAAAAATCTGAAGTTGTGTACTGACTATTGGTTTTTACATTTATTTTATTGTTTTTATTTATTTTTTTATTATTGCTTGTGAGGCTCCCAGGGTTATGTTGCATAAGATCAGGGTGGATTGCTGTCATTTTTACTACTGGTTCCCTGCACGTACACGCGCAGAACAATTTACAGTGAACTGTGCATGCATGCATACTACTAAACAACAGAAGCGGCAACCAGGGAAACAGGTCGGGGTGTGACCAGCCTGGGTCACTACCGGTCTTGCAACCCAGACCCAAATGGCACTACTGGTTCAGCCAAAACGGGAGCAACCCACCTCTGCATAAGATGGGTGGCTCTACAGATCTGATTGGTAGATAGGTAGGTGGGCAGGCAGGTGGGCAGACTGGTTTATTTATTTCCTAGGCCATATGACATTGCAGAATCTAAGAAAAAAGTGCTATAGAACCAGGACTCTCCCCAACATAATTTGGCAAACCATGGCAACACTTTGAGCTAGCTTCATAAATTCTATCCCTACTTAAAATACAATTCAGTGGAAAATGGTATCCTTTTCTTGTAGCTATTTCACTAGAAAGAATGCAGACAATGGTGAACATATGTTTACATATAAGAGGTATTTCAATTGAACAATGATTCATATCTGAGGTTGCATAACAGAAATGCCAACAAAGACTGCATGATGATGGAATGGGAGAATTGCAGGTGAACATAGGAAAACAAAGGGAAGGTATCGGAAAAAGTGATTCAGTAAATTATAACAGAAGACAGTTCCTTGAACTCTTGCAGCTAGTAGCAAACCATGATCCTGGAATTCAAGGGTAAAATAGTTCACCTTGCAATACAAGTATACACACCATTGACTTTAAGATGAATTGTTAATTATAATTTGCAGAATGATTTTGGAGTTAATTTCCCAAGAAGGTAAGGAAGCTGATTTGGGGGGGTGGCATTAATTTTTAGTGTAATACATAAGCAGACATAAATCATTTATACAGAAATAACATATTTTAAATATTATATTATATATTTTAAAATATCAATGTCACTCACAGGATGTCACTAAGCTACTGTATATAAATAATAACTTTGTCTGTTGTGGTATAGAAATAAAAGCATACATAATGCAAGTCTGTGATGGTACTAATATAACACATGGAACACTAAATGGTATGCAGAGTTTCTGAACAATAAATGTAGTTATCTATCTCCATTGCTACAACAGCAGTTTGAACTTGGCATTTGCTTTTGTCTGTGAAAACATGGGTATAATTGCAAATTTCTTTATTTTTATCAAGAACTCTTCAGATTTCGGAATGGCAAAAATAAACATCAAAAACACACACAGCAGAATTATTATCTTGAATAAATTGTCAGATATTCACTTGGCATGACATACAGCATTGTGCTTAGTTGTTAAATCAACACTTTCAATAACTATTGTTTCTGCAAGCAGTATGCAAATTCTGCAGTATGTGTAAAAATTTAAACCAAAGAGAAAGAAGCTTTGTATTTTATCTGAAATGCTTTCTGAATATGAGGTGCTATCAGATTACTGCAGAAATCAGATTATGATACTTGCTTTCTCATTAACTCTTTGAGTTAATCTGTGAGATCATGAGGAGAATTTCAACATTATGACTAGAGTAAATGTCATTGCAGAAAACGTTGCAGAAAGAAAATTCCATCAAATAAGGAAAAGGGGATCTGCTGTATGTCCCCCAAATTTATACAATACAATACAATACAATAGCAGAGTTGGAAGGGACCTTGGAGGTCTTCTAGTCCAACCCCCTACCTAGGCAGGAAACCCTATACCATTTCAGACAAATGGTCATCCAACATCTTCTTAAAGACTTCCAGTGTTAGGGCATTCATAGCTTCTGGATGCAAGCTGTTCCACTGATTAATTGTTCTGTCAGGAAATTTCTCCCCAGTTCTAAGTTGCTTCTCTCCTTGATTAGTTTCCACCCATCGCTTCTTGTTCTGCCCTTAGGTGCTTTGGAGAATAGTTTGACTCTCTCTTCTTTGTGGCAACCCCTGAGATATTGGAACACTGCTATCATGTCTCCCCTAGTCTTTCTTTTAATTAAACTAGACATATAACTGTTCCTGCAACCGTTCTTCATATGTTTTAGTCTCCAGTCCCCTAATCATCATTGTTGCTCTTCTCTGCACTCTTTCTAGAGTCTCCATATCTTTTTACATTATTTTATGATTGCACCATTTATGAATTTAAGTGATTATTTAAATTCCACATTTAAATGGCGTCAATATAGGCAGTCTGAAGTGGCATTTCTTGACCAATTGCAAAACATTATAATAGTGATATGATGGATTTGAAGCCAAAATCTTTGATTAGATGGCTGCACATCACAAGTTTGATGTGATGCCATGCTTTGTTGTTTTTAATAGTTTTTATGTGCTTAATTTTATAATTGAACTATGGCTTTTATGCTTTTCAACTCTTAATTGGGAGTCATCCAAAACTGGTTATAAGAGGTATGGTTATATAAATGTTTTAAATCATATTCCTCTCTATCTAAATTATTGCCCTCCAATCCCAAGAGAATCTAGTTCAGAAGTTGCTGGAAAGACTACATTAGCCTCATCTCTCTTTTTAGCTTTGCTCCCCAATTAATGCCATAGAGACAGAGTTAAGTTTTGCGGTAATCCCCCCATATACATGATCTTCAACCAAAATTCAGTTGATTGATTGATTGATTGATTACATTTATATGCCGCCCTTTTCCCCAAGGGGACTCAGGGCGGCTCACAATTCATCAGGGAAGGGGGTACAGACGGGGGATAAAAAAGATGAGACATAACAATATAAAATTTAAAAAACACAACAACCCATACCATTGGAGAAGGGGGGCAAAACTCTTTAGCCCCAGGCCTGTCGAACAGCCAGGTTTTAAGGGCTTTGCGGAAGGCCTGGAGGGTGGTGAGGGTTCGAATCTCCACGTGAAGCTCGTTCCAGAGGGTCGGAGCAGCCACACAGAAGGCTCTCCTCCAGGTAGTCGCCAGTCGGCATTGGCCGGCGGATGGAATTCGGAGGAGGCCTAATCTGTGGGATCTGATCAGTCTATTGGAGGTAATTGGCAGCAGGCGGTCTCTCAAGTACCCAGGTCCAATACCATGAGGGCTTTATAAGTGACGACTAGCGCCTGAAGCGTATCCGAACACCAATAGGCAGCCAGTGCAGCTCACGGAGGATAGGTGTTACGTGGGTGAACCGAGGTGCACCCACTATCGCTCGCGCGGCTGCATTCTGGACAAGCTGAAGTCTCCGAATGCTCTTCAAGGGCTGCCCCATGTAGAGCACGTTGCAGTAGTCCAGTCTAGAGGTCACAGGGCACGAGTGACTATTGTGAGGGCCTCCCGGTTCAGGTAGGGACGCAACTGGTGCACCAGGCGAACCTGGGCAAATGCCCCCCTGGTCACAGCCGACAAATGGTGTTTGAAAGTCAGCTGTGGTATGAAGTTGAAATCCCCCAGAACCATAAGCCTGGGGAACTCAATTGCCAGCTCAGCTACTGATTCGAGGAGCGAGGGGAGGGCTGCTGCAACATTGTTGGGAGGCAGGTTACGTTAACAGCAAGCCCACTTGACCCTTGAGGTCCAACTTCACCAGCAAGGACTCACACCCGACAAACTCCAGAGCAGGGATCCTACGAGGTACTAGAGACTCTCGGATAGCAATAGCCACACCCCCACCCCTTCCCTGGGGTCGCGGCTGATGAAGCACCTGAAAAACCCTCTGGGCACATCTCCGTGAGGGGGACTCCTCCCTCCGGGCCAGCCAGTTGACTTGATGTGAATAGAAATCAAATACTGCTGAATGTGGAACAGGGACTTGTATCTCCATTCACTGCATTTGGTTTCTATGCCAAATTCCAGATCTATTTGATGAATCCTCTTGGTCATGAACACCTTTATCATTGTCATCCTGGAAGCAGAAAACAGCCTTTCCATAAGAATTTGAGACTTAACTTCATCTGTGTGTTGGCCTTGCTTTTTCTTGCCTCTGATTTTCCCACTTGATCACCTTGACTTTGAACAAACACTAGCACGTGTTGGTCTTTGAACCTAGCCAGAGGTTATCTTGTCTCCTTTTACTTTGCTTGGATGTGTCTGTACTAGTAGTAGTTCCAAAGTAAGTGACTGCATTTTCATAACAAATCCATTACCAGTGTCTTTTGCTCTGCGAAAATGGTACATAAAGCACTTGCTTAATATTTGACTTGCTTGTGAGTTATTTTTCCTTGCAATTTGGAATTACACACTCTATGTCACCTAACATCATTTAAATCAGCAGAAAATTAGTCCAGAAGACACAAGTTAGGATGAGTTGCTTGTGCACTCTGAAATCTACTCTGCTCGATCTGTATCATTTTAGAAACATTTCTGAAGTTGCTGCTCTTCCTAGAAGTAGCTAATTATTTTTCATTCTTATAGAACTTTATCTCTGTCTTCACAATCCATCCTGAGTTTTTAAGTTTACTTATTCTCTCTCTGTAGTGTTCTCATCACAATGATAACATTCCTTAGTTTTCCCACACACACCCTAATGCAGTCTATAGCCGCTCAAGTCAAAACAGTGAACCAAATAGTACTGCTCTCACACCTGTGGTTTGTTCAGGATCACAGTCACAATTAGGCAGAGTGAAGAGGCTGCCTCAGGAAACTGATCCCGAGTGTTACAAATGTTTTGCTTGTTCTGAGCAAAATTGTTAGTTATTTCATTGATGTTATTGCTTAGGTAAGGAGAGATAATTTGGCCAAATTTACATGGGAGGCCAAAGAATGGTAGCCCTGTAAAATATATTAAGATGGTCCTTATTAATCTACTCACTCTTCAATACTTTGCCAGGCAAAATATAGATGTGGTTTGAAATATGCAGTAGCTATGTTACAGTACCTGCTGTTCTTTTCTCCAGTTGCTAGGAATCTAAATGTAGATATTTTGAAACTTCATCTAGCAAAATGATTTATCATAAAGACTGCTAAACAATCCATAGTGTACTATTTCCTAGAAATAATTTAGCCATTGAGAATTCTCATGCATTTTTAACAGTGTTAAGGGGAGGAATCATCTTAAGCATTTACTACTAACGTAACAAAAACAAGCTAAAGCTTCTTAGAAATGATGATATAAAAGTCTTCTCAGCCTTTTCGCTTTCATTTTATCCAGTATCCAACCTAAGAGACACCTTTTGTAAATAATGGGATTGTTTTCTTTTAAGTAAAGTATAAATATTTAAGTCTTACAGTTTTAAAAGTACACACATATTTTCTTAAAAACCGGGCCATATGCTACCTTTTAAGAAGTCATTTGAAAGTCTATTTTTTCTAGCCACAAGAAAATGTAAAAAGACTTTAATTGATAATTATTAACAAGTCAGCACTCAATATTCTGTGAATTGTAGCACAGCCAAGGAAATAAAAATAGAACAAGTTTATACAAAGATATCAGTGGAGTTAGGTAGCAGCTGATGGATTTCTCAGTGGTTTGTACTACGTTCAGTAAGAGAAAATAAGGACTTGCCGTCTCTGTTGTGGTAAATGTGGCTGAGTTCTGATGCAAGTGTATGCGGTGTCTTGTACCTTCATCAGAGTTTGGGCTGGAGTGGCAGTGTTATAATTATACAGTCTAAACTTTAATTCCCCCAAGAGTTACTCACAGCCAAGGTGACATAAAGAAGAATAGTCAATTAGTCAGTGTAGAAGTGAAAAATAAAAACAGTCCAAGTCCTAGGTGGTTTTTTTTTAAATAATCTGTGTTTTTTTCAAGGATAATCATATTAAAATGTCCACAGCTACCAGTCTGTCGAAAAATAAAAAGATGGGCAATAATCAGGGCTCATGGGCAAGTTCTGGAGAAAATTGAATAATAAAAAGGTGATGTTTTCTGTTAAAGAAGACCTCAGCATTTTAGACATGTCAGCTAAAAGGAAAACCTGAAGCCATCATTGTAATGGAGACAAAAGACAGTGATTACAGCAGAGTCAGCAGACTGTCCAAGAATGCATGAGGTTCAACAAGTATCAGGTTCCCAAAAGCAAGTCCTAATGTCAGGCTTATAGTATGAGCAATAAGGTTGCTTCGAAGTTATTATAAAGAACTAAAGGAAGATGGTGCTCTGCCCAAATAATACTGAGCCATCTGTTAAGTTTCAGAACAGCTGCAATGTCCTTTCTTTCTGTATTTCTGGACTCCCAAATGTCTATGTTACTTCTCAAAGTCAAGTTGCCCTCCAAGGGAAACTGGGTGCAGGGGGCAATAGACTATGAGATCAATGTTTCACCAATAATCTCATAGTCTACTGGCCCCCTGCACCAGTTTCCGTTGGGAGGCAAGCTTGACTTTGAGATTCCTGTACCTTCTGCTTCTGATTCTAAGATATGTGATTGGACTTCTAAACTGGTCTGTCTTTAGACTGTCCAGTGCCAGTGGAAACATCAGCAGTGAAGGAATTTCTTGGTTCTAATTTTTCTAATAATATCTTGTGGTAAATAATTAACAATCCTAATTATTTATATTTCTAGAGTTATAAAACCCTGATATTTTAATTAGATTATCACTAGCCCATTGTTTAGAAAGAATACCAAACATACATACACAAGCACACAAAGACACAAAGGTACATTTAACTGGCCCTTCTGAAATGATTTAATTTCAGATATGTACTCGAAGGATATATATTATTTTAAATATTCCTCTGCATTTCATTTTGATGTAGCTGCTATAATAATCTTGGTCAGATGGAAAAATATGTGCTAGAAAACTAATAAAACAAATCTATAGGCTATACAATTGTATAAGAAACCAGCAGCTAGACTGCGCTTTAAACTCTGCAGTGGCATGTTATAGTGAGATGTTGCTTATCTAGTAAGATAGCTCATAAGTCACCTTCCTGTAGGAAACATGGAAATGTAACTCAGTGCCTTCTTTAATGCTTATTTTTCCTGCTTTAATCTATAATACTCTGGTTGCAGGCAACTATGCATTAGTAGTCCCTTAAATCCCAATTTTGAACAAAAATGGCTTTAAGGAAGAGAGGTTAATAATTTGAATATATTTGGTAAAATTAAAAATTCTTGAATAGTCATCAGACCATTCCGATAACAGTGAATGAACTTGATAAAATAAAATGGGAAAGAAGAAAGCATGTAAAGTTTCTTATTAGGTTGTAAACAGAGTAGAATTGGATTTGAAGTGGTAATGAGAGAAATATTTCCTTAAGAATTTCCGGTAGATAGTGATTAGATTAGAGATTAGACTAATTCTAGCTGGAGGATGGCCTCCTCCAGCTAGAATTAGAGCGATCAGCATATTATTTAAGACTACAAAACGTGGAGGAAGCAAAAGATGAAAACCTCCGGGAGCTGATTGGAGAAATCCTGGGATTAGTCCTCGGCAGGCCGAAAAAAGAGGTTATTAATGATCTGGACGAAGCCTATAGAGTCAATACAGGCTTCGCGAGACGCCACCGGCTTCCGAGGGAGATCCATGTGAGGGTGTTGAGAAGACAGCTGAGAGAGGACATTCTAAGTACAATAAGAGGGGACTCTCTAACATACAAAGGTAAAGAAATTCTCATCTTAAACAGACTCCACGGAGAGTCAGAGAGAAGAGAAGGAAATACAACTTCCTCTCCACACGTTTAAACAGAGACAGAATCCAGTTCAGATGGCTCCTTCCAGAAGGAATGCTGATAACATGGAGGGAAAAGAAATACCGAATAGACACCTTGGCGAAAGCTCAAGAATTCCAGGAACTTTTACTAGCAGACGATGAGAGATTTAATAAAGAAGGACTTTTAAGACAGGAGGACACTATAATTGACACTCAACCAGAGGGGCGGGGGCCAGGAGAGGCCAGAGAACGAGAGAGATATGGCAGAGAAGATCCGAGAGCAAGGTCACCCATCGAGACTCGATCCAAAGGCGCCCTCAAAGCGAATAACGTGTAAGGGAATTGAAGAATGGGAAACGAATGTACTATCAGCAAATGTAAATGGTCTTAACATAACTTCCAAAAGAAAACGTGTACTGTTGGATCTAGTGAAACAAAAGTTAGATGTAATCTGTCTGCAGGAAACCCACATTAAAGAAAAATACAATAACCTGTTGGTCTGTCCAAAACTAGGTAAAACATTCTGCTCGTCAGCACAAACCAGAAAAAGAGGAATTGTAATGTATATAAAAGAATGGTTGAACCCCAAATTAATATATGCAGACAAAGACGGTAGGGTATTAATGGTGGAGATAATTAATGGTGGGAAAAAAATTTTACTAGTTGGAATCTATGCCCCAAATCAAAAACAAGAGAGATTTTATATTAATCTATATAAGAGGATAAATGAAATAGAGTGGCAAAATATATGTATTCTAGGGGATTTCAACGCTATTGCAGACGGTAAGATGGACTATAAGGGTACTCACAAGAAAAGCACAAGAAGGAAACTACCGTCTGCCTATGTAATATGGTGAAGGATTTAGATCTTTATGATGTCTGGCGAGCAATGAATGACAAGATGCAACAGTACACGTTTTACTCCCATCCACATAATTCATGGTCCCGTATCGACATGGTTTGGTCAAACTCGGAGCTACTCATGGATACTGTAAATATTGAAATAATAACCAACAAGTGGGCCGATCATCACCCAGTCTTATGGCAATGGAAAGGGAAGGCAAGGATAAAAGCCAGGTGGACATTAAACCAGAACATACTACAAGAGAAACAATTTGTACAACAAATAGAAAAGGAATTGGGCTACTTCTTTAAAGAAAACGGTAAAGAGCAGACCTCAATACAAAATGTTTGGGACACGATGAAGGCAGTTGTGAGGGGAATATCCATAGCCTATACAATAAGAAGAAACAAAATACACAGGGAAAAACTTAATACACTGAACAAAGAATTAAGAGAGACGGAACTGCTGACACAGAAAGAGCCAGAAAATAGTAGACACAGGGAAAAAGGAGAGTTAATTAAACACCAAATAAATTTGATCTCTCAAGAGGAAATAGCACAAAACATTAAGAGAATGAAGCAGAATTATTTTGAACATGCAAATAAAACTGGGAGATGGTTGGCCCACAAAATAAGAAAGGAGAAGGTCAAAAGAATTATTAAACAACTGTATGACGAGGAGGGGAATTTGAAACAAGAAATAGGAGAAAAGAAAAAGATAGTACAGAACTATTATAGGAAACTATATAAACAAGACGAAATTAATGAACAAGACATTAGAAAATACCTTATAAAGCAGAAGCTTCCAGTCTTGTCGGAGGAGATGAGAGAGATGCTCGATAAAGAAATCACACAAGAAGAACTGAAAAAGGCCATTCAAAAACAAAAAAACAATAAACACCTGGGCCGGATGGGCTTCCGTCGGAAATATATAAAAAACTTCAAAATACCATAGAAGATAAACTATTAGAACTATGTAATGAGGCATTACAAAATGGTAGGGTCCCAAAATCATGGGGGGAAGCTTACATCACCCTAATACCAAGGAAGAGGCGGACAGTAGCAAGGTCCAAAATTATAGACCATATCCCTGTTAAATGCAGATTACAAAATCTTTGTATCAATATTGGCGGAAAGACTAAAAATAATATTAAATCAGAGTATACATTCGGATCAAAACGGCTTTCTCCCAAAAAGACATATTAGAAACAATACAAGAATAATAATTGATACCCTGGAATTCTATCAAACAAGATCCGAGAAACAACTCGCATTAATCTTTGTCGACGCTCAGAAAGCCTTTGATAACCTAGATTGGAACTTTCTAACCACTCAACTAAAAATGATGAAATTTGGCGATAAATTTATTAGGATTATAGAATCTGTATATTCACGGCAATCTGCAAATATTATAGTCAATGGGGAACTAACGGAGAGGATACAAATTGGAAAGGGTGTTAGACAAGGGTGCCCGCTCTCCCCACTACTATTTATTACGTCACTAGAGGTCCTTTTAAATCGGATAAGATCAAATCAGGAAATTAGGGGCTTGACCATAAAAAGAGAACAATATAAAGTACAGGCCTTCGCGGATGACATGGTCTTTATCATAGAAGACCCCTTACTTTCAGGACCGAATTTGATGAAGGACATTGAGAACTTTGGGTGTGTGGCCGGTTTAAAAATAAACAAGGAAAAAACAAAAATGATTATAAAAAACTTCCCCAAAACCAGATTGGAGAACTAGAGGAAACAATGGAATTAAAGGTAACTAAAAAAATTAAGTATTTAGGGATCTGGCTGTCTGCGAAATGCTCTTCCATAAAAGAAGACAACTATGATAAGTTGTTACAGAATACCCAAAAGGACTTAAAAAACTGGTCAAAACTACAACTATCACTGATGGGAAGAGTCGCAGTAATTAAAATGAATGTTCTGCCAAAAATCCTCTACCTATTTCAAACGGCACCGGTCAAACTAGGGGAAAAATTTTATAATGATTTGGACAAATGATTCGAAACTTTATATGGAATGGTAAAAAGCCCAGAATAAAATATATGCACCTGCAGGATAAAAGAACTCAAGGGGGAATGGGATTACCGGAATGGAAAACATATCATCAAGCAGCAACAACTATGTGGATAAAAGAATGGGTAATGTTAGCTAATAAAAGAATCTTAACAATAGAGGGCCACGACCTGCAATACGGGTGGCATAACTACCTATGGTGCGAGGGAAATAAAATCCACAATTATTTTAGTAGTCACCATTTAAGGGGGGTATTGATTAAGGACTGGCTCGAAATTAGAAGGAGATACTACACGCAACTACCTAAATGGATATCTCCGACGGAAGCCCTGATATACCCGAATTTGGTAACTTGGATAAAATTGTTACCTACCAACAGCTGCTAGACGACCAAAACAAACTAAACCCCAGGGAAAATTTGGCTGATAAGGGAATAAACATTGATTGGTGGCCATATCTCCAAATTCAAAACAAACACAAATTCGATCTAGCACAACTTGGCTTCCAGAACAAGAACCAGGAATTAGATAAAATTTTAATTGGACCAGATGAGAAATTAATTTCAAAATATACAACTGCTTACTGATTCGAAAAACGGAAGCAGAAAGGGTAAAAGAAGTCATGGTAACCTGGGCCCAAAACATTGGCCACACAATAGACCTAGACGACTGGGAAAGAGTCTGGGAATGGAACCTAAAATTGACAAAGTCGACGGCCTATAAAGAAAATATATATAAAATGTTCTACCGCTGGCATCTTCCACCGACAAGACTGGCGAAAATGTCTTCAAAAGTTTCGGCCATATGCTGGAAATGTAAAACGGTGCTGGGCACGTACTACCATATGTGGTGGACGTGTCCGGTAGCCAAAGCATATTGGAAGCAAATACTAGGATGGCTGAATGGAATCCTGTCAATTAAACTATGCCTTAAGCCGGAAACTTTCTTATTAGGAATAATAGATCAAAAAATTTGCAAATCTGACCAATACCTCCTAGTCCATATTCTGACAGCGTCAAGGATTGTTTACGCACAGTGCTGGAAGAGTGAAAATGCCCCCACCAACACTATGGTGATGAATAAAATTTTAGAACTAGCAGAAATGAATAGACTGACGATGCGAATTAATGACAAAGAAGACACAGACTTTTATACAGTCTGGGAGAAGCTATACAAATGGCTTGATGAGTCAGTAAAGACCTAGACATAAAAAGAGATAGCTGACTAACCTAATACGATTAAACTAATAACTCAAATGAACAATATACAACAACTGAGAGATAAACGAAAGGAGAAATGTATCAGGGGCGAGAACCCACCGTCGAGCAATTTTGTTACGCTACAATGTTGGGAAAACTTTAAAAAGCTGATAGGAAATCCGCTATAATTACCTGCATAAAATTAGCGATCAAACTTCATTTTAGATGAGGCGAGAGGACTTATAATCCTTGCCTCTTCAAGCAAGGAAAGGGAAAGAAACCAGGTTGTCCTCAGCAGAGGAAAACATGCAAATGTAATAAAGGTTAGAAGGGAGGGAGGGAGGGCAGTAGGGAAGTCAGGATGGAGAGGAGAAAGGAGAGGAATAGGAAAGGCAGAAGAAGGGGGGAAGGATAAAGAGGAGGAAGAGAAAGAAGAGAAGGGAAAGAAGGTGGGAAGAAAGAAGAAGAGGAGAAAGAGGAAAACTGGGGAAGGAAGGAGGGAGGGAAGAGAAGAGGGTAGTAAAGAGGGAAAGAGGGAGGGAAAGAAAGAGAGAAGGAGAGTTGAAAGGAAGGAGGGAAGGAGGGAGGAAAGGAGGGAGATTAAAAGGAAGGAGGAGGGAAAGAGGCAGGGAAGGAGGAAAGGTATGTGAGAAGGAGGGGGGACCGAGGGAGAGAAAGGACGGGGAAGGAAAGGAGGAAAGGAGAAAAGAAAGGAGGGAAGGCAGGGGAGAAGGAAGTAAGGGGGGGAGGGAAGAAAAGAGGGAGGGAAAGATACCTAACCTTTGATGTTTATAATGATTTGATAGTATGGGAATATCGCGAAATGTAGTTGTATTGTTTGTTACAAGTTATGGATGTTGTATTTTCTTTTTACCAATAAAATCTTTATATTAAAAAAAATAATAATAATAATTTGAATATATTTGGTAAAATTAAAATTCTTGAATAGTCATCAGACCATTTCCGATAACAGTGAATGAACTTGATAAAATAAAATGGGGAAAGAAGAAAGCATGTAAAGTTTCTTATTAGGTTGTAAACAGAGTAGAATTGGATTTGAAGTGGTAATGAGAGAAATATTTCCTTAAGAATTTCCGGTAGATAGTGATTAGATATAGATCTCTGAACTTCGATAGTCTACCCGCAAGTATTTGAGCTTTAAGCTTAACATAATGTTTGTCTAACTTAGACATCATTTTTATTATATTTCCAAGACATCTGGTGGAAACACTTTAGAATGAAATATATTTTCTTTCCTAGCTGGAACTGATCAGTTAATGTAGATAAGAGAAACAGCTATCCATCTCCTTTTCTCTTTTTATTTTCTGTATTTTTACTTCATGTATAGCAACCTAAAAGTTCAAGGCAACAAATAAAGCCTCCGTTGTTTTACTAATTGTTTTTAAAAGTTCTGCATTACATCTACATCACAGTTCTTATTTCTGAGTCATCATTCACATATTTAGCCCAATAAGAATTTATCTAATGGCTAACAGATGGATTTTCTGCAGTTTCCTTAGGTCAGCTGGGGAGGACAGAACCAGTCTTGGTTGAAGAGTTGAATGATACACTCCTTCCAAAACATCATATAATTCATACCTATCTTACACTCCCATAATACATAAAAGTAGCCTTGTTTAATAAAAAGTTGGTTAGACATTCCATAGAAATTATCTCCCCAGAAAAAAGGTACTCTATAAGAACATTATTATTTCCTACATAGTTTATTTGTATAATAATTTTCTCTTGCTGGCTGTTGGGGTCTGAGAACAAGAAAACAGCTTTTGGCCATGTCGTAATAATTTTCCAAAACTATTACTGAGATTCTTATCCAAAATAAAAAGAAATATGCATCTATATGAGCAACCAATGACATATTGCTGCTACAGGCAGTGCAAAATAAATGGAGTCATCTTTCCACAAACATAAAATAATATCAATTGTCAATGACACTTGATGAAATCATATCAATGTTTATTGTAGTAATGCTTGTAGTACCACATGTTAAAGTAGAGAATTCCTAAACCTTGTATAAACAGGCTAATATTCACTTACAGAAACATAGCAGATTTTAATCTAGACAGATCTTTAGCCCCAGTCCTCTCAGAACGGACAACTTAAAAAAAATACATATTAATTCTTTCAAATGTATTTTTTTAAGTGAAATTATATTTTTAAAAGTGCAAGACAACACATTAATGTCAGCTAGATCCAGCCTTGCCACATCTAGACTGCAATAATCAGATGACTGCTGAATGACAGTAGCCTATTAGTTTTCTAGGCCTCTTTTTTGCTATTTGGTAATGATCTGATGTTTTGCTGCTCAGATATGGTATACCTATATGTGCCCCTCATCAGTGGTGGATCCTGCTGGTTTAACAACTGGTTCAGTGATTGCATGTTTCGCGCATGCGTGCACAGTTTTACCAAAACTTATCTTTCACATAACTTTTTGGGGAGTAACACACCTGAGGCACAGCAATCCTCTCTGCCACGCTAATCAGTTGAGAGGATATAGGTAAGTAAAGCGCAAGGGCAGGTAGGCAGGTCCACCTGATCATTGGAGCAAACTGGTTCGCTCTCAGCTGATTGTCGGAGCTACCGGTTTGCCTGAACTGGTCCGAACCAGCTGAATCCCACCCCTGCCTCTCATGGACAATATTAGAACATAAAAATGCTGGGTTGCTGCAGGCTTTTGTCTTCTGAAGTATTTGGTGCTTAAATATTCCCATTAAGCAATCATTTTAATGAAGAGGATATTTTCACAAAAGGAATATCATGACAGGAGGCTATTATTGTCAGTTGCATAATGCATATGCTCATCAGAGTAAAAATTATTGATTATCCTGACCAGTATGTATTTTAAAACATAAAATTATTTCAGAGTGGCTTGATGATGATGATGATGATGATGATGATGATGATAATAATAATAATAATAATAATAATAATAATAATAATATAATCCATTGGAATTTGTGCAAAAATTATAATATTAAAACAGCAACAAACTGGTGGGAACATCAGCCTGAAAAAGTCACCAAAAATCAGATGGTCAAGATCTTGTGGGATTTCCGTATACAAACCGACAAAATACTGGCACATAATACACCAGACATCACACTGGTTGAGAAAAATAAGGTCACAATCATAGACATCGCAATACCAGGTGATAGCAGGGTCGCCAAGAAGGAACATGAAAACATCGCAAGATACCAGGACTTAAAAATCGAAATTCAACGACTATGGCACAAACCAGCAGTGATAATTCCAGTGGTAATTGGCACACTGGGTGCTATTCCAAAAGCACTGGAATTACATTTAAAACAGTTAAAAATTGACAAAATCACCATCAGTCAAATGCAAAAAGCCGCACTGCTTGGATCTGCATGCATATTACGAAAATACGTTATGATGTCCTAGGCCCCTGGGTGGGGCCCGACTAGTAACCAATGCCAAATCCGGCGAAACAACTGGCCGCTGTGATACAATTGTATAATAATAATAATAACTCACTGCCACATGGTTGGATCATAAAATGCTTAGAAACAACTGGCATTAGCAAAAACATTACATCCTTTACTGAAAAGGTGATGAAACAATGGAGAACTGAGTTGGCAGTAGGGAATGAGATCTGCGGAATGGTTAATATCAAGTGAGGAATTTTCCAGGGTGATTAACTTTCACCTCTTCTCTTCATCATCTCAATGATCCCACTATCAGTAATCTTAAAAAAAATGAAATTAGGCTACCAAACAACCAAAGAAGCTGAAAAAATTTCACATTTACTATATATGGATGATTTGAAACTCTATGGAAAGTCAGAAATATAAATCCAATCATTGACAAACACAGTCCGAGTATTCAGCACCGATATTTCAATGCATTTTGGCATGGAAAAATGTGCCACTGTATCCATAAAAAGGGGCAAAATCACTGCATGTGAGGGAATTGAAATGCCCAATGACCAACTAATTAAATGCAATGAAAATGAAGCCTACAAATACTTAGGCATTCTGCAGTTGGATAACATCAAGCATGGAGAAGTAAAAACTATTGTCAGGCGAGAGTACACCAACAGAATTAGGAAAATTTTGAAATCTAAATTGAATGGTGGAAATATAATCGCCATAAATACCTGGGCAATACCAGTTATAAGATACACAGCTGGTATAGTTAACTGGACACAAGCTTATTTGGACATTTTGGACTGAAAAACCAGGAAACTAATGACAATGCACTACAGTTTACATCCACGTGGTGATACTGATACCTGCCACGAAAATCAGGTGGCAGAGGATTATTACAAGTGAAGCAAACAGTTGAAGAAGAAAAACATGCACTGGCTGATTATTTAAAAGAAAGTCAAGAACATCTATTAATCGAAGTAAAGAACAAAAATCTACTGAAGGCCCAACAGACGAAACAAGAATACAGAAAAGATGTGATAAAATCAAGAATGGAGAGTTGGCAGAACAAAGCACTGCATGGCCAATTTCTGGAAAAAATAAAAGATAAAGTGGACAGTGAACAAACTTGGTTATGGTTAACAACAGGTACATTAGAGAAAGAAACAGAGTCACTAATCCTGGCTGCGCAAGAACAAGCTATCTGCACAAATGCCATTAAGGCCAAAGTCAAAAAATCCTCTGATGATGCCAAATGCAGACTTTGCAAAGAAGCTGATGACTGTTGATCACATACTCAGCTGCTGTAAAAAAATTGTGCAGACTGATTATAAATTGCGGCACAATTCAGTAGCACAAATGATCCATTGGAATTTGTGCAAAAATTATAATATTAAAACAGCAACAAACTGGTGAGAACATCAGCCTGAAAAAGTCACCGAAAATCAGATGGTCAAGATCTTGTGGGATTTCCGTATACAAATGGACAAAATACTGGCACATAATACACCAGACATCACACTGGTTGAGAAAAACAAGGTCACAATCATAGACATCACAATACCAGGTGATAGCAGGGTCGCCGAGAAGGAACATGAAAAAATCGCAAAATACCAGGACTTAAAAATCGAAATTCAACGACTATGGCACAAACCAGCAGTGGTAATTCCAGTGGTAATTGGCACACTGGGTGCTATTCCAAAAGCACTGGAATTACATTTAAAATAGTTAAAAATTGACAAAATCACCATCAGTCAAATGCAAAAAGCCGCACTGCTTGGATCTGCACGTATATTACGAAAATATGTTACGACGTCCTAGGCCCCTGGGTGGGGCCTGACTAGTAACCAATGCCAAATCCGGTGAAACAACTGGCCGCTGTGATACAATTGTATAATAGCAGCAGCAGCAGCAGCAGCAGCAGCAGCAGCAGTAAACATAGTTTAATCCAATGGATAGCAATCGGTTACTAGGTAATCATGAGAGTTTTCTCACACTAAAACTAAGTCATGCCTGAAGGCCTTCCCAAAATTGTTTCTCAAATTTGCTCTTCCATAAATTCTACCTCTGCCTGGTATGTTAGGCTTGCAACTCTGTAGATTCTGACAGTTGTAATCCTGCTGTATCTGAAAGCAACAGGTTGGAAAAGAGCTGATCTTGGCCAAACTCCTGAATTTAGAAGCATTGCTAGAAAATTAATCCATGCTACTGAAAAAGAAAGATAATAATTAACCAGAGAAGCTATTTACTTATTTGAAGTCTGTGCTCAACTCATGTTAAAGGATAATGCTAAGTATGCTGTTCATTGTATGTAGCTAAAAGAATAATGTCATAGATCATTGCTGTCCCATAATACATGTGAGATTCTAGGGTGGAAGGGGAAGCTGTTATGAATTCTTTTAGAGATCAGGAGTGTCTTGCAAGGAAAAGGTAGAATATTAGAAATTGTGAACTTAGCTTTTTGTCATGGTAACATGCTCTTTACTTTATTTATTTTTTTCCATAGGAAGGGTTTGAATAAATCTTATACTGCAATTGCAATTGATACTCTTCAGGAGTTACTCAGTTGATAGATGAAGTCTTTAAAAATGAGACAGTGTAGAATGTTTTCAAATGCAAAATAAATGATTTTGCATACTCTGTAAAGTAGTTCATTACTGGGATGAAAATGTGTTATATTCTCAGATACCCCAGACTCAAAATTTTGGAACAAAAAATCTTTCCTTATATCTTGAAGGGTTTTTAAGGTATGTGAGCTTAGGCTTCTTTTATGGTGAAAGAGTCATATTATCAAAATTATATTGGCATATCAACAAAAGAACACTATCCCTGGACCAGACCGAAGTTCTTTTTAATGCAGTATTTTCTTTTTCATCATGGCCAAACATCTGCCTCTAGTGGTCATATGTATGGAATGGGAGCATAATTATTGTTTCTGCATAACTGATATTTGAAGCATGCTACCCCCTAGCACGGACATAACATTGAGTCATAGCCCTTATAGATCTGTCTTCCAATCTCCTTTTAAAACCATTGAGCAATCTTGCTTGCTTTTGTCTGTTCTAAGCTCTTTGCAATCAGCTTCAATGGATGGCCCCTAATCCTAGTACTTTGAGAGAGAGAAAGACACAATTTTTTCCATGCCATGTATGATTTTATATATCTCATTGGTGTTCTCTGAGCTTGGTTGTTTACTTGCAGACAGATCATTAACCAACTAGGTAATGAATATTGTAATCAGTAATAATGAAATGTCTGCAAGCAAACAATGAACACAAAGAACTCCATAGCTCAAGCCCGAGCTACAAATATTCTCTTCTATTTATGCAACTTAGTTATACCCTTGTTAGGCTGCCTTTAAAAAGAGAAAGAGAGAACGAGGAAGAGAGCAGGCATTTTGCATAAAACAACTGTTTTTTAGCAATCAGACCAAAGCAACTAGATAACACTCCTGTTCCAATATTTTGTAATATGTTAGATTTTATTTTACATTCAAGAGTGATTCTATTTACTCATATTTTGCTTTGTATTATTATACTCCTATTATATCCATGTTTTCAACAAGTACTTTTATTTCCCCATCCTGGCTTAAAAAATTATAGTGGTGGAATAGAAACACCAAATATTTTCTTAAGTTACGGGAACCTTTTTCACAATCTCTTTGTCTCATTTTCCTCTCTTGATTAATATGTCCACATATTAATTTATTTTAAATGCTGGTCCTATTCTTTTCACATGATTCAGAATAGAAATATGTAGACTGTATATCATCATAGGCTAACTAGACTTGGGTTGCTTTGAGACTAAACAAGTCTACTGTTAATAGAATTTCAGAGAAATGAATTTTTTTTAAACTACTGCCCAATGGAAGCAAGATATCTCACAATTCAGAAACTAAACTGTAGATCAAATGTATTTTGGTTTTAGAGAAGCTTCGAGAGCTGATCTGGGATGATAATTATATTCCCAGTTCTTCTTAACTTTCTTAGAATTATTGGCACTGCCATCACTAAAAAGCAGCTTATTTAAATGTAATAGTTCCTGAACTCAGTACAGGCATTTCTTTCTTCATGTATATAAGGACTGAATTTAAAACTAAAAGAGAATCTAAAAACTGAAAGAACCAAGGGGCCCATTTTAGTAGTTTGAGGCCACTGGAATCTGTTCGTTAGAAAAATATGAAACCTGAGTATACTACTTCCCACATTTTTAAGGTTCCCATGCTTATCTGTATCTGTAATAATTACAGTGTGTCTATAACAACTAAGCCTCATACAGAGAATTATTTAAAACATCACATTACTATCTAAATTAAGATAAATTTAAAAGAAAAGAGACAGACAGAAAATGTAAGATGTAAGTGATATCCAAATATCAAGTAACTGGAATTAATACATTTAACCTGCTTCTTGAAGCCCAGAAGGTATGAAAATGCTGTAGAGATCAGAAAGGAGAAAGGACTAAAAATCAGAGCAATAACAGAAAACTATGAAAGTGAGAGGGAAAGGAAATAAAACCCAATTATATAATGAAAAGGTATACAAAAGATTGGTAGGAGAAGGAAATGAAAGGTTGAATGGGAAACTAAAATACTACTAATTACATTTTAATGTATGCTGATTAGTGTACATTCAAAGTGACAATAAAGTTACTCTAAGTTCTAAGTCTACTGTGAAAAACATATAACATTATGCCTTTCCATTCTAAATCTACTATAATAATTCTAAAAACAGTATTACAGCTTCCAATATTTGCTGTGATACCTACTTTATAATTGAAAATAAAATATGAAGAAACTTCAAATACAAAATGTGTAGAATAGGACCAAGTCATAGTATGGAGGGAGGAGGCAGCAAAAGATAAGAGTTTGAAAATGGGCCAAATCTGACCAGAAAACTGGAGAAGGGGGTGAAAAATCTAGGAAAAAATCCTCAAGTATTTACCTATGAAAAAAAAATCCTTGTTCCATTTTTAGCATTTTCCTTCTAACTTCATGGTCATAGATCAGAGGTAGTATTCTACCGGTTTGGACCGGTTCACCTGAACCGGTAGCGGAAATCGCAGGTGGCGCCACCCACCCACGCAGGCTCTATGGCATCCCATTTAGGCCCTTTTTTAGCCAAAAGCACAAAGGTGGAAGGCTACGTGAATACCGCCCCTGTCATAGATGCAACTCACCCTGATCTTCTTAGTTCACATGCACATACAAAAAATGTTGCAGTATTCTGTATGCTTTCCTATTTTGACTATCAGGCTTTATTTGGTGCATAATTAAATTGAACCACTTTTGGCAGGTCTTGGATACACCGGTTATCTGGTATATAGGTTTTTTAAAATGTGCATGTCTGTCTCCCTCCTCCCCATCCTAAACAATTCTACAGGAGAAAAATAGAAACAGGCCTAGTATTGATTTAATGTCATTATAGTTCAGTGTATAACTAATCATCAATGGGGTTTGATTTTGAGAATGAAGAGAGATTCAGATGCATAGTGTATTGTAAAAATGGATTGTATATAACAAACAGCTAAGTAAAAGAAGTACATGATTATGAATAGAATGAATACCAAGTTTTGTTTTGTTTTAAAGAACTGGAAAACATTTTTATGTGTATTGAAAAATGTCACAAAATTAAAAATAAAATAAAAATGATGAGGTAGCATTTAAAATATATAGAGAATACTGTAAATTGTTTCCTTACAGAAGCCACAATTTGCTTTATAATATCTGAGGGATCCAAGAACTACCAAATCAAAAATATAAAATGGATTATGGCTGTTTTTTCCTGCATATTTTAAGCAGTACAGCATACTCAAATAAAACAACATATTAGGAGAATGTGAATCTTATGCAGATGACATAAAGGAGTATAATCAGTCTTTGAGAAATCAGTGAAGGCAGGATACATTTCAGTAGCTGAGAGACTACACTTAAAAAAAAATGGCAGCCAAAGGCTCAGTAAGCAGAACAGAAGGTTTTTGAGGTATTTCATTTGTGGATGCTTGGAGATTTGGGGTTTGGTATATTAAATCTCAATGAAAGTTTATGCAGTAATTTGTCTCATCTTGCCAAAGTTAATGTCTCTGACTCTGGATGGGGCAACGTTCACTTGCACAGATCTGGTGTGCAGTTTGGAAGTCCTTTTTGATACACAGGTCCTGCTGGAAGAGGAGAGGGACAAACATGGCCAGGGGGACTTTTGCACAAATTCATCTTGTGCACCAATTCCTGGACTGGGAGGCCTTCCCCACAATCACTCCTGCCTTAGTCATCTCCCATTTGAATTACAGATAGCCCTCAACTTACAACAGTTCATTTAGTGATTGTTTGAAGTTTCAACAGCACTGAAAAAAAGTGACTTATGATTACTGCTTTTCACAATTACAACCTTTGCAGCATCCCCATGGTCATGTGATCAAAATCCAGATTCTTGCCAATTGTTTCATAGTTATGACTGTTGCAACATCCTGGAGTCATGTGATCACCTTTTGCAATCTTCTTTTGAAGGCAAAGTCAATGGGACATTCATTTAACAGCCAGGTTACTAACTTATCAACTGCAGTGATTCACTTAACAACATGGACAAGAAATATCCTAAAATGGGGAAAACTCACTGAACAAATGTCTCACTTAACAACTGAAATTTTGGGCTAAGGTAATGGTTGTAAGTTGAGGACTACCTGTACTGCAGTGTGCTCTAACTGGGGCTGCCTTGAAGACCATCCAGAAGCTACAATTGGTCCAGAATACAGCAGACGTTTCAGTTTTGAGTGCCCTGTGGTTCACCTGATTAACATTATTGAAACACTGGCTCCCAGTTGCTTTCACATTTACATGGTGTAGGGCTAGGTTATTTTGGGAGTGCTGCTCCCTGAAGGTATTTCCTATTAGGTTAGACAGCGTGGGTGCACTCCAGATCACCTTCTTTAAAAGTTGCCACCGGATGGGACCTTAGACATATTCCTTCTCGGTGGCTTCCAAGTTGTTTTGAACAATGGTGGGTTTCCAATTTTTTTAGTACTGGTTTGCTTGTGCGTGTGTGTGATGCTTTTGCACATACGCCTCCCATTGCCACCACTACCGGTTCACCCAATCTGGGCCGAACCAGCAGAAACCCACCTCTGGTTTCAAACACTCACATCTGAGATCAAACTGATGCCTACCATTTAGCCTTCTGGAGGGCTGAGCCAAGCATTGGACTAGGATGGGGGTTGAGCTGCAAGCAGTGGTGGGATTCAGCCAGTTAATGCCAGTTCGGGAGAACTGGTTGTTAACTTTCTGAGCAGTTTGGCGAACTGGTTGCTGGAAGAAAACACTAGGTCAGAGAACCAGTTGTTAAATTATTTGAATCCCGCCACTGACTGCAAGGATGGATGGCCTGGCACTTGGGGAAAGGTACTTTTGTTTTTAAGCCTGTTTTTCTATGGGTTGTTATGAGCACCATAGAATCACCATTTCAGGTAGACAGCGATATAAGTTCTGTAATGAAGTAAATATTTCCCCACTACTTCAGTGATCTGACTTATAAGTGTTCCAAGAAGTTAAAAAAAATGGGGTTAGAAAAATTAGTGAGGCCCCTGTAATAATCAGAGCCCAATTCCCCATTTTGTGCAGCATATGAGTAATCTCAATTAAAAGTTCAATCTGTATATGTATAACATTTCAATATACAGACAGACCCAAGATAGGAGCTCATGAAATGTAAGATACAAGAGTGCAGAACTGCAAGCTTACCTTCAGGAAGCAATTAATTTCTTTTGCTCTATAAGGGTAAAGGCAATGCTGCATAGAAGGCTCTGCCTTGTTTGCAGATTTTTTTTAATCTACAAAAGAATAAAGTAATTAAAATAAGGTAATTATTAATTAATAAGCTACAGTCAGAAAAGCCAACTGGTAACATTCTTAAATCACAGTTTGTTCTACCTGAATCTCAGCAGGTCCACTTCCCCTTCAGGTAAAAAGAAATGCTTTCAAGAAAAGATCCTTCAGGGTCTTTTCATGTTACGGCTCAAAAAATTTAATCTAACCAGTAGATTGCTTACATCGTTCTTTCTCTTTGTTCTTCTTTTGTGTTCAGTTTCTATTAATATTTCATATTAGTGGTTGGCCACGGCAGCAGTCTTTTGGGACATTGGCAAAGAGGGCAGCTGTAATGTTGTACGATCTGGCTGTAAAGTGGCTCTCGTTTTATGAACCGCAAAACAGTGCTTATACCAGTAAGACATTTGGGTTTGTTCTTCAAAGATTATGTCTAGCCAGATGGTCAGAGAACAAGACTTTAAAGAGAAGTGGACTCTATTCCCCTATCTATCGTAGTACGCTATTATCTCCTTTAAATGTGCCATGTACTATATTCTGTTCTATGGTTGAAGTACTCAGGTTACTCTTCTGTGTGTTGTCTCCCATAATTCTGAACTGCCGAACTACTAGTGTTAAATGCAATTGGACTTTAAACCTGATAAAAACAATATCTGGGTTGTTTTAACTATTTTGCGTGCTTTGTACAAGTTGTATGCACACTTGATGTAGAAGGTTGTATAAATTTGATAAATGTATTTTAAAGTTGAAAAAAAATGAACACACTCTCTAAGTATTTTATTGTATGTTGAAAAAAAAGTAGGAAATGAAAGTCCTTAATGAGTAAGCAAACAATGATACTAGAGATAGATTTTCTATTAATGATACCTTTGGAAATTTAGTAAGATCTAAAATTTTAAATCCCTAGATGTATATAAAGCAAATGGGCAAGTAGAAATAATGAGGAATCAAAAATAAAGAATCCAAGAGAGATGGCTATTTAACCCCACACGTTAAATCTCTGTATAATTCATTCTACTTTGAATATCTTCATAATCTCTGATAATTTCTGCTTTCTTCTCTGAATCTGTTCAGGACTTAGTACTCATAGTAGAGTCTGATCAAAGCAGAAAAGAATCAAACATTTATTTCTCATATTTTGTAAACTATACTTCAATTGTCATAAACTAAATATGTGTGTTTCTCTTTTGCAGTGCTTCACACTGCTAAATAATATTTAGTTTGTGATCAACTACCCTTTCAATACATTATTCATGACCAAATGAATGTTGAATAAATCAAGGACTACATGGAATCTGTTATCTTTATTCTGTTATTTTTTATAATTCTAGTCAGCTTTAGACTTTTAATTCCCCTCTTCTCTCATACTCATTAACAGCTTTGTCCCACACTGAGAAATCTACCTTCTACATTATTGTACTTCTTACATCATCCTGTTGGCCATTTTACTGCTCTATTATTGATTTATTACTTTTCTCTCATACTTTATTACCTTCTTACCTTATTCTCTCTTGCTTCCTCCCCAAAGTCACCTGATTACTTTTCTCAGTGTCTTTTTTCAAGTGTCTAGATGTAATAATAACAGGGGACAGTTGCTGCCCATTTCCTTCTCATAAGTGATAGTCTTTCAGCTTTCATTCTTCTTCTGAAGGTCTCTGGAAATTCTTTCCCTTCACTTCTAGTCTCTGGTATTTCCCAACACTTTCTAGCATAGTCAAAGAATGAGAATAAGAGTCCGTGTTCTCTTGCCTTAGCTTTTGTGGATTCCATTCAACTGCTTTTCACTTCCTTCATGAAGCCTATCTGAATCACATTTTCTCTAGCCCCTCAAAACACCATTCTTAGGTCTGCATAACAAAGTTGTTATGGACATCTCCAAATACCGAAGTCAGATATCTCTCTCTCCATCCAATTGTATTGTGATGAGGAATCCCAACCTACAACATTGCAAAATAACTGACAAAGGACTGACTGACTGATTGAATGACATAGATGAAGGTGAAATCATGATCTCATTTGGAGTCACAGCACTTTTCATTTCGATAGACCCAGAAGTGGCAAAAGAATCCATGACAGCACTACTTCACAGCACATCTGACTTAACCAAATACACCAAGATTGAAATAACCAGAATCATGGACCTAATCAACCTTCACCTGACCACATACTCTCTGTTTACTGGACAAATAAATCAACAAATCATGGGAACATTAATGGAACCACCATTTTCAGGATGTGAGACTGTTAACAAAACACCTTGAATCTACAGCACTCCCATGCATACAGCTCAAAGTTTGGATCTGGTACACAGATGATGCTTTTGTCATAATGAAAAAGGACCAATTAGAGAAAACACATGAAATTATCAATAAAATCTTGAAAGGAATAAAATCACAAGAGAAGAAAATAATAGCAGGCTCTATCCTCATCAGCAGAGGCAGTCAAATTAAAATATGTCTATGATAAAAGTAACCACACCCACCAAGTATTGCAGTGCCAAAGTAACTGCCCACAAGAGAACTGTGTAAGAATACTATTTGAATAAACACAAACACACTGCAGCAACCTTGATTGTCGGAAAAAGGAAACAATGTCTTCCAACAAAATGGATACCCATGCAACTTTATCAAAAAGTGCCATACCGTCGGAAGATGCCATAATTAAAAAGATCTATGAATGTGCAGAAATGGACAGAATGACGGGTTGGTTGAGGGACAAAGGAGAAACGGAACATTATCTTAGCTGGAACTTATGGTGTATGTGGGCGACAAGGAGAATAGCAGGGACTTAAAACGGGGAAAGTTAAATAGCAGTTGTTAACAATGGGAACTAAAAGTGAACATGGGTATTGTAATAGATCCCTGAATTTTGTAACGAGAAGATGCGGCTTAGAGACCAAACAATGAGGAAGGAAAAAAAAAGTTGGGCTGTGAAGGACTGTCATCACGGGGGGGGGGGGGAGAGGGGGGATTGTATGTTTAACATTGTATTTGTATGTTTTACTCTTAAAAAAATGTATAACCAATAAAAATTACTTTAAAAAAAAAAAGTGCCACTCAACCTACCATAGCACAATCAACAAAAGCCATGAAAGATAACACTGCCATGCATCAAAAATATCTTAGAAACCACCAACAGACTATTACAATCACATCACCATAGCACACAAATCAAGACACCCTAAGTAAGCCAAAAGACCCAGCAGCCCCAGAAGAAAAAACAGGAGTCATCTGTAACATACAGTGTAGGACTGTAACAGCCACTATGTAGGACAAACAGGAAGAAGACTAGCAAAGCACATCCATAAACATCAATTAGCAGTTGGAAGACAGGATGAAACTACTTAATTTCACAACACATGGCCAGACTCAACCATAGTTTCAACTAAGAAACTGTGAGTATCCTAGATTAAGCTAAATCCAAAAACATCAGAGAATCAACCTGGCACTCAGACAAATTGGCCATCAACAAGCACAGAAATAAACAACATCTACATACCACTCAAAAGAAACAATGAAAGGGAAAAAAAGACCAAAACTCCTCACCAACAATCAACATCCAGAAGAGCAGAGATTAATTCCAAGATTAACAGTAGACCAACAATCAAGGTAACAATACCCCAATCAAGGAACTATGAATACTAAATAAAGGAATTAATTATGAAAAAAATGTCATTAACCTTAGCTTAAATATAATCTCTCTTTACATGCTAATTAGCAGAATTTTCTTTTCTTTATCCACAGGAGGTATAAATCATTAATAACCCTTCTACTTCAGCCTCCCTTAATAGGTGGCACATTTGCATATCTACCTGGTAGTCCGACATTAAGCTCTAATCTTAACTTTAGCCATCTGCGTATGGATACACTATTCTCTCCTTTGACTTAAAAGATGGGAAGCACATAGATCGATATGCTTTCATTTGCTTATAGCAATGGCAATAGCACTTAGACTTATATACCACTTCATAGTGCTTTTACAGCCTTCTCTAAGCAGTTTACAGAGTCAGCATATCCTCATTTTACCCACCTCGGAAGGATGGAAGGCTGAGTCAACCTTGATCTGGTGATACTGTATTTGAACTGCCAAACTGCAGCTAGCAGTAAGTTGAAGTAGCCTGCAGTACTGCACTCTAACCATTGTGTCACCTTGGCTCTTGCAACTGCTGCACCACCTTGCAACAAATCTTAGAACATAATTTAGTACACAAGTGATGTCAAAACTTTAATAGAATCTATAAGAGTGATGAGATCACAACCTGTCCTGTTCCTCCTGTGAATGTTATGGCGGAACAAATCTGACTTATCCATATCCAAAGCCCATTTCTAAAGCTCATGTTATAGTGAACTCAGGTTAAAAACATAGTTTCCATTCTTGGATTTTGTTGGCTACGTACATTTTACCTTGTTCATAAATTCACACGTGATTTGGGTATCTAGGGAATTCTTTTTTTAACTCTAGCCATGTAGACATATAAATCATGTCCATGTAATGAGAGGCAGCCAGGCAGCAAATATTAAATACAAATCCTTCCTCCTTTCTCTGCCTTGCAGCACAGGTTACACAAGAAAAGTAAGATCTTACCCAGTCAGTTATTTCCTGAAAACCATTTTCCCTTGCTCCCATGGCTTCTCTTGAGTTTTGCCTCCAGTAGTTGATTGAGATAAGATGGCAGTAGCTGCATACTTCTGTCTTATCTCCCTTGTTTGCATCCCCTAGGCACAATGGCAAAGGAGATTGGTTTGAGAAAGTAGATAGCTCTGCCAGAGTGTTTGGCTTCTTTCTTTCTTTTATTAATTAATTTTTATTAAAGAAATGTTTACAGAATAAAAACAATACAAATTTTAAAAAAGAAAATAAACAGAAAGAAAAGAAAATAATTAGTAAATGAGAAAAAAATAAAATGAAAGAGAAAAGGAATAAATACAAGGTTATAAAGGAGTGACCAGCAGTTATAAAGCATTTATATTTTATCCCCTCTCTAAGGTTAGATTGTGGCTTCCTTTTTTCATAGCCTATCTTTTGTAATCATCCAACTCATAAATCACAAGTTCATTTTTTAAAATTTTCAGCAAAAAGCTCATAAATAGTTTACATTTGTTGGCAAATGTAGTTACTGAGAGCTTCTTTTTCTGATCAGTGAAGCAAGCAGGCACCTTATGATCTTACTCACTGAACGTTGCCCCTAGTGAGGGTACTTTGGTGTGTATAGATTAATCAAATTAATCAAAGTGAATAAATTAGTGTATTGGGAAAATACTATGGACATAGTTTACTTAGAGTTCAGTAAGGCATTTGACAAAGTAGACCACAGTTGCCTCCTTGGTAAGATAGAAAAAAATGTTGGAAAGACAGGATCACTACCAGACAGACTTAAAACAGGCTGACCAATCACACTCAGCATGTAATCCTCAATGGAACTACATCTACATGGAAGGAAGCATGAAGTGGAATACCTCAAAGTTTTGTCTTAGGCCCAGTACTCTTCATCACTTCATAAATGATTTGGATGCGGGGATAGAATGGGAACTCATCAAATTTGGAGATGACACCAAGCTGGGGGGAATTGCCAACATCTTAGAAGATAGACTGAAGATTCAGAAGAATCTTGACAGACTTTATTGTTGGGCTCTATCCAACAAGATGCAGTTCAGTGGTGAGAAAAGTAAGATCCTGCACCTAGGCAAGTAAAAATCAAATGCACAGGTATAGAATAGGTGATACTTCGCTCAACAGTAGTGAAAGGAATCTCTGTGTCCTGGTGGACCACCATTAAGTATGAATCAGCAGTCTACTGCAGCTTCCAAAAAAGCCAATGCAATCCTAGGAAGCATCAACACAGGGTTAGCACCAATATCACACAAAGTGATAGTACACTAGGGAGACCACACTTGGAATACTGCATCAATACAAAATGCTGAGGTCCTAGAAAGAGTGCAGAGAAGAGCAACCAAGATGATAAGGAGTCTGGAGACTAAACTGTATGATGAATAGTTAATGAAACTAGGTATGTCTGGCCTATCAAAGAGAAGGATTAGGAGTGCCATGATAGCTGCATCCCAGCGCTTCAGAGGCTGTCTACAAAGGGGGGAACCCAGTCTCCAAAGAATCTGAGGGCAGGACAAGAATTAACAAACTTTTCTGTAACAGCGTTGTTTCCTATGCCATCTATCTGGTAAACTCGCAAGATTCATTTTTTTCGCCATGTACATGTATACATCCAAAGTAGACTGTTGTTTCTCTGTGTCATATAATATATGTGAGTATATGCATAATTTTGTATTTATTTATTTTGTCATGTTTATGTAGTGCATATTGGAGATGGTGACCCTTTGAGAGCTGTTTGCAATGAATTTTCATTTTAATGATACACTGAGGTGAATCCCTACATGCTGGTGTACTGATTAGTGTACATTCAAAGTGACAATAAAGTTAGTCTAAGTCTAAGAAGTAGAAGATCATCAAAGGGAGATCCAATCTAGAACTAAGGATGCATTTCCTGACACTAAAACAACTAGTCTCCAGAAGCTGTGGATGCTTTATAACTGGAGGTTTTGAACAACAGATTGGACAGCCATTTGTTTGGAATGGTATAGGATCTCCTGCTTGAGCAGGGGGTTGGACTAGAAAACCTCCAGGGTCCCTTCCAAGCCTGCTATTCTATGTTATTCTTTGTATCTCCCAATAAACAGAGGATAAGGCTTTCTACTGACAAAGTTGCTTCTTGGTTGGCCAAGCACAATTCTTCCCATTACATCCTCTAGAGGAATTATATGCAGACAGAGTGGAGCTTTCCAGCATTGCCATGCTTCCCTGGGTTTTATTTTTCTCTCTACAAGTGACCTCCTTTCAGACAAGCAAAGAGGCATGCACACAGGAGACAATCATCCTCTCTTCTCTTACTGTTAAAAAGAAACTAGGCTGTAGAAAAAGAGAATGCAGATAGCACCCTCTGCTCAATGACTTGTCACCGCCATGTTTTTCTGTGTAAAGGATTGGTCATAGCAAGAACTGACATTTCATTCTCCTATTTCCTTCTGGGCAACAGCATGTAGGGATTCACCTCAGTGTATCAAATCTACCATAGTGTGCCATTCTGAGTGAGCATAAGAAACCTACAAAGAACAATCTTCCTCTATGTGGTCAGTCTCTCCGCCTACCATAAGGACTAAGCAGATGATGGTTATAATATTTCCAAATGCACATTTTCCTCCTCTTTCTGCCAGAGTAGCATCAACACAATATGTTTTTTGTCCAAGATAAAGGACAAGCTTTTGATTCCTATAATGCCACTGTGTGCTAGTTCAACCCTATTCAACTCTGCTGAGAGTATCATTGGATGTATTTATGTGTAGCAGGCTACTTTAAAGGAAGGATGAATAGGCCACCAACAACATTCAAACAACTACTGCAGTACTCCCCTCAAGGCTCCCTGGCATATTCTGCTTCTGTCAATCACTCCGTGCTAGCCTGCAGCATTTTATCTGCTTATGTATAATAATGATTTTGAGAAAATGAAGGTATATATTTTTTCACCTCTCCTCCTGGGTTTCTTCGGAATTTGAGAAAAAAATGAAAACTTTTCTCCCATCTGCAATGAGCTGTTCATCTGTGTTCTGAACAGCAAAGTCAATATTTTTGTAACCAATATTTTTACTGCTTAAAATGAAAAAATCAGAGTTCACAAGTCTTGTCTGGAATTATGTTTCCAATAGCAGTCAGAGAAACATAATTAAGATGTATAGCTTTGATAAATGATAGGGATTGTCTGAATGGGTTAACTAGTGACATACTAATTAATGCAATTTAAGAAGAAAACAGAGTGTGTTTGTGTATATGTATGTGTGTGTGTGTGTATACACTTATCCATTTAAATTAACTGCTGCCAAAGCATTTGAAATTACACTGAGGGCAGATTTTATTTTAATTTATGATTAATATAATTTTGCAAGCATTCATAAACTAAAAATATTTCTGTACTTTTTACATTAAAACTAATAAATTAATTTTCAGCATGTCAATGGAGACACTAGGATTTCTGTTTCTAACTGGATTATTATAAAATCCGTGTCTCTGCTTCATATATTGTAATATGAAAGGGTGTTATTTATGTTGGGGATAAATATTATGATTGGCTTTTGTCTTAGCTGCCTTCTCTTTAAACAATGCTTTCATTAGGTTAAGGCATTTCTACATTATTCTGATAAATCTAATCATAGATTTTAACTTTATTTTTACAGGTGACCAGTAACTGTTTCAGCATAAGCAATGGAGAAATGCAAGATGTTGCTGTTGGACTTTATCCCAGGTACAGTGGACAAGCATTACTTTTGTGGTTCTAATGGTATCAATCTTTTTTTCTCTGTGTGTGTCTCTCTCTCTTTCTCTCCAGCTCTCCAGCTGAAATGTCATGTTCTACAAATACATTAAGAAATTTAACTAATATAAAACTGAATGTATGGCACTACAGTCGCTGAATTGACAGCATGTAGTGGAAATGGGGGTATGATAATTTTGAGAGTAGATTGCGTATGTCAAATGAGGCAGAATTGCATAAAAGAAGTGTGCAAATCCCGAGCACAAGAGGGCTGAGGCCAGGGGTGAAATCCAGCAGGTTCTGACAGATTCTGGAGAACCAGTAACGGAAATTTTGAGAGGAGAACCAGAAAATTTGAGGAGAACCAGCAAATACCACCTCTGACTGGCCCCAGAGTGGGGTGGGAATGGAGATTTTGCAGTATCCTTCCCCTGCCATGCCCACCAAGCCATGCCCACAGAACCGGTAGTAAAAAAAAAATGAATTTCACCACTGGCTAAGGCCAAGATAGAAAATGACCACTAGAGCAAAAGTTGGTCAACCCAGTGAAAACCTCAACCTTCATTTTGTTTTGCCACTTTGGCTGATTTTGGTTTTATATTACGATCCAGCTATTCTGACAGTGAATGAGAAAAGCTTTTCACCAGAGACTGCTCCTGTTTACCCTTGACTGGCATGATCAGGTTGCAGTCTAAAATCTTTAATTTAATGATATTAATTACAATTAATAAAATTACTCCCCACATATTCCTTTACATTAGAAATTACAAATGCATGGCAAATTTTGGAAAGGCAATCAAATCTATATACTTTCCTTTGATTTTGACTTTCAGTTGTCTTTTTCTTCTGGAGCAGTTTCTTTTTTTCTTGTCAATCATGTCCAATTTTTGGAGATTACCTGGACAACTCCATGGAGTTTTCTTGGCAAGGTTTTTCAGAAGTGATTTGCCATTGTCTCCTTCCTAAGGTTGAAAGAAAGTAACTGGCCCAAGTCACCCACCTGGCTTTGTACACAAGGCTGGACTAGAACTCATGGTCTTCTGGTTTCTAGCCTGATGTCTTAATCCTTAAACCAAACTAGCTCTTTTTGCAGTATTAAATTGTATATTTTTCCCTATGTTTAGCTGCATTCTATTCCAGAAATTTACAGATTTCCAGGAAGCATGGCTACAGCTCATTCAGCAGCGCTTTATAACTGTTTAGCAGCTATAAAGAGTTCTGGATGAAGAAGCCAGACTGTCTACTCATGCTCTGTTGAGCTTCTACTAATAGATAACAAGAAGAGTCGAATAGCTGTTTCTTTTTGTCAGGCTCCCGTAGTAATGGGAGGCAGCAACAGTTTTTCTCAGCTTTTTGGAAAGGCTTCAGGATAGGCTAAAGCAGAAAGAGTTGCAGCAGGGGTGGGTTGCTGCCAGTTTTATTACCAGTTCACAACCTGCACGCAGCACGCACATGCACTGTTCAATGTAAATTGTTTTTCGCTCATGTGCAGAACAATTTACAGTGAACTGTGCATGCGCAGTCACTAAAAATCAAAATGGTGGTGGCAAGGGAACTGGTTCGGGGGCATGGCAGGCCTGGGTCACTGCCAATTCTGCAACCCAGGACTGAATAACACTATCGGTTCGACTAAACTGGGCTGAACTGGGAGCAACCCACCTCTGGGTTGCAGATAGGGGCCTATGGGCTGAAAATATAATGAAAGCAGCAGCAATGTAAGGAAGCATCCACAGATGTGGAGAAAGAAAGAGAGCTCAAAATGAAGCACCTGGCAAATAAAAGAGATTATCTGTGAGAATCACTCTGATGAATAAAAATTGAACACCTTCCTTCTACCTTATATTCTGCAACAGTAATATTCTGGCCTGTGAGGTCCTAGAAATTGTAATTTTCCAGGATGCCTGAGTTCTTCTAATAAATGTAGCATGTCCTGAAATGCATTTTTCCAGAATCCCTTAGGACTTATTATGCTGCTGATCAACCTTTCTCTGGATTTCCCCAAAATCACTACTGACAGTTGAAAATGAATGGGACAACTAAGAAATATACCACTCTTATTTTTGACTTTGAGTGGAGGCAGTAAAACCCCAATGGTCTTATGATGATATCAGGACAATGGTAAAAATTAAATTTTTGAATTGCACTCAGAGAAAGAAAGGGGGGAAAACTATTCCCTTATTCACATTTTACAATTCAGATCCAGATTTTAAAGATAATTTCAATATCCATTATCAAACAGCTAGCTTTACTATTCTTGTGTTTATTGTTTTTATTTATTTATGTATCCAATTTCTATAGCTGCCCATCTCAGTCAATGA
This sequence comes from Thamnophis elegans, assembly GCF_009769535.1. Taxonomy (NCBI): domain Eukaryota; kingdom Metazoa; phylum Chordata; class Lepidosauria; order Squamata; family Natricidae; genus Thamnophis; species Thamnophis elegans. Next base: position 72,215,076 of record NC_045544.1, on the reverse strand, counting down.
TCCTGGGCAACTTTCAATTATAAAAAAATAAAAATGAGGTGTCCTTGATGCTCTCTGAGCTTGGTTGTTTTCTTGCAGCTGTTTTATTACCCAAAATAGGCAACATCATCAGTACTAGTAAGGAGTGGGGTTTGGTCACAAGTTATATTCTAGTGCTCTGCCCTGTCATTGTTGGTGGGAATGGTCCTGTTGATTCTTAGGTTTGACTGTTTATTGTTAGCTTTGGCAGTTCCTTAATTGGGGGTATTGTTTGTTTCTTAATTGTTGGTCAAATGTTAATCTTGGTGTTAATCCATGCTTATCTGGGTGTTGATTGATGGAAAAGTGTCCTGATACTTTTGGTTGGTTGATTGTTTTTTTTTTTAATGGTGTGCGGAATTTGTCTATGTGTCTGTTGTTGGCCAGTTTGTCAGAGTACCAGGCTTCTAGGAGTTCTGTAACATTTTGGACTTGGCTTGATCTAGGATAGTCACAGTTTTCCAGTTGAAACCACAGTTAATCCTCTCCATTGTGTTGTGAAATTAAGAAGTTTGCATCATGTCTTCTGACAGCTAGTTGATGTTCACAGATGTGCTGCTAATCTTCTGTCTGTCTGTCCTACATAGTGATTTTTGCAGTCATTACACCAGAGGTGTCAAACTTACATCGTCACGACGGCGTCAGATGACGTATTGGGACTTTTGGCCAGCACATGACGCATCCAGCCCAAGCGCCAGGAGTTTGACAGCCCTGCCTTACACTCTTTGTTGTAGAAGTCTATCCATGTGTTTTCATCTAGAAACAAAAGGCATCAAGCCCATTCTATCCCATAGAATGAACAAAAAACCCACAATGATTTGTGGCTTATATTTTATGATGAAGATAATTGGAATTCTTTCTTAACAACTTCTATAGTTTATTTATATTTAAAATGTAGTTAAATTTATTGACATTTAAATTTTATTTAGTAGAGACCTGGATGTAGAGATATCTCTGCCTTGTATTGTGATAATTTTATTGTGCTTCTTTTATGCTTTTCTTTATTGTTATCCACTCAGAATCACTAACTTAAGGTGGGCAACCTCGTGAATCAATCAATCTTTGAGTCCCTCCCTATGCAATTTTTATATCAACCTGAGAGATACTAAGCTAGATAGATTTGTAGAATAAATAGTTTCCTGTATATCTATTCCTTACCTGGATTTTGTTTTTCTTCATTAGCATGTCCTTGTTGAACAACAGTTGTGATCCTAATTGTGTGGTCATCTTTGAGGGTCCCCAACTCCACCTTCGGTCCGTTCGGGAAATGCAATTGGGAGAAGAGGTAATTAATTTGTTGTTTCTTCTGTCCCAGAAACCTGCAGATTGAATATCTTGATAATATATTGATGTTGTTTTTATTTCATAGCTTTCAGGAACAACATAACAAAATAAATCTTTTCTTCAAATAGTATGCTCCCCTCATCATTGCAGTGATGCTTATAAACAAAACCAAAGAAAAACTACATGTGGGTGGAATTCAACATGCAGTAAATCACTTCCACTGTAAGCATTTGTCAGACTAAAGCCATGTTGAAGCAGTAAACCTTTCCTGCAAGGAACGTATGAGGCAAAAGTTGTTTTCTCGTACATTTTATTTAAAAAGAATTACCCTTCTAAATGATTTGTGTTTTTGTCAGAGAATTTTTCACACCATTTTCTTTTCCTTTTTTTAAAGATAGTCATATCGAATGACCTGATTTTATGAACAAAATAGAATATGGTGTCTGTTTCTCTCCCTGTGTGTGTCTTTTTCTCTGTGTTATCTGGCAGCCTGTTTCTAATTAAGAGGCTCCTTGAGTTTCAAATCTAATCCAAATTATACTGAAACAATTATACCACCTTAATCCAGCAGCATTATAAAACTTCATTTTTTCTCTGGCTTTTTTTTCTATATTCCTCTCCAGTGTTAGCTTTGGCAAGAGGGAAAAGAGGCAAAGAATATAATGTAGGGACCGAAAACATTGGTTACTTTGAGATAGGATTAAATTTACAGGTAATTTTGCTGATTTTATAGTTCTACAGTTCTGTTCATTTTAGAAAGCAGCTTATCGGAATCTCTTGATGTGCTGGATTAAAGTTCCTGTAGCAGGTAGAGGAAGACTGGTATATCGGCATTTTTAGCATATACTATTCATATATATATAGCTAAAAATAATTAGATTATACTGTAAAGCTTGAGAATTTCAAAGCTAACAGCGTAGAATTAAAACCTATTAAATAAAGCTTGTCACATTTCATACCTTTAAATGAATAGTCTCTTTGAATCATCAGAGCTGACAGCCTCATACAAGAAGTTCACCACCAAACCACTTATGATTAACCCTTTTCTAGCAAGAAAAGTGCCATCATTTTTTTAAAAAAAACTATATAAGACCTAAAGCAGACCCTGGAAGCATTCTATTTTATAAAATTGAATCATATTAGCACTGCAAATAATTTCCTGGTCTTCTAAAGAAATGGACCTCACAACAGAAATATTTATGAAGGATGATAGTAGTTGATTTCCTAAGTTGTAAGCATACAATTAACAACTTTAATCAGGATTTTATTCACCTATAAAAGAGTGGGCAATCTGTGACCTCAGAAGCATTTGGTCTTCAGCCTAATTAGAGAAGATTTTTCTCATAATATATTCAATCCTCTGGCAAAAGTAATCCATAGGGGATTTACCGTATTTATCGGCGTATAACACGCACCAGCGTATAACACGCACCCCCCATTTTAACACAAAAATTTGAGTAAAAATTTTTTTCATTAAAAATAAATGACTTGGAAGCTCGGAACTTAATGTTGGATTAAAATTTATAACATTAGAACATGAATTATAACATTAACTCCTCTTAAAAGGCAAATATGAAATGAAAAAAACACCTCTTTGAGCAAAAAAACTTAATCAGAATCACTGCTTTTTGGAAAACCAAAAACCTCTTCCTCATCTTCACTCTCTCCCTCTTTTTTCCCTTCCTTCCCCCTTCCTCTTGCCTATCAACTTCATCCTCTTTGTCTTTCTGCTCTTTCCCTCTCTTCCCCTTTTCTTCCTACCTCCTTCCTTCTCCCTCCCTTCTTCTTTTTCTTCCTTTCTTCTTCCATCTTCCTCCTTCTCCTTCCATTCTTTCTCCTTCCATCCATCTTTTCTCCTTCCATCTTCTCCCCCCCTCCCTTCTTCTTTTCCTCCCCCCTCCCTCCTTCCTTCCTCTCCTTCCCTTTCTCACACACAGGAAGGGGAGGGGGGCTATCTAGTCGCTTTCACAGCATAATTTCTTTATCTAACTTTTAAAAAACAGTGTGCAAATCAAACGAGATTTTCGTAACCTGCGAAGCACCAAGTTATATTATGTTGTTACAAATTCGCAGCTACTCCATTCTTTCTGATAGGGAACTACATTTCCCAAGATGCCTCAGGTCCTCAAAGCGCTGAACGCAGCTTTGCAATTGACTCCAGCGAGGCCTGGCAGCCGCCGGCTGGGGTGGTTGTCAGGGCGATGCGGAGCGGACGCGCCGTTTGTTACTGCTTCCAGCAATCAAGACGGACAAGGGAAGCGACTGAAACGGACGCTGGCCGCAGGAGAGCGAGGCTGCTGCCAGCCGTTTTACCTTGCGCAGCGAATTTGACTGGGTCCCGGGGCTTCTGCCGGGTGGCAGAAGCCCGGGACCCAGTCAAATTCGCTGCGCAAAGTGAAACGGCCGGCAGCAGCCTCGCTCTCCTGCTGCGGCTTCTGTTTCAGTAGGGAAGAAAACTTCCTTTCGCTTCCCGAATTTGACTGGGTCCCGGGGCTTCTGCCGGGCGGCAGAAGCCCGGGAAGCGAAAGGAAGTTTTCTTCCCTATTGAAACAGAAGCCGCAGCAGGAGAGCAGGGCTGCTGCCAGCCGTTTCACCTTGCGCAGCGAATTTGACTGGGTCCCGGGCTTCTGCCACCCGGAGTATCGGCGTATAACACGCAGGCAGGGTTTAAGCTTGCAATTTTAGTTTTAAAACTGCGTGTTATACGCCGATAAATACGGTAATAATCCCCTAAACTCGGCTGAAGATGTTACCTAGTCTGATAACAAAATGGCCATCAGCAACTAACTGAATAAAGAGTGGTAAATATAAAGAAGGTGCTTTGGAGAAAGGGAGAGAGAAATGATCATTTTACTTCTGGCTCTATTCAGTAGTAGCTATACCAGTGGTGGGATTCAAAAAAAAATGACTACCAGTTCTATGGGTGTGGCTTGGTGGGCGTGGTGTGGCTTTGTAAGCCTGGCAGGGGAAGGATACTGTAAAATCTCCATTCCCACCCCACTCCAGGGGAAGGTTACTGCAAAATCTCCCTTCCCTCTTGATCATCTGGGACTTGGGAGGCAGAGACTAGATGGGGCGGAGCCAGTCAGTAGTAGTTTTTACCCGTTCTTTGAACTACTCAAAATTTCTACTACCAGTTCTCCAGAACTGGTCAGAGCCTGCTGAATACCACCTCTGAGCTATACCATGCCTAGTATGTAACCCCAGTAGTTTATGGGGGTTATTGATAGCCCATTCTGACCTAGAGTGTTATGATTGGTAGTCACAAATCACTAGTTTTAGGTAAGTTTCATTCAAACATAGTACTTAGTTAAACCTTGCACTACACTGTTGTGAGATGGGCAGCTCTATAAATCATTTAACCAAATAAATAAATCATTAAAGAAGTAGAACACATAAATGGAATGAGATGTTATTAACATAAAATGTTGTTCTTCATCCTGAGTTCATTTGAATATAAAACTAACCTGTAGTTTATCATTAGATGAGAAAAACTGAGGTATTCTCCTATAGTATAAAAATGGTGACTAAAAGCATTTTTACCCACCCATAATTTAGTGTTGTGTCCAAATCTCAGGAATCTGTGTTTAATTGTCATTTGGGAAAGGTGGAGAATACATTCATTTTGCATTGGCACCAGGGGTGGGTTCCTGCCAGTTCTAACCTCTTCTATAGAAGAGGATCCACAAATCTACAGTGCCATTTAGAACCGGTTCCAGCTCCCTCCCCCTGCCCGTCCGCACATCATCAAGATGAAGAGCGAGAATAGGAATTCTGGGAGTTGAAGTCCACAAGTCTTAAAGCTGTCAAGTTTGAACACCCTTGGGGATTTTTTTCTAAAGGGTTAGAGGTGCAAGGGTCTTGTAACTTGACAGTTTTAAGACTTGCACACTTCAATGCCAGAGTTTCTGAGCCAACATTTTGGTTGCTAAGCAAGAGCGTTGTTAAGTGAGTTTCGTGACATTTTACAAATTGGCCATGCCCATCTAGTCACATGGCTGGCAAGCCACTCCCACCCAGTCACATGGCCAGCAAGCCACTCCCACCCGGTCACATGGCTGGCAAGCCACTCCCACAAAGCAGGCCCTATCTACAGAAGAGATTCTTAAAAAATTGGAAACCCACCACTGATTTGCACCTACCAAATATATAGAATAATTGGAATACGTACATACTTGCATACACTCTAAATTTTGCATAAATGTGCACAACCTTTTGTTAACCTTTATCACAGTTTGAGGTTAAACATACATGCTCACATTTGAGAACCGGTAGGGAAGGTAAGTGTTCACCCCTCCTTTATGGTTTAAAATGATTACCTATTTTCTAATGTAATGTTGAAAAAAATGTTCTACTGTCCCTCTTAGACTATTATCCAGTATTTTAACCTTGGAATCCCCCCCCTTTTTTTTTGCTATTCCAACAGCTGCATAAATATTATATGCGTTCTTTGTCAAAATATAAGTCTTTCTGGTCTTTGTCACCTGCAGCTCACCATCAGTTATACTGAAACTATAATGCCCACTCTGGAACGTCAGCAGAATCTGAAGCGTCAGTATTGTTTTGAATGTGATTGTGTCATGTGTTCCACACAAAGCAAGGTGAGTCAGCTAAATTTGTCTTTTGACCAGGTAATATGGGTCAATACTTGTGCTGAGAGTGGAATTTTTTAAAGCGTGCTCTAGGAATTATTTTATTTAGTCACTTTTTCTTAGCTGTACTGGAATTTTATTATATTTTGGAACCAGAGTTCTTTATTCCTATCCTTTCTTCCCATCTTTTTAAAGAGTTTTCTTCTTATTACTTGCTTCTGGTTCTTTCATGATGTAAGAGCAAACAGTTATATTTTTTTCTTAATCCAACTTGCTTATTCATAAAAAACACAGAATCCAGAAGTGCTACTTAATCTATAGCAATAGCACTTAGACTTATATACCGTTCCACAGTACTTTACAGCACTCTCTAAGTGGTTTAAAGAATCCGCATATTGCCCCCAACAATCTCGGTCCTCATTTTACCAACCTTGGAAGGATGGAAGGATGAATCAATCTTGAGCCTAGTGAGATTTGATCTGCCAAACTGCTGACAGCCAGTGATCAGAGGAAGTAGCCTGCAGTACTGCATTCTAGCCACTGTACCACTGCAGCTCTTAATATATAAGCATTTATATATTATAAAATGCTATAAAGCATTTTTGTATTTGCTTGGATGTATATTTTTTCTCCTTCCAACAGCCACTTGTGCCTTTTTAAAATGCTGTTTATGAATATTCTATTATATACTGTCTCATACAGTCATTCTCATTGAATTGGCTTAAGTGAGTTAATTTGTATAATTTTATTCAAGAATGATGGAATGATTTGATTAATATTTTTGTTTTATATCTGCATGTTGATCCCATTGCTGTTTACATTTTTTCCTATTGTCGGTGTTTGAAATGATTAAATTTCTATATTGATATATTAAGAGATTTAGAGTATAATCTTGTGAAACAGCCACAGTTGAATAGGATAGTTTTGACGATGATGATATCAATACATTGAATCCTTCCTTTTACATGAGAAAGAAATGAAATCATGAATCAAAAAAGACTATGTCTATATTTATCTTTAAATGAAAAAATGGATGGACACTAATCAAGGAGAGAAGCAACTTGGAATTAAGGAGAAACTTCCTAATAGTGAGGAAATTAACCAGTGGAAAAGCTTGTCTTCAGAAGTTGTAGATGCTTCATCGCTGGAGTTTTTAAGAGGAGATTGGACAGTCGCTTGTCTGAAATGGTATAGGACAGTGATAGCTAACCTGTTTTGGCTCCTGTGCCAAAAGTGGGGGGAGCGCAGGGGGTTGTGCATGGGTAGGTCACACCCATAATGCTATGTGTGGGACCCCAGCGCACATGTGCATGCGACCCCAGTGCGCATGTGCACGTGACCAGTGCTCCTCCCGCTTTTGGCACACTTTTTTTTGCTCTCCCCTGGTTCCAGGCTCCAGAGACTTTATAGGAACCTGGGGAGGATAAAAAAAAAAGCCTCCCCCACCCCCTGGGAAGCCTCCTGAAAAACGGCCCTACGAGGAACCCAGAAGTTCGGGAACAGTGACTTTCGGTTTGTCCATAGGGCCGTTTTTTGCTCTCTGGAGCCTTCAGGGAAGCCTCCTGAAGCCTCTGGAGAGCGAAAAACGGCCCTACAGACAAATCGGAAGTCACTTCAAGGAAGCCTCTGAAGGGCGGAAAATGGCCTCAAAAGAAGGCCAAAGTCAGCTGGCCAGCGCACGCATGCACGCTGGAGGTGACAGGGCAACACCTCGCATGCCCCAACAAATGGCTCCACGTGCCACCTGTGGCACGTGTGCCATAGGGTTGCCATCACGGGTATAGGTTCTCCTGCTTGAGCAGGGGGCTGGACTAGAAGACTTCCAAGGTCCCTTCCAGCTCTATTCTTTAGAATAGAATAGAATAGAATAGAATAGAATAGAATGGAATAGAATTCTTTATTGCCCAAGTGTAATTGGACACACAAGGAATTTGTCTTTAGTGCATATGCTCTCAGTGTACTTAAAAAGACAAGATACATTTGTTATTGAAATCCTTGAATTATTTCTTAGTTGGTCAAAGATGTTTGTAGTTATACAATAATGCCATAGTCATATTAAATCAAAATGGAAAAAATATTTAAAAAGTATGGTGTAATATATTGACGTATGCAAATGCATTTTAAAAAGATGCATGAAGTAAACTACCACTGACTGGGTAATATTCATAGAGTACTGCATTTTCTCTGTCATTAGTTCTGCTCCGTGAACAAATTTCCCATTTTTGACATATTATGTCTCCTGTTTCAATCTCCAAACTAATAATCAGTAGTCTGTCCAAGACAAAAGCAATTGGTCAAAAGTCAGGAAAGCAATCATGTCTGATCTTCAGAGTAAAATATTTCAGAAATGAATATTCAATGATCTGAAAGACCAAGCCAGAAAATTCTGATGAGAATTTTACAAGGTATGAAAATTCACAGTAGGGTTTACACTGCCCAGCTTAATAAAGGAAGTTTTTGTTTCCAGCTCTTGAAAAATTTACAGTGTTGTGGCATAGTCCCTAATCCTACAAAGTCTTTGTTAATGCATCCTCAAATGTTTATCTCATAGCCTTCAATTTCGTATGTCTTTTTGTGTTAAGAAAATGACAAAGAATAGGCGATTCCTATTGCATTGTCTGTAATATTATTTGGCCCTGATTTTTCTCTGCCTGAAAGTTGTGATTCTAACAAGGCTTTATGGACTTCCTTCATCTCTTGCTCTTCTTCAGATGAGGAGCTGCTAAGAATATCTTATGTCAGGCCTGCATTTATATTCCTTTTAGAATTTTGGCCTGCCACTCTTTCTCTTATTTCATTATGCTGTTTCTTTAGTATAGTTGATGGGAGGGGGGAATAGACACAAGTGAGATTGTAGAATGTATTGTTTTCATTCTTTACTAGAAGCCAGGGTCATCCTTTGTCTCCGCACCAGTACACCTGACCGGAAGAAGCTGGGTGTGGATGCCAGCATGGAAGAAGATTGGACCATGTGATGGATTGTGGGTGTGGGGACAAGATCATGAACTTTTAATTGGGTGGAATTCTGATGTCATTTCCAGTATTGGGATTAACACAGATGTGCTAAGATGTCTGCTTTATTAAATTGGAACTTTAAGGATCATTTTGCCTTTGATTCTGATTTAATTCTACATGATACTTGGAACACTGACATCTTACACATTTTTTTTAAAAAAAATGTTTTTTAATTACCATCATGGCTGCTTCCAAGCAAATGCCCCAGACTGTTACCAGTCCAAGAGCCATGTGCACCTATTATGTTTTACATTCTTTAACATGTAAAAATTATTATCTGGATTCCCATAATTTCTGGACCCATCTTGGAGGGAAGCACTGCAAATTGTGCCTAATATGGCACAATTAGACTATTTTGAGAGATGATGCACATAGACTGTAGATTTTAGTCCAGGGCTAAGGGCCAATTTGGAAGATTTTTTTTAACAATGTTACTGATTATGTTGTTGAATTTTAGGGATCCTTATTTTTTAATCCCCACTTGATCAGATAAAGAAAGTTGAAAAGCCATTCCCTTAAGTTACTCACATTACATTTATTAATACAAAGTACATTTTCATTTAATGAAAAGTAAACAGTCTTCTAATTTATCTTCCAGACTCACTTCTCTACGTGTATCTTCTCTGTCTACAAAGGAAAATTAAACTTATCTAGAGATAAACTATCCTGAATCTAGTATAACTACAAAATGTTTTGCAAACTTTCGTAAAACTTTAGTAATACTCCTTTACCAATTATTAAGGGGCATAGATTCAGTGCCATTGTTGTTCAGAATTGACAAGTTTAACCTCAACTAATATCTACTTTTCTTTAGTAGTTACAGATCCCCTTTATTCAGTTGCCTGAAAGTATTTCTGTAATGTGAATTGCGAATCAACTTGACATACATGCATGCATGCATGCATGCATGCATACATACATACATACATACATACATACTTACAAGCATACATAAATATACACATACTAATCTTGCTATTCCATTTTAGAGTAAGCAAAGTACAGAGAAAGAATAAAAAGTTGCAAACAAAAGAAATTAAAGGGAGAAAGGAAAGGAAATACCATTCATAATACTGTATATACTCGAGTATAAGCCTAGTTTTTCAGCCCACTTTTTGGGCTGAAAAAAGCCGCCTCGGCTTATACTCGAGTCAGTGAAAAATTTGCCCGAAATGGAGGAGAAAAAGGGGCGGGGCCATGCCGCTGGGTGACACTCGTGAATGGCCCAGTGCCCCTGTGAGTTTCCCCTCCCTCTGTGTCAGTTTGCCGCGCAGCGCGCACCGCACCATCCCCCCTCCTCACGTTCTAATGTAATGCAGGGCTGTCTTACGATTTCCCTTCCTCCCCCTCCTGCCGCTCTGCAACGATGTCCCACCTCCTCCTTGTTATGGCAAGCAGCCACATAGCGATGTCCCACCTCCTCTGGTACAGTGATCCAATGATAGGAATTACTGTGCCGTGTGTCATAGGAGGCGGGACATCGCTCCCGCGGCTGCACGGGACATCATCATCACAGCGGGACATCAGCATCATGAGGTGAGTGAAGTATTTCATTGAATACACCTCTAGTTTACTGTTTTTCTTTGAAATAAATATTCAAAAACATTATTGGTATCTATTTTTATTTTTGAAATTTACCGGTAGCTGCTGCATTTCCCACCCTAGGCTTATACTCGAGACAATAACTTTTCCAGTTTTTTGTGGTAAAATTAGGTGCCTCGGCTTATATTCGGGTCGGCCTATACTCGAGTATATACGGTACCTCATTATTTTTGCAGTCCTTGCTTTCATTTGTCCATATACTGTTTCATGCAGTTCCTTTTGTTCAAAATTCTCTTTTTGGGGGGATCTCATTAACTCAGTCTAACACAACTTTCTTAGTGTTAGATTTCTACTTATTCACTTCTCTTCTGTCACTTATTTTGAGATTTAATCCTTTTTCTCTCTGTGATAAAATCAGTTTTACGTATTTTTTAATTGATCATTCACTTTGTATTCTGTCCACATTCATTAATCATCCATTTATTATTTTCTTATTTCAATAGTCTTGTAATGATGAATTATTTGCTAATCATAGATTTTTCCCCTTTGGATTATATTTATACAGAATATTTTACTTTTTTCCTCCAAAACTCACCCCTGGTTCTTTCATTGACATTAATCATTGGAATATAACATGCAACTATCGTCATCTAATTAAGTCCTTTTTTCCTATGGGCCCAGAACAATATAGAACAGGAGTGTCAAACTCAAGGACTATGGGGCCCGCAAGGTCAAACACAACCCTGATGTGGCCCTCAATGAAATTGAGTTTGATGCCCCTGATATAGAAGTTCATCTCTTCTGAACATTGAAGTTAGTCCAAAAAAGAAGCACAAACCAAGAATACTAAACTATCTTTATTGTAAAGTTATAATAACAGAAACTTTCAAGTCTGAAGGCACCACTCCCTTCTCTTACTTTTATCTTCCAGAAAATTAGGGGAGGATCCCTTCTGAGATGCATCCCATACTTTTTATTCTGTGGGCTGAAATATCTTTTGCATAATAGTTGTCTAGACTGTAGCTCTTCTTCCTGTGTCCCAAGATCACAATCCATTCCACGATATTTTCTGACTGTTAGCTCTTTCATACCCAAGCTTCCTGGAATCAAGAGTTTTTGGGCAGTATAAAAATACCATAAATAAATAAGCCTATACCTTCACTTTCCTGTATTGCTCAACTTAATTGAATGAATCAGATAATTTTGGTTCCAATTTACTACATCCTCCCCCTTTATTTCAGTTCTACAAACTCTCAGAGTATTTTTTCTTTATTTCATTCATTAATTCCGCTTACATGTAAGTCACAGTTTTCCATATAAGATAAGGGAAGTCACCAGTCATATTCATTTCCACACTGCAATATTAGCAGTGTTCAGTAAAATATTTTGGTTAATATGCCAAAAGTTCAACCAATTTTATCTTAAATATAGTTTTACTATTCTATACTTTCTAAGATCTCTAATTCATGACTATCCTGCAAGCAAACATACTATTGCCTTCATCCCATCACCTAGAATATAAATGCAATGTATTGTACACAGTACTCGAGATACTGCAGCCTAAATATACTGACAAAATGCCAAGCTTCTAGTGAAATTCTGTATCGTATTGTTTTCCCCAGACAAATTCTCTTTATAGTCCTTGATTATCTCTTTTGGTGATATCTTAGTCTCCTGTGCTCACCTGTTGTATGCCCTCTGTGGGCAACTACAGAATGTCATTAAAACATTTAAAACAATTTCTTCCTACAGAATAGTACCCCATGGACTATGGATTTCATAAAACCGTCAGTTATTTTGTCTGTATACAATATCTTAGGCCTCAACTCTTCTCTACAATGATAAATAGATTTATTTTTGTCTTTTAACCAGCTGCCTCCTCTCCTCTGGGGAAGACTGGAATTAAACATACTAGTCTCAGTAATGTACAGTATTATGAGTGAATTCATACTTGTGGCTGTTGAAAAATCAATTTGTAACCATTTCCTTTAATAGATGCTTTTTGACAATGATACACCTGCATTTAATATATTCATTAGGCCTGTTTTTTCAAGAAAATTGCAATGGTATGGTTTAAAATACTGTTTGAAGACATATGTATAATTATTTCCATAATCACTAACTTGGGTGCATTGCTAGTTCTTGTGCAATAACTATGAGATACTTTTACTACACAATCCTGGGCAACTTTCTTGGGAACATTATATTGAAGGAAGCACAGTGGTACAATTTTTGTTAAGCAATTGAAAACAAATGGTGTGATTGAGAAAGCACTGCTGTTCAGAATCCTTTGCCCTTATTGTTAAAGGGAAGTCAACTTCAGTTTGAGTTCCTGCAAATATTCTCAACTGCACAATTCTAATTGTTGCCACAATGAATGGAATTGTAATCAATATATCAGTAATGCCATTTTCAAGTTGGAAAAAGCTGTTTTAGAAAAATGTGATAAAGCATACAGAATGTGATTACTTAAGTACTCAGTGGAAGAAGTGGACTTCCTCAAATTGTCTTAGAAGCAGAGGTGGTATTTAGCCACTTTTGACAGGTTCTGGAGAACTGGTAGTGGAAATTTTGAGTAGTTCGGACAACCAGCAAATAGGCTGGCCCCGCCCCCACTGCCTCCCAGCTGATCTTCTTATGTTGCCCTGAACAGGAAAACAGAGCTGGAAAGCAGGTTAGTGGAGTGGGGAGGGAATGCGGATTTTGCAGTAACCTTCCCCCAGAAGTGGTGAGGGAATGGGGTTTTTCAGTATCCTTCCCCTGCCACACCCACAAAGCCACACCCTGCCCACAAAGCCATATCCACAGAACCAGTAGTATTTTTTTTAATCCCACCACTGGATGGATGGATGGATAGATGGGTAAATGGGTAAGTAGGTGGGTGGGTGGGTGAGTAGGAAGGGAGGGAGGGAAAGAGAGAGGGAGAGAGAGAGAGAGAGATGATAGATGATAGATGGATGGATAGATAGATCTAATCACATTACAAAAATATTCAGAAAATTAAAGCAACAAATTTTATCATAGTCTTTGTTGTGTATTCAGATACATTGAAAAGGGCCAGCAACCACCCTGCTGAGCCCTAATTGGCCTAGGGGCATTAGAGGCTGTTGCTAGCCTCCAAGAAGCAGCTAGGCTCCTCTAATTGGCCAAGGTACTGCAGCAGCAGTTGCTGTGCAGTATCTGGCTCTGATTGGTTATTTGGGTTGTTACATGTCTTATAAATACTGGGGCGCGATCTGTTACAATTGGAATCGCTGTCACCTTGCTTATGTATAATAAATTCCATCTTACTGGCTATTCCATGGCTCCTGTGATCCCTGCAAACCCATCTACAACACTGGCGACGAGGATGGGATCCGCGATTCCCACGGAGCCTGGAACGAGAAGAAATAGCCAGTCGCAGCAACCTCTACTTCGCACAACTCCAGAGGCTAACAAGCCTCCCCCGTTGGAGCCTGCTGGCGTCTACGCCAACTTGGCATCGATCTGGCACGGCCTCTGCCCGTGGGACAGAGAGCCGCCGATGCGCAAGGACGAGCAACAGACCGCGAGGCTCAACCGTGAAGAGCCCGTGAAGGACCCGCCAGAACCCACGGCCAGCATGCGCCCAGCTGAAGGAGAGTCCAGCAAGAGAAGCTTCAACCTCTGCGGAAGCCAATCTCAGCTGGTACTGTTTGGGCCCGAGGTCGTTGGGTGGCCTGTGCACTTCAGGGAGCCAGCCAGCCGTGCCGATCGCCGAACTGCGTCGCGATCCGGCAACTCAGCCTGCCTGCGAAGTCGGCCTGCTTCTCTGCTGCTAAGGCTGCCCACCAGCCAGCCAGAAAAAATTAAAGCCTCGTTGCCTGACCCGGAGAGAGAGAGGGAGAAAGAAGGAGGAGGACAGAGGCGTGTCCCAGCCCTCTCGGCCTCCCGTCGCCTCTCGGCCTCCCACGGCCTCCGCGCCCTCCCAGAAGGGCCCCGATGTCTCCGCGGCCTCCGCGCCAGCCCTCTCGGCCTTCTGTCGCCTCTGCGGCCTCCCAAGGCCTCCGCGCCCTCCCAGAAGGGCCCCATTCCTCCGCGCCTGCCTTCACGGCCTCCCCGAGCTTGTGTCTGTGCCTCTCCTCCGGCCAAAGCCTCCCGATGCTGGGAGGGAAGCTGAAATCCCTCCTGCCTGCCTCACCGATCTCCATGCTGCCCGGCCAATCCGCAACTCCTAGAAAGCTATCAGCAAGCCGCGACCCGCCTCCAGGGCCGTTCTGCAAGCCAGGACTGTAAAGAGAACTCTTTGGGGTCTGTTGGGCATGCGCAGTAAAATTGGGGGAATTTTAAATTAAATAAGATAATATGTGAATAATGCAGCTGGAGGGAAAGGGAGAAATGGAATTGTGAATTGAGTGAAGCGGCTGGAGGGAAAGGGAGAAATGCAAATGTGAATTGTGTAAAGCAACTGGAGGGAAAGGGAGGAATGGAATTGTGAATTGAGTGAAGCGGCTGGAGGGAAAGGGAGAAATGCAAATGTGAATTGTGTAAAGCAACTGGAGGGAAAGGGAGGAATGGAATTGTGAATTGTGTAAAGCAACTGGAGGGAAGGAGAAACGTAATGCAAACAAATTAACTGGAGAAACGTAATGCAAACAATTAGCTGGGGGGAAAGGGAGGAATGTGAAGTGAGAACTTGGGAAAAGTGAGCTAATAAAGAATAAAGTGAGCTAACAAAAGAACAAAGTGTACTTAGCTGGAGAGAAGGAGGAACGTAACGTAATGGGAATAAATTACTGGAGGGAGGAGAAATGCAAATGCGAATAAATGAGCTGGAGGGAAGGAGAAAGACATAGAATTGCTTCTTAAAGTGAACCACACACACACATGTAATAGTTCATTCACGGAATGCTGTTGGGGATGAATCAATAAAATTGGGGGAACTGCTGTTGAAATGTATTAATAAAAATAATTCTCTTAACCTGGGGGATAATGCAAAAGTAAATCTCAAAGTTGCTTGTTATAATTTGGTGTCCTCCACCCTCCCCCATCAACTAATCTGGGGGAAAGGGGTGTTGTGTATTCAGATACATTGAAAAGGGCCAGCAACCACCCTGCTGAGCCCTAATTGGCCTAGGGGCATTAGAGGCTGTTGCTAGCCTCCAAGAAGCAGCTAGGCTCCTCTAATTGGCCAAGGTACTGCAGCAGCAGTTGCTGTGCAGTATCTGGCTCTGATTGGTTATTTGGGTTGTTACATGTCTTATAAATACTGGGGCGCGATCTGTTACAATTGGAATCGCTGTCACCTTGCTTATGTATAATAAATTCCATCTTACTGGCTATTCCATGGCTCCTGTGATCCCTGCAAACCCATCTACAACAGTCTTCAACTTAGCAATAAAAAGCTATCATTCTCTGAGAACTATATCTTTAAGTAACTGTCACAATGCTTGATTTATATCTTACTAAAATAGAAATCCCACAGATTTTAAAACATTTTTGTGATTACTGCAATTTTTATTCTCCCCTTCTCCCCCACATTTGTCATGAGGACAATTGTGGATCAGAAGTTCTGGTACTTTAGGTCTGTAGATTATCAACTAAAGAGTTACAGAAGATTAATTTGAGTTTTCTCTCATTGCTCTTTTTTGTAAATACCATTAATGGGGAAAAAAGAATAACTCTAAGTCTGTAAAGGAATACTTTGTTTTCTCTACAGTTAGACCATTAGATGCTTAGGTTCCACAGCATTATGGGATTGTCTTTCATAAAAAGTATAAGTCATCTAAATCACATTAGGAAACTCCCCCTCTGTCAGATAAGAAATCATTGCATTCATATGTAGGAAAAACCTCCCCCTTACCTGTCACATTCTGTAGCGGTTGACAGGCCAGTAAGTTCATTAGTCTGAAATTATATAACTTTGTGGTCTCATGTGAGCGCCACCAAATTATACTTTCAGTCTGAAATGTAATAATATAGATCAAGCTTCATCCATTTTAGCCCACCCTTCAGGTTTATTGTTTATTGAGAAGAAAATACAAAAACCTTCAAACTATTGCAAAACTATTGCTGATTATTGGGCCTCAGTTGCAATACCTGTATTGTAAATCTTTTACTTGTTTTTCGTATCTTTTATCTTTAAAAATCATATTACATCTTTTTCTAGGAAAGAATAAAACCCCAATCAAAAAAGAATTGCTAATACATGAAGCACATCAATGATGAACAATAATTAACACAATAGCTCAGGAAACAGTTAAGATAGGAGACAATGCAAAATTTTAGAAACCAAAAACAAAAGCAGTTCTGGACAGGAGACCATGTGAATGAGGAAAACTGAAGTATAAATATATCAGATATGGCAATAGGCAGAAAGACAGACTTTTGTTTCCAAATACATTGAATGCACCGATTTTTAAATCTATTGCTAGCTGCTAAAACCATTCTTATTGTGAAACTGCCAGTGAGGGGAAAGCTACATTGCATTTCTCCTTAATGGTTGCATTTTTGTCAACAGTAATAATCGTTAAGAAAGCCTCTCTTCACTGGAAAAATGTGTATAAGAGATTTTTTTGTGAGTGTACTTTCTCATACAATCTTTTGTTTTCGAAGCCGCCAACCTTCCTTCAGGACTCTCCAACTGGCTGTCCAGGGTAATCCCCCTCTCCTGGGTCAATCATCCTCATTATCATTATTGAGTGACAGATGAAAACTTGTCAGCTTCTCCCTACCAAACCTAAAGAAGTTGTATTGTGTTGCAAGCTTCAACTGATCTGTTCCCTGGAGGATGCTAAGAGTTTTATCAAAATGGGTGACTGACTTGGCATTCCATCCCTCTCCCAGGATTCCCAAGAACAAGAACTAGTTCCATCCAATATTTATTCAAACCCTGCTGGGGAAATAAGACAGAGTTGTTGCTCTGCTGGGAAGAAGTTGATTCACAAGTAGGAAACAAAAAATCCAATTTTAAAAAAAATACTCATCCAGAAAATGAAAAATTTAAATTGCAAGTTGTTAAACCAATTATCCATATGCTACATTGTCAGGGCTTGGTGAATTGTTAGAAGCCTTCTGGGATTGGCATATAAATAAAGAAACAAACAAATAAATAAGAGCCAGTTTGGTGTAGTGGTTAAGGTACAGAACCAGAAATTAACCAGAAATCACAATTTCCAACCCTCTCTTTGGGCAATCACACACTGTCAGCATAACTCACTTCACCAGGTTGTGTGAAGAATAGGATGAAAGACCATTATATATACACCATCTTGGTTTGTACAAAATGAAGAGGAAGGAAGGAAGGAAGGAAGGAAGGAAGGAAGGAAGGAAGGAAGGAAGTCTTATAAAGGCCTTTTGCAGAGTAGAAATCACTGCTGCAGAGTAGAAATCACTGCTGAGAAGACCTCCTTCCTTTTCACTAGCCGCCATGCTTCAGATGGTAATGGAGTCTGGAATCTTAGATATTGATCACAATATGTGTGAAACAACATAGAGGGTCTTTAAAAATGTGATGGTGGTGGTGGTTAAATATTGCTGAACTAGAACTTTTAGCATCTCTTCTCATCAGTCATGCTGGCCAGAGTTACTGAGAATTTTAATTAAGCAGTATATGAGGTAGTAACAATTCCCATCTCTGCCTTCAGTGCAGCTTCCTGAACTACATGCAGAAGTAAATTAGCAATCAGTGTGATTAAACAAACTGAATATAATACGCCCCCAACAGTTCAAGTTTATGGCAACTGTTGACAATAATTTTATTGCAAATAAATTTAAATGCTTTAAAACTGATAAAAAGTTGCAATATTTAACATCCAGCATATCTGAGAGTTTACTTGAAATGCAATTTAATATTAGCTTACAGTATAGTGGTTATAATGATTGTTCCTGTGTAATAAATATTATGAAATTAGTTCCCTTTAATCTGCTTCTTAAATACTTTAGAATTAGGGGGAGAACATGCAAAGTCCAATATAACCTTCTCCAACTTGGCATATTCCACCTGGGCAAAGCTATGGTTAACTGTGAATTTTGGGAGATATAGTCCCATTATATCTAGAAGACACCAAATTGCAAAAGATTGCTCTCTGCATTATCTGTCTGTGAAATGGACATTACCAAGCTACTCACATAATTCCTGTTTCCTAGCAACTATTGTTAGCAGCTCCCTGGAAAACAGCAAAGACAGTAATTTGTAAAGGCTACCCTGCAAAATCCATCCTGGAGTAAATGATTTCTGAAAAGACCTTAATTAATGTATTGAAAATGTTTACAAATATAATAAACACACTTTTGGTTAAGAAATATGCCGGGTTTTTAAGAAGCGTAATGCTTTTTAGTAAGAGACAGAAAGTATAGACAACACAATCCCCTTTGCTCTCCTGATGAGCAAGAAACCAGGAATGGCACAGGAACAGGGGAATTATCTAGTGGGAGGCCATGGCAATCTTGCAAATATTTCAATCCAGGCAGGATTTCTGAAGATGCCTTACATGGTAATCGTGGCTATACCATAATGTTAGTTCATTGGGCAATCTTAAACTGACAGTTTCACACAGTTCACATAGTTGTGCAAGACTTATTTAACAAATACATTTTATTTCTTAGAATCAGAAATGACTTTGAAAGCCAGAGTCATTTCTAAATTTAGGTTTTAGTAGTTCATAAATCTGGCTTTATAGTGTTTGCCTAATAAAAGATAACTTGATGAGGAACATTGAGACTGAAGGATGTTTACCTTATTCAGTTTCTTTCTTCCTTCCTTCCTTCCTTCCTTCCTTCCTTCCTTCCTTTCTTTCTTTCTTTCTTCACCATTGCATTTTTGAATAGCTTAAATAGACAGGGATGCCTTCAGGGCACATAAAATAAGTTGTAGTTCACCAAAATTAATGAGACCTCTGAAAAGTCTGCCCGAAGTTCAATTTCAGAGGAAACTGGGAATTATATTGATATGGCGTGACAGTATCAATTTGGAAGACTCTCTGTGCTGACCTGCTGGAATAGGTTTGGAATACAACACTCTTGTGAGAGGTGAGCCTTGCGGTCAAGTGAGAGGAACTGAGCTTCATTACTCACCAAGCCAAGAGGCTAGAAAGAAATGTAACATTCTTGATAGATGATTTAACCAGACTATCTTCTTCTGTGTTTCTGATGGAGCCTCAGGGTTTTTCTCAAAATTGCTAGCACCATAAAAGTTCTACATGCTTGGCAACCATTAATTTCCAGCTCCTGTTTATCCTAGATAAACTCAGCAGCTCCAAAAAGTGCTTGGCTAGCAATCCTGACTATCAAACTTTTTGGATCAGTGAGACAGTACAAATTTCAAGAGCATGTTTCAGTATATCACAAAATGGTAACCATGGTGGATGTAGCTCACCATTTCTCCAATTTACTAGCAACAAATTTCATGAGGTTGTTTCTCACTGTCACCCTGAACTTCCAAAAATTTTTGTCTTAGTTTCTCTAAGCTCTTACATGAATAACAGCTTCATATTATGCTTCAGATAACCTTGAAAAAGCATTATGTTGCAGTCACCCATCATATATTTTTTATGAAAGCTGCTGGGGAATAATTAAGACCTAGATGTAGGAAATGACCAGTCTGAACCTGAGGATGGGATCAAATGCATCATCAGTTGGAGTCACTATGCTTCCTTAAGAGACCTAAGTCCAGCTCCCTCCCCCCCCCCTGCCTTTGAAGTCTATTTATTCTTATCTACCACCAGTTTGCCTTGACTGTTAGTAAATCAGATTCTTATGCATAGGTAGCATGAAATAATTTTTTTAAAATTCTATCCCAGCTCCTCGTTTTTTGCACCTAACACTAGAGGCATTGCTGGAAATATAGGTTATACAGTATATGAAGATGTTACTCTGGAGAAGTTTCTCATTTATTCATTTTCTGATTAAATGAATGTTAAAAAATAGTCTTAGGGTTAAGCAGCTTGGTAGGCACCAAAAGAAATGTTGTATTGGAACCCCCAATTGTACATTTGGATCTGTGCTACCATGAAGTATGGCATTGCAGGCAGAATTATTGTTACATGGTCTCTAGTACATTATATTTAACAGACATATATGGCTACCTATCTCACACACAACTTTGAGCATTTCACAACAATAATAAAAACCACCAGATAATTTAAAAGGAAAAAAAAATACAAAGGCAGTAAAGCCAGGTGCCTGATCCACAGTCTGCTCTCCATCAGACAATACAATCTTCAGGCTCCAACCTGACCCTATCCCAAGATGTGGGATCAGCAGTGGTATTCTATTTTTTTCACTACTGGTTCAGAAGTGGGAGTGTGCACGACTGGGCATGCACAGAACTTTGTGCATGCGCAGAAGGTCCTTGATAACGTCTGGGTGGGCGGGCAAAGCCTTGCGCCACTGCCACTACCGGTTCGCCCAAACTGGCAGCATACCACCTCTGCTTGGGATATGTTAAGTCATTGGGTGTGATTATATAGTAATCTGGATATCATAATGGGGACAGGAATACATTGGATTTTGATTCTTTGATGTTAAACATATTGAGTACATGCCCATGTTTATGTAGTAAATGATGTTTTCTAAAATAAATACAATAAACTAAGCATTGATAGCTAAATACATGCTACCATGGGCAGACATACTGGAGATAAGGCAAGCAGTATCAGAACCAGAATTAGATTCTGATATTCCAATACAACACCAGCCAGCTCAGATATCTCTGCTGAATTAGTTTCCCCCAACACAGCTTGCTTTCTGAGGCAACATTGGGGGAGTTGAACTTCAGCCCTAATGTCCAGCCTGAGGTGAACTTAATAACAATACTAAATAACCACTAATGATTACCTGTCTTTAGAAGAGAGACCTTAGCTTGAGGGAACTAATTAGATTAAATGGATGCTTTGTATTATCAGGAAGAGTCAGTTCAAAACGATTGGAAAACCTGAACTGCTACTGAGTTGTTTGAGAATAATAGAGAGCTAGGTAACTACTATGGAGCAACTCCTGAAGGCAGCTTCCTACATAGAAGTAAATCTTTTTAACCCAGATTTTTTTTTTCTTGTGGGCCAGCATAAACAGGACTAAATTATAATCTCATAATTCAAGAGGAGTTTCTTGTTCTCCAGCTGATGGCACAGGACGGTCCAGAGATGGGTTGTTCAATCCTTATTTGCCCAAGAGACTGAGTCATAGTTGAAAACTGGGTCGCAGCAACGACCTTGCTGATGTTCTACAGTAATCTCACATCGTGCAACTCTACTCGCTCCTGCATTTGTTCCAGC
Source organism: Thamnophis elegans (assembly GCF_009769535.1). Taxonomy (NCBI): domain Eukaryota; kingdom Metazoa; phylum Chordata; class Lepidosauria; order Squamata; family Natricidae; genus Thamnophis; species Thamnophis elegans. The sequence continues at coordinate 72,193,394 of NC_045544.1, read as the reverse complement.
GACATCAATGTAGCTTGATTGAAGAAGGATGCAGAGGAAGCAGCCTTAATCACCCACGTGGCCGCCATAAAGGTCTTAACTAAGGCCAGTTCAGTTCTCCTATCTTCTGCCTTCAAGTTGTCCGCCACATCGTTTGCGAACAGGGAAGCCGGGGAGGCCAAGGCCGCCACAGGAGCATCCACCGCTGGGACCTGTAGAGCTTGAGAGAAATCAGGTTCTATATTATAGAAGTGTCTATCGTTCCCACCAGGAGTGGGGAAGGTACCTGGTTTAGCCCACTGCTTTTAGATCACATCCAGGAACAATTTGGGCACAGGTATCTCCTCCTTCCTGGCCGCCAGTTCTGGAAAGAACCCCCCTCTTTCCAGGGTCCTTCTTAGACTTCGAGGCCATGACCGTTGAGTCTTTCTCCTTCTCTTTCTGCTTCTCTGCCTCCGTCTCGATGTCTGCTGTGCTTCTAGCTTTGAATAGCAAGGAGCGAAACAAACCAGGGGAAAACAGACCAGCAAACACAGGAACATCAGTCTTCAAACTCTCATCATCAGAGAGATGATGTATAACTTCTGTATAACTCTTGTTTCCTGGGCGAGGCTTCATGCTAGGACTCTTCAATGGTTTTTGCTCCCATACCAGAGAGGTAAGCATAGCACCTCACCTTTCCCTGTTAAGGTTTCCCCGCAAGTTCGTCTTTCTCTCAAGTGGTGGATTTCTCCAGCCTTAGCTAAAGGGTGCATGTTCAAGGAGCCGCAGAGGATTACACTGACCACTGATGCAAGTCTTTATGGTTGGGGGGCATTGCTAAGGACCCAGCTGGCCCAGGGCCACTGGTCCTCTTGGGATCTTTTACATAACATTAACTGGCTGGACTTGCGGGCTGCTCATCTGGCCCTTTACCACTTTCAGGCCTTTGTAGCTCACATTCATTTTCTGCTGCTGACGGACAACGTGGCAGCAAAGGCACATATGAACAGACAGGGAGGGATGCACTCCAGGGTCCTCTGGGAAGAGTCTCAAAGGCTGGGCCATTGGGCAGAGAGGCATCTGTTGTCCATCAAGGCGGAACACATCTCCGGAGAAGCGAACCACCATGCGGATTGGCTCAGCTGGGCCACAGTGGATCAGGTGGAATGGCAACTGGATCCGGAGCTTTTCGAGGAGATTTGGATGGCCAAAGGTGGACCTCTTCACGTCTCCGGATAACGCCCAACTCCCCAGGTTTTTCACGTGGTTCCCGACTCGGGGAGCGGAAGGGAGCAGTGCCCTGCGCAACTGGTGGCCCCGGGGGTTGCTTTATGCATTCCCTCCTCTTTCTCTCATACCAGGGGTGCTAGGGAAGATAGTGTTGGAGGGACGGAGGTCATTCTGGTCACTCTGTACTGGCCCCGCAGATCTTGGTTGGTAGACTTGGTCGGTCTGTCCACTGCCAAACCTTGGAGAAGATCTCCCTCCACCAGGGGGTCCTGGTCCATCCGGAGCCTCAGTAGCTCCAGTTGACCACCTGGCAGTTGAAAGGGAGTTCTTGAGGGAGGCGAAATTCTCCTCAAGAGTGATCCAGACTATTGTTGCTTCCAGATGCCCCCCTCCATGGCCAGAATTTACAATGCCACGTGCTCTGCCTTTTGCAAATGGTGCTGCACGGTCAGCGTGAATCCGAGAGGTCCTTCTCTACTGCACATCCTTGAGTTTCTCCAGGATGGCTTGGAGAGGGTCTATCTCATAATATGCTCCGTAGATAGGTGGCGGCTCTGGTGCTGGACAGCAGGGACAGCTTGGGGTGCCACCCGGTTGTTAAAAGGTTTCTCAAGGAGACGGCAAATCTTCACCCCACGGTGGTTCACAGGTTCCCATCTTGGGACTTGTCCATGATCCTCTTGGCTCTATTTAAAGACCTTTTTGAGCTGTTGAGGATGGTTTCCTTGCAATTTCTCATTTTAAAGGTGGCCTTCCTGGTGGAAGGTGGCCTTCCTTCCGTCTGCAAGGAAGATTTCTGAGCTGGGAGCTTGTGTGAGTGAGGAAAGACCTCTGTGCTTTTAATCCCAACACGCTCATGCTGAGGCTTGATCCCACCTTCATTCCCAAGGTTAACTCCTACTTTCATAGGGCTCAGGAGATAGTTCTTCTGGATATTTGCTCACATCCCACTCATGATTGGGAGAAGTCCTGGCATAAATTAGATGTGTGGAGGACTCTCCACATCTACATCAAGTAGACGGCATCCATTAGAAAGATGGAGGCACTGTTTGTCTCATTTCAGCCGTCTGCTGTAGGCTCTAGAGTGTCACCTTCCATCATTGGTCATTGGCTGTGAGCTTGTATTGCTCAGGCATATAAGGCACAGTGTAAACCTATGCCACGGGGGATCACTGCACATTCTACTAGGAGCACTGCTACCACAGCTGCGTGGAACACTCAGGCCCCAATTGGGGACATTTGCAGGGCAGCTACGTGGGCCTCTCCATCGCCCTTCATTAAACACTATTGGTTGGATGCTTTCATGTCCGCCGAGACATCCTTTGGATGAAGGGTACTCCAAAGGGTGCATGATCCATCGGGAACTAGTTCTCCACCCTAGGGGACTGTCACTTTGGTATGTCCCATCTCTGGACCATCCTGCGCCATTAGCTGGAGAAGGAACGTTGGTCCTACCTGAATGTTCTTCTCAGTGTGGTGCAGGGCAGGCCAGATCCCTCCCTGTCAGTTGGGTCCGTAGTCCATGGGGCTTTGCATTCTGTGGGGCAGAGTCGGCTCTTCTTTTATCCTCTAGTTGGAGCTGCGTTTCTTCGGAATGGAGCCATGCAGGAAGGAGCTGAAGGCGTGGCTTCAACTATGACTCAGTCTCTTGGGCAAATAAGGATTGAACAACCCATCTCTGGCCATCCTGCGCCACACTGAAAAGAACGTTCAGGTAGGACCAACGTTCCTTGGGTTGGCATAATCATTAATATCCTGTTCTAATCTCTAAAATAGCTGATCAATATCCCTGTCTGCAACATTAGATTAAATAATCAAATAAATGAGTGACATCTTCCTCCTGTCAATATGGATAATCTTTTAATCTTTTCACTGACAGACAAGACAGTTGTCTGAAATCTGTTACATGCTAATAATATCTGGCTAAAGCTTTAGTCATGTATTCATTTTAAAGAGATTAGCAATAGGCTCAGAGGCTCTCCACCTCTTGTTTATTGATCAAGGTTATGTCATATAAAAATGATAAAGCGACAAAAATACCCTAGATCCTCAGTAACTGGTTAGTGTTTTCTTCTTTCCATGGCCACATGCTTTAAAATTCTTAATTAACTTTTGCATTGTGGATGCAATTTGAGATTCCAAATAGTTATTATTTATGTCCTAGTCATATAATAGCAATGTCACAGATAGCAACTTATTAGTATTTAGAGCATGTAGTAACACTTCCATTAAAATGAAAATGGTTATCTTGCTATTTAACAATTAAAGAGGCTGGCAGAAAAGGTCAAGCAGCTTACTTAAGGACACATGCGCATGTCAGACATATGCATCTCTCCCAATCTCTCTCTCTATCTTTCGCACATATACACAGAGAGAGACAGAGAGAGACTATTATCTGCCCAAATTCTGTTTTTCTTTTACAATTGAGGGATGAAGTTCTCCATTAAGAACGGATTCTGTACATTGTGTTATGAGCAAGAATTTGATTACAATATAATCCTTGGGTTGGAAATAGAATAATCGTAAAATCAAAGTTCTGACAATCCAAATTATATCCATTTTATGTTTTGTATTTTTGAAGTCTGAACACAAAAATGTCTCTCCTGTACCAGTCTTAATATTAATACAATTGATGATTCTTGCTTGTTTCGAGTCCTGAAAGTAGAAAGGCATCTACTGGCTCAGCTTCTTCAGTGGCATTATTAGTTGAGATCAGTTAATATATTAAAAGGAAAAAAATATAAATGGACTAAACCACCATGTACTTAGTTAATTAACATAGGAAGTCATGTATGGAAGTTTCTGTACAAATAATGAGTGTTGTTCTTGGGAGGAAACAAAGCATGATAGAATTACAGTGCTATTTAGAATGCAATACATTCATTTGGTTATGTAAATATTTTGGTAGAAGAATCAGGGTTGAGATATGACTCAATTACATGCCGGTTGTAAGAATAGCGAGAAATACATAGCATTTTGCTGATTAAACTGATCAGCTGCACAAGATAATTAAATTGTCTACCCAAATTGTTGTGTTGAAATGTGAATGTATGCTTAATATATAACTTCATTTACAAAGAATTGAACTATTTGTAGTTCCTTAACTGACCACTTACTGTGAATCAGTTATGGAACAATAATAAGCTATATGCAAATATTCTAAATATTAAAAAGCTCATTATAAAATAGGATGTGTTTGTTGGAAGTATTTGGTGGAGAAAATTGAAATGAAAATATTCTTAGGACATGTAAAATAACCCATTTTAAAATATGCTTGGTAATTTGACATAAATTTTTCACAGTGATTGAAATGAAAAGAGGGACGAAGTTACCCAAAACCACCAAAATTCTTTCTCTAAATGTTCACTTTTCATTTAATATTACATTGCTTTTTTATTTCATGATGCATAAAGAAAATTGTGTGAGCTGTATTCAGTATTCTCATTTTGGTCAAAGATTCTGTGAAAGATTAACTACTTTTCTCCTATTACTTCTGCCTAGAATGAGAAGGCAGGGTATGTTGCAGGGCCCAGTATTAAGAATGTATACCTGGGAGGACTATGAAAAAAGGCCTTCTCAGTGGTGGCCCCTTCTCTATGAAGCATCATTCCCTGGAGGAATGATTGTCCCTCACCTAGTTTTTCTGAAAGGTCCTAAAGACTTGGTTTTGCTAGGGGACCCATGGGGATCCTAAATGAAGATGGGAATGTTGTTGCTGCCATACGTTATTGGTTTTATGTCAAACTACCCCGAGTTATATGCGTGTGAGTAGGGCAGTTATAATAGATAGATAGATAGATAGATAGATAGATAGATAGATAGATAGATAGATAGATAGATAGATAGATAGATAGATAGATAGATAGATAGATCGATCGATCCCATTTCCCTAAGTGCTTAAAGGTATTTTCCCTTAAAGAGATCTAGGAGGAACATGTAAGGCAGGAGTTCTCAACCTGTGGGCACCAGCCCACTAGTGGGCTGTGAGGGGTTTGTAACTGGGCCATGGAAATGGCCAGTGAGCATGTGCTCACACACACACACCCTCACTTGTGAGACCAGCAGGTGAGCGTGTGCGTGTGTACTCCATTTAACACGAGCAGCAGGCATGCGTAGATGCCACTTGTGCAAATGGAGCTGCATGCATGTGTGCACTTGTAGGCCGCTTGCTCAAACCATCTTCTCCCTTCCCCACCGGTCTGCAAAGCTGGAAACATTGGGGAACTCTGATGTAAGGAATACCCTATCTACCCCAATTGCTAAGAAACATTTTTTTTCTGGTTCAGAAATTCTTGTCATTAAATGCAAAAAAAAAATTATTGGAAGTACTCTTCCCTTAATTTCACCACTTTATAATATTTTTGATGCAAATCAATTTGTTCTTTTAGCTCAGTTCCATTCCTAGAGTGGTTTGTAATGCTACTTAAAAAGAAGAACCTCCATGAAATAAAATGTACAGCAGAAACGAACAATTACAGTAAATGTGAAGGAGAGAGCTCCAAACTTTAAAAGCGTAATATTGCAATTTTATGCTCTCTGGGGGGGGCTTTATGTCAGATTGCTACCCCAGGAATGGAGAAGAAGACAGAGGCTTTAAGGAGGAAATCAAATCTTGGATGTTATCTCTCAGTCCCCAGGGAGCCTTCTGAGCTTTTAAGAGAACCATTGAGCTCAAGGTAACCCACTAGAGTCGTGCTTGGAAATGCTACAAAAAACACCGACCGGTATTTTAAATACATGAGGATATCTGTTTTCCACCCCCCATTTCCCCAAATTATATCAAATGATTGGAATGAAATTTTACCTTTAATATTATGAAGGTACATCTTCAATAATCAGCTTCTTTGGAGATAAAAATGGAAAGTGACTTCGACATTTTGCTTATGAAGATGATTTATAGCCCACTCATAGGGCACTCAAGTTCCCTGACAGACTAAACTAAATATGAGCAACAGAGGTGGGTTCCTACCAGTTCGCACCTATTCGGTAGAACCGGTTCTTCAAATCTACTGAACCGGTTAGAAGAGGTTTTACCAGTGGACCCGGAAAGCAGGCCACACCTACAGAAGAGGTTCCAAAAATTTTTGAAACCCACCACTGGTCCTTGGATATGATTATTCTACACTATCATGCTCCTATTTATAAAACTCAGTGCCTCTGTGAAAGGTAAGGATGACTTCTGCGTTTGTGGTGCAAGCAGAACATTGCATGTGTTGAAGTTGTTTTAATGCAAACCAAAGATGCCTTTTAAAAAACAAGTTTACATCATATTCTTATGTATGCCAGTGCTGTGTGTGAGGTAATTTAAGGTGGTTCTGACAAGTGTCGTCGGCATCTTCATATCCGGTCACATGGGTGGCAAGCCACTCCCACAAAGGAGGCCACACCCACAGAGTAGGTTCAAACAATTTTTGAAACCCACCACTGATGAGCAATTAAAAGTCAATGAAAGCGATTAAATTGTTGTGTTGACTCCTTTTCTGGAAATGGAAAGATTGGAGGCTAAAGTCAACTCTTAAGGGATTGCATTATTTGCAGCATTGAAGCTTCCCTTAGCCTATGGGCATATCACAACTGGCTGTCCTTTTGGCTTATTCTAGCCATATCAAGTAGGGACACAGTGGCTCAGCAGCTAAGATGCTGAGTTTGTCAATCAGAAAGGTTGGCAGTTCAGCAGGTCGAATTCCTAGTGCTGTGTAACAGAGTGAGCTCCTGTTACTTGCCCCAGCTTCTGCCAACCTAGCAGTTCAAAAGCATGTAAAAATGCAAATAGAAAAATAGGGACTACCTTTGGTGGGAAGGTAACTGTATCTTCAGCTTTGAAATGGAGATGAGCACTACCCCCTAGAGTCAGGAACAACTAGCATTTATGTGCGAAAGGGAACCTTTACCTTTTAGCCGAATCAAAAGTAACAGAACTACTTGTATTTGCTCTTCTCCAGTAGCTTACTGGATATCATCTGAGCTGGGGAACACATCTTTCAGTATTATATCAGTTCTGTCCTGGTTGAGAACGTGCTTTTGGGATGAATTGGATTCTTTTTTTCTCAAAATAATGAAGTAAATGAATATAGCTTATTTTCTTGTCCAATAGATTATGTTTATTCTGATTCTTTAACTGTGACCTGGATCTTTTTCATCTTCTGGTAATGTACAATATCGACGGTGTAGCTCATAGCATCATTGGGATGTACAATACATACTCCTTCATTACTAATATGTAGCAATTCATGAAGGGAAATCTACATTCCATGTGCCTAAATGTAACCGACAGGCAGTTAAAAAATGGGTTATTTCTATTCATTCCGGTATTTACTTTGCTAAATTATGACTTATAGGGGAGAAATGGAATATATGTAATAGCTGGCTGCCAAAAAGAAAAAAAAAATGCAGTTTATGCCTGGCAGAATGAGAATATTTGTGGTAGGGAAGGGCCTCACCTTGGGAAAGACAAAACAATCCTCTACCTGGCTGCTGGCATTTACATCCCAAAACATTCAGAACAAAATGTATTCATGAATCATATTCACATCCTTGCTCAGCAAAATATCTCTTCTTTTTATCCTTACAATGCTAAAGGGATAAACAGATAAACCAAGAATTAAATTCAAGTATGCCTTTGTAGCCAAATGCCCCATGAACCTGCATCAACATTGCACAAGAGCATGAAGGAAAAAAATTCAGAATTCTTCACATGTTTAAGTCTGTACAAATAAAAGAGCCAAGAGAAAGCCTGGAGGATGTCACAAACCAGGAGAAACTGCTGATACCCATGAAAACAAGCTCAAACTTAAAAAGATTTTGATACACTTGAATATTGGGTCCTATCCCACAAAACGTTGTTCAGTGTTAAGGATTTTAAAGTTTTATACTTAAGCAATTAAAAACAGATGCACAATTATAACGTAGATGGAACCTGGCAAGAAAGACCTGGGATCCTTGGTAGACCACGTGTTAAGGTTGAGCCAGCAATAGCAATAGCACTTAGCAATAGCACTTAGACTAATATACCACTTCACAGTGCTTTTACAGCCTTCTCTAAACACTTTACAAAGTCAGCATATTGCCCCCAACAATCTGGGTCCTCATTTTACCCACCTCGGAAGGATGAGTCAACCTTTTTTTTTTAAACTAAAGGAATTTATTAAAAACTTACATCTTCAAGAAGACAAACAGCAGCAGGATTTCCACCAAAGGGTTGGTTGGTAAATGCATCAATTATGAAAACTGAAATCTGCATTTTCTTCCTTACAGAATTTCACAAAGCTTTTTAAAATTGCCCTTTGGAAATTGCAGCGTCTCTCTTTCTTATTAATTTTTGAGACTATGTTAACACCCACCCACCCACCCCCCATAAATCCCCATCCCTAATCCTCCCGACTTCCCAGGGCCCACACCTGGCACTGCCTTCTATCTAAAGTATCTTGTGTTCATATGGATTAAAAATAAAAGTAATATATTAAAGGAAAGAAAAACAAGAAAAAAGAAAGAAAAGAAAAAAGAAAAAGGAAAAAAAAGAAAAAAACTCTTTGTGTTAAGCTCAGCCCCCCATCTTTATCTATGCTTAAATAGTGTAAGTCATTCTATCTATATTTTATTCTCGTCTCTTGCTTCTTTGTTATTTACCCCAACCTCCTGTAGACTCTCCCGTTCCTCTTCCTTAACCTTGTATTCAGATAAACATTTATACAAATTTGTATAGGCATCAATATACAGTCTAACTCAAAAGTAATCCCTACCAGTAAAATTTAAGCAGCGTGGATCATTCCACATATTCAAATATTACTTTACAGAAGAATAATCAAACTTTCCCTTCTAATAGGATTTAAACAGCGTAAATAATCTTTCTTAACCTTATTTTCAAACAGTAATTCAAAATAATCTAACCAAACCTTCCCTTCTTAGTAAAATTTAAGCAGCGTGGATCAAGTATTACTTTACACAAAAATCAGTTTACATTCTATCTTAAGATGATCCCGACCGGCTTTCCCTTCTAATAGGATTTAAACAACGTAAATCATTCCGCATGCATTTTACCCTCATCCCTTGCTTGTCTGATATTTACCACTATCAAATTTATGCAGACATTAGTTTAAGATCTAGCTCAAAATAATTTCACCAAACTTTCCCTTCTAATAAGAATTAAATAGCATGGATCATTCCACATATTCAAATAATACTTTCAACAAGAATCAGTTAACCTTCTGTTTTAAGAAAATAATCTCGTCCAGCTTTCCCTTCTAACAGAATTTAAACAACATAAATCATTTTGCATCCTTTTACATATATACATTCAATATCACCCCACCAATATACGTAAATCATTCCGCATGCATTTTACCCTCATCCCTTGCTTCTCTGATATTTACCACTATCAAATTTATGCGGACATTAATTTAAAATCTAACTCAAAATAATTTCACCAAGCTTTCCCTTCTAATAAAAATTAAATAGCATGGATCATTCCACATATTCAAATAATACTTTCAACAAGAATCAGTTTACCTTCTGTTTTAAAGTAATCCCTTCTAACAGAATTTAAACAACATAGATCATTCCGCATTCATTTTACATATATACAATCAGTATCACCCCACCAATAAGTTCCGCTTTTTCTACCGGAGAGAGGTCGCAAACCCCCATTCAGTCCACAACTTTGGCAAATATTTTAAAATGTCTAAATCCTCGATCTCCGCTTTTCTGCTTCTCCGAGGGAGGAAAGGCTACCCCCTCCATCTTGCAGCCATGTGGTCTGTTGCTTGCCTTCTCCTTCAGCTTGTCTCTCCTCTTTCCCAAGTGAATCAGGAAGTCCCGCCTTCAAAGTCTTGTAATAGAAATCTCGAGCCTCCGAAACAGAGTTAAGACGAAGTCTTTGATTCTCAAATGTGACCGTAATGCCGGCTGGGGCCTCCCATCTATATTGAATCTGTTGATTTCTAAGCTCTTTTGTTAAAAATGCATAGTCTCTTCTTGCTCTCAACATCTGGAAAGGTATTTCTTTGAAGACAATCAAGTCCTGGTCATCAACTCGCAGACTGTTATTATGAAACTTTTGCATAATCGCGTTTCTGGATTCTTTTGTGGAAAAATATATAATTATGTCCCTCGGGAGCTGTCGCTGTTCCGCTACCAACGAGTTCTGGCGATAGATTTTCCGAATCTGCCAATCAAAGTTAAGTCCCGGGCTTCCCACCGCATGGCTGAAGGCTTCAACAAAGGTCTGTTTCAGATTCTCTCGCTCCTTTTCGCGGAATCCTCTGACTCTTATTGCGAATGCCTTCTTATTAAAATTTATCATCACGAGCTGTTCTTGAGTGTCTCTAATTTTTTGTTGTAATATTTGAATATTAGTAGTCAAATTAAAATTAGCCTCCTCCAAGCTTTCCAATTTATTCTCTATTTCAGCAGAATAATCTGACAGGGCAGACACGGCTGCAAACGTATTCGCCTTCATTTGGTCAATTTTAGACTTTAAATCATCATATAGCTCCAATACAAATTCCTTAATGTCTTGTTTAAAATCATTAAGCATTTGAAAGAAAAATTCCTGTGTTAAAAATTCTCCAGTAGAGGGCGTAGGAGACAAGGGCTGCGATTCCAGTATAGATTCTTTAGATTCTTTAGGCACATTTGCAGAGAGACGCTTCGATTTTGACCTGGGTGCCATTATAAATAAACAAATAAACAGCGCTTTCGCTCCCCTCTGTTTCCAAAAAAAAAAATTATTTTGTTAAGGAGCGGTCTGCAGGAAGGTAAAACTGGCTAAGTACATCCCCTATCAGTCACCAACGGAGAGAAATCGCCATTTTGAAGTCCGTTTAAACAAAGAAGCCTCTAAGACAAATGGTGCTGGTATTTAAGATAGTAATAAAAGCATAAATCTCACAGGAGTGGGACCCGCCCGTATTAATCCTAGCTTCAAACAACTTTGCTTTGTCCTGGGGGGGGGGGCTCGCCTGTCTGGGGCTGCAAAAAAGGCAGCTGAGAAGAACTGGCTGGAGATAAAAGCTCCGCTCACGCTGGGTCTAATCTCTGTCCACAGCCAAAAAAAAAAGAGAAAGGCTGTGGATTACGAATAGACCCTAGCACACAGAGCTACTCCCTGCCCCTTTCTTAGCCAAAAAGGGGTGATATCTATGATCTTATTTAGATATACAGACCAGATCTCTGAGAGGAGCTCGGTTGAGCCCTCCTCGGCAACAGGCTCCGCCCCCCCCGGCTCCAGGATGAGTCAACCTTGAGCCTGGTGAGATTTCAACTGCCAAATTGCAGCTAGCAGTCAACTGAAGTAGCTTGCAGTACTACACTCTAACCACTGCGCCACCTCGGCTCTATTGTGTGCTGCTGCTGGCAAAAAAGCCAGTGCCGTTTTGGGCTGCATAGGGGTATAATATCAAAATCATAGAAAGTGATAGTACTACTCTATGCTACACTGGTCAGACCACATCTGGAATACCGTGTTCTGGTCACCACAATATAGAAAGGATGTTGAGGAACTGGAAAGAGTGCAGAGAAGAAGAACAAATATGGTAAGGGATTTGAAGGCTAAATTCTACGTTGGGTGATTAAAGAGTTTGTTATGGTTAGCTTAAAGAAGAGTAAGCTAAGGGGTGACATGATAGCAGTTTTCCAATACATGAATGGATATCACAGGGAAGACACAGTATATTCTCCCCAGCATCTGGGTAAGACAAGGAGCACTTTACAGTGGGAGATCCAAACTTGACCAAAGAAGAGTTTTCTGGTGGCAAAAGCTATTAAGCAGTGGGACAGCCTGCCTTCTGAAGCTGTAGGTGCTCCATCACTGGAGGTCAAGATCCAGAAATATTGGACAACCATTTGCCCATGCACTGGGCAAGTGGATGGACTAGAAGACCTCCCAATTCCCTTCTAACCCTATCATTCTTTGAATGCACAGAATTCAGTAAATGCCACAACTCAACCAATCTACCAGGGTTATTCTTTGTTTTCTCAAATGCACCCAGGGTCACATTTTCCAAAAGAGTCACTATTCAAGCAGCCACCCAAGCTAAGCCATGCTGTCAACAGAGAGCACTTTAGGAAACCAGATGAAATCACTGGTCAACACTAGCTACACACTTGAAACAATTTGTATTTGATCTGCTTTTCACTTCTCCAGTGTCTAAATATTACAACTTATCTTCCTTTAAATCCAAAGCTATCCATTCCTTAACAAAAAAAAAATCTAGTCTATTATACTTTTAAAAAACACTATTACATTTTGTAGATACCATCTCTGCTACTTAGCAACACAATACTTTTAAGCTGCTGCATAGAAGACAGCTGCTTCATATACAGTATTATTGTTTTACTATAACATTACAAAGTGTGATGTGTAAAAGATATCTCTTTCCCATTAACTTTGACAGTGCACTCTTATAATATTTAGTTAGACATACATCTTGTTGGGTTCAGTAGGGCATTGGGGTACAGGTTCAGATGTCTGTATACACTGATGACGTTAACAAAAAGTTAAGTTGCTTTATGATTCAGGATTGCAAAAATCATGCGTCTTTGGGAGATTTTATTAATACAAAAGATATAATCCTTCCCTTTTTTCCCCAAGGTCTGTCAACAGGTTTAAATACCAAATTTGCTGTACATGACAGGATTAGATTCCTCCTTATTCAAATCTTTGCTCTGTTACAGCTTGTTACTGAAAATTGCTCTTTCTTTCTCATTTTGTAATTGTGATAATTCCCTAGGTATATTTGCTTGAAAGTACACTTGTAAGTGGTTATACAATGATATTTAAAATTTGGAATTGGTATCAGAGGTCAAGATGGGGATCTTTGGTCCCAGGCAGAGGTGAAATGCTACCGGTTCGGACCAGTTCACCCAAAATGGTAGTGAAAAATGCAACCGGTTTGGGCAAACCGGTATTTCCAACAATCAGCTGTGACACCTGATTTTTATTAGCTAGAAAGCAGGATTTCGCTATTCTACTTACCTTTGCAGGCATGCTCAGTAGCAGGCTCCACCCGGCCACCGGGACATCATCACGTCCGTTTTTGATGTTCTGCGCATGCGTGGAAGGGTGCGTATGTGCTCACATTTGTGAACCGGTAGCAAAGGTACCGTATATACTCGAGTATAAGCCGAGTTTTTCAGCCCACTTTTTGGGCTGAAAAAAGCCGCCTCGGCTTATACTCGAGTCTACAACTGGATCCGGCAGTGCTGTTGCCTGTTGGAGGAGGAGGAGGCGAACCAGCCTGCCATCGCTAGCCACCGCTAGCCCCGCCGCTCTTCCCGACCCCTTCCAAGCCCCACAGTCCAGCGGATGGAGCAGAAGCAGCTCCGGGGCTTCGCTGCTGCTCCCCGCATTTTCTGCACGGGGATCCCTTGGAGAGGGGATTCCAGCCTGCCATCGCCAGCCACCGCTAGCCCCGCCGCTCTTCCCACCCCCTTCCAAGCCCCACAGTCCAGCGGATGGAGCAGAAGCAGCTCCGGGGCTTCGCTGCTCCATCCGCTGGACTGTGGGGCTTGGAAGGGGGTGGGAAGAGCGGCGGGGCTAGCGGTGGCTGGCGATGGCAGGCTGGAATCCCCTCTCCAAGGGATCCCCATGCAGAAAATGCGGGGAGCAGCAGCGAAGCCCCGGAGCTGCTTCTGCTCCATCCGCTGGACTGTGGGGCTTGGAAGGGGTCGGGAAGAGCGGCGGGGCTGGCAGTGGCCGGCGGTGGCAGGCTGGTTCGCCTCCTCCTCCTCCAACAGCACTGCCGGATATCCGCCCAACGCTGCGGGGGCGCCAGTGGGAGCTTTGGCGGCTTCACCTCAGCCGCAGCGCTGGGCAGCAAATGTGCTGGTGCTATTGGAGGAGGAGGAGGCGGCGGCAGCAATAGCACCTGAGGACAGGACAAGAAGCAATGGAAACTTGTCAGAAGGAGACTCAAGCTGGAAATAACGAGAAATCTGACAGTAAGAACAATTGAAATCCTAGGAAAATGTCCTTTCATGAAAAATTACTTTTTCAGTTAACTCTGCCTGACATTAGTTGGGCGAACAGAAATATTAGTTGGCCAATTCTAAAAGGGAGCACCAGAAAGAACTTAAAATATTTTTTAAGAGAGCTGGGTTTTTCATTCATATTATATGTATGAACAGAATTAACACAAATTGCAGATACCAATCAAACATAAAGAAAAAAAGGATGAAATAATGCTCATTTTTAAAAACTCAGTGAAAATAAAAACAATATACCAAGAAGGTGGCATACTGGTTGTGATTTGATCTCTTCGGGGGATCCCGGGGATCCCCTATACAAGTATTTTAATATTGCAGACTTGCAGTATTATAAGTCATACTGATATTATAGAACACTTTAATTAAGCGGGTCCCTTGAATAAACATAACTTTGAGTTTCAAATAACACTGATTTTTTATTTTTGAAATTTACCGTAGCTGCTGCATTTCCCACCCTAGGCTTATACTCGAGTCAATAACTTTTCCAGCTTTTTGGGGTAAAATTAGGTGCCTCGGCTTATATTCGGGTCGGCTTATACTTGAGTATATACGGTAAGTAGATTTCACCCCTGGTCCCAGGGCTATGTTGGGCTTGCTCTATCATTCCTTGCCACTTCAAGATGCCAGGAGTTTTAGAAACACACTTCAGGGCTTTGCATATGCTGGCCTTCCAACTAGTAATGTGCTTTGAAACAGGGTCATGGAAAAGAAGTTCTTTTGTCACCTTTGTTACAAAAAATTCAATGGTGAAAAAAGTAAGGTTCTATATTTAGGCAAGAAAAACTAAATACACAGGTACAGTATCGGTGGTACCTAGTTCAATAGTAATAATTGTGAGAGGGATCTTGGAGTTCTAGTGGATAATCATTTAAATATGAGCTAGCAGTGTGCTGCAGCTACCAAAAAAGCCAACACAGTCCTAGGCTGCATTAATAGAGGGATAGAATCAAGATCATATGAAGTGTTAATACCAGTTTATAATGTTTTGGTAAGACACATTTGGAATACTGCATCTAGTTTTGATCATTACAATGTAAAAAAGATGCTGAGACTCTAGAAAGAGTGCAGAGAAGAACAAAGATAATTAGGGGACTGGAGGTTAAATCATATAAAGAACTGTTGCTGGAATTGGGTATGTCTAGTTTAATGAAAAAAAGGACTGGGGTGATATAATAGCAGTGTTCCAATATCTCAGGGGACACCACAAAGAAAAGGAAGCCAACCTGTTCTTCAAAGTACCTGAAGGCAGGACAAGAAGCAGTGGATGGAAACTAATCAAGGAGAGAAGCAACATAAAACTAAGGAGAGATTTCCTGACAGTTGGAACAATTAATCAGTGAAACAACTTACCTCCAGAAACTATGAATGCTCCAACATTGAAAATTTGTAAGAAGATATTGGACAACCATTTGTCTGAAATGGTATACGGCTTCCTGATATACGGGGTTGGACTAGAAGACCTCCAAGGTCCCTTCCAACTCTGTCATTCTGTACTCGTAATAAAAAGGTAAAGCTGTTCTGGCCTTAAGTGCATAACACAGAAATACTATAGTGCAATTGTATATGTGCTGTATCAAGAAGCAAATTCTATGCCCGCAGTACATTCATGTGGGAGAAAGCAGGGCAGTCATGGTAGCCATAGACCATAGTTCTTCCCCACTGAAATATTAACCAGAGAAGTTCCATGTTGCATTCAACACTGTTCAGAACAGATATATTCCTGCTATATTGTCTATTAATATACTAAGGTTGTGGTCTCAGCACTCTGAATTTCAAGTAAGCCTGTCCAAACACAATGGGACATATTTTTGAATAAACCCACATTGAAAAAATACAATTGTAAGTATGTTTCCAGAAAGGAAATCCATGGAGCTCAAGGGAGACTTGTTTCTCAGCAACACTGCTTAAGGCAAAGCTTTAAATGTAATTTATTTTTATGCTGGCAATTTCTGCATTGTAGTTATCCATCTACTTTCTATCCTCCATTTTTGAGAACAGAAATAGAATACTGCTTGTTAAAGTATCTTTTTTAAAAAACTAGAATAAAACAATGGCCTCTCTGAAGCTTATGATGTATACTTGAACAAAAATGCCATATGTAGAAAAAAATCCACTATTCAAGGAACTTCTAATAATTCTGTTTTTCCCAACAACAAAGAAAATTTTGTCTATTATTTCTGAACTCATGGCTTTCCAAGGAAAATAAAGCATATATGTATGTATGAATATACAAGTGACACTGCAGGCTGTTACAACCAAACAGTTGGCAGAACTGACTCTTTTCAAATATCAATGCAATGTTGTAAAATAAGTGTCCCCCAGACCTCTTCACTCAGCCATACAAAAATTGCCATTTTGGCATATCAGCTACCTAAAACAGCTGTTACAGTTAGGAAAACCAATTTCCATCTGCAGTTTACAATTGTTTCCATGCTTTATAATGTAGATTTCTTTTTTCCTTTGATTTACCTGTGACATATATTCAAATAGTTGATTAAAATCTGGGCAGCTTCTTCCCTACCATATTTAGTTAAAGATACTACTAGATGAAAAATTCTACTTATTCTCAGGCTGAAACAGCATTTTTCAACCCCTACCTCCTAATGTTTATGTTTCTTCTTTGAATGCCTAAAGGTTTAGTTAAAGTCTTAACCCAGAGTGTCATTTGTTGAATGAGTCCTTTCATATTTTACCCCACCTAAATATAAGCTGCTAAATGAAATAAACGTATTTAAAGCTGTTATTAATATCTGCAATAGGTCTCTGCAATTTCTAGTTCAGGATCATTTTATATTTGTAGCTAGAGTCGTATCACATGGCTCAATTTTCTAAAGCACTTCTAGTGAAACCATTTATTTGTATAGAAGTCTTGTTCTATAAAAGATGAAATTATTCTTTCACTGGCTGTCTCCTGTGGTTGCTTTATAGATACAGAATTGAAGTGACAGTGGTTCTTTGCTGTGCTCATGAATGAAACCAGCCGCTTAATGCTAACCCTTGCTGTTTCAATTGCATGCTGCATTATGGAAGGGTTGCAGTATATGCATTTTTCTTGGAATATAAGAACAAGATACAATTTTAGCAGCAAAATAAATTGTTAGCAGGAGCTTCTGGGTAGTCAGGAAAGGATATTTTCAAATATTTTTAATCATCAATGGTATATTCAATCATTTAGATTTTTATAGCAATACTGCTCATCTACAACATGTATATGCTACCTTTTTCCAGATAAGACTGCAGCTGACCTTTCAGAGGCATACTAAGGGCTGCTCTGCAAGTATTTAAGGTCCATAGTGTTGACCTTCATTTATTTTAAATTAATTAAATAAGGCTGATGCACTTATTCTGTCTAATACAATAATATGAATCTTATCCGATCTTGAAAAAGTTGAGCAGGAACTAAAACCCTTCCTAATTTTTTTTATCTCTTGTGAGATTGTGTAAATTAATTCATCATACTTGTTGGTCAAGAGATGACCCTATACAAACTATTCTAACTTTTTCATTTTGACTTTTCAGTAATCAGAAAAGCAATATGAACTTCGACAGCCCTGTGTCTCACCCACTAAGGTTAGAGTAGAATGCTAGATGTGGCACCTCTATTCTACAAGTAATGGCAACAGAAACTACCAAGGCACTACCCCAAGCTAGAAAATAGGACCGAGGTAGAACAGTGATGGTGAATCTTTTTTGTCTTGGGTGCCAAAAGGACGCATGTGCGCATTATTGCACACGTGCACACAAATGGCTGAAAATCAAGGCCAAAAATCAGCTGGCCAGTGCACTCATGCGCACTGGAGCTGACAGGGCAATGCCTCATGTGCCCTCAGAAATGGCCCCATGTGCCACCTGTGCCATAGGTTTGCCATCACGGAGCTAGAGCATGAATCTTCAGGGTGCTTCTGGGAGAAGAATCTTGATAACTCTAGCCTTTCACTGTGCCTATCTCAGCAAATTCACTATAAATGAGGAGCCATATTAGTCATTTTTAATAAGAACAACTAATCAGCGGTGGGATTCACTTACCTTCCCTACTGATGCGCAAATGCCAGCACTCGCACTCACTTTGCTCATGTATGGCACCTTCTGTGCATGCACAGAAGGTCACGCATTATGTCGGGCTGGGTGGGCAGAGCATCCTGTAGCTGCCAGTACCAGTTCGCCCAAACCGGAGAGAACCAGCTAAATACCACCTCTGCAACAAATGCTATAACTGATTAATATTACAGAGAAGCTTAGATATTGAGAAATATTATGATATTTAATTTTTCTTAACAATTTCACCAGTTATATTTTAGAGGGTTTTTTTTCTGAATAAAGTAATCAATTTTGGGAAAATCTGCTGGGACTACCAGGGAGAAAAGGCTATCTCAGGTATATGAAGCAGGAGGTAAATTGTGGTGAAGTGTTTAGTTTTGGGCTGGGACTAAGAACACTCAGGTTCAAGTCTATTCTTAGTCATGGATACTCACTGGTTGACATTTGTATCAGGTCACTTTCTCCCAGCACAATCTATTTTAAGGATTGTTGTGGGAATAAAATGTAAGTGATCCCTGTAGAAGCCAACTTAAACTCTCAGAAGAAAGGTAATATATAAATCTAACAAACAAATCAATAACTTTGTTGCTAGTGGTGTCTGGTAAAGTGCCCTAACTTGCCCTGGGCCTTTCAAGATATAGACAGGATGGGAAATCTGCATTGATCTCTATACTTGATATCTATTACACAAGGCCTTCTCTAGCAACAGCGAAATTATGGTGCCTGTGTACAAATCAACCATGTACATAGAGAAATTAGAAATACTGCCTAAAACGTTAAAGAAGAATGAATGTACAGAATGTGTGATAGAGAGTCTTCTTCCGCATTGGTAAGAATACAGACATCAGGTATTATTGTATGTATGTAACTGAAAAGGCTACTTACCTTGCCGCTCATATGTTCTAAAAAAATAACCTTTTTTTGTCTGGTATTAAGGATGAAAAAAATGTTTGGCATCCTTGGCATAAACTATCATTTTTTCTTCATTTGATGGGACATAGTTTGCTTGAGGTTTTTTGCTTCTGCCTAAGGAAACAGCAGCTATATTTCTTCTTAACCCCACCCCTCCTCCAAGTTGTATGAATGGACAAAGAGTTCCTGAAAAGCTTTCTTGTTCTGCTACTTTCTAATGGCCTAGCAATAATATTGCTTTAAAATATAATTGTGCTTAAAACATCAGAGATACAGTAGAAGGAAGCAAACCTCTATACCTGTTTCCCAGTCACACGGACTTGATGCTGTATTCACAATCTCCTCCCCCCAATTATTTGATTGGGGAGATGATGTGGTAGGGTACAGGAAATACAGAGAAGGGGACAGCAGATGTAGCTACTTCATCTATACAGCTTCTATGAAAAACTTGTAGAGTCAATTGCATTGTCAGAACTAATTAATTAAGATTCTTGATACTGTTTGTGGCTACCGAATTTAGATGAAAGCAAAAAAATTTCAGAGAGGGAGGGAGAGAGAGAAAGAAAGAGAAATAAAGAAAGTATTGCTATTTAAAAGGTAAAGGTTCCCCTCACACATATGTGCTAGTCATTCTCAACTCTAGGGGGCAGTGCTCATCTCCATTTCAAAGCCGAAGAACCAGCACTGTCCGAAGACGTCTCTGTGGTCATGTGGTCAGCATGACTAAATGCCGAAGGCGCATGGAATACAGTTACCTTCCCACCAAAGGTGGTTCCTATTTTTCTACTTGCATTTTTACATGTTTTCGAACTGCTAGGTTGGCAGAAGCTGGGACAAGTAATGGGAGCTCACTCCGTTAGGTGGTGCTAGGGATTTGAACTGCCGACCTTTCTGATCGACAAGCTCAACGTCTTAGCCACTGAACCACCCTGTCCCAGTTTGTTGCTATTTAGTGCCTATCTAAATTTTACAGCCCAACTATGGTAACTCCATTGTCCTCAGATAGACTGTAAATAAGCTGATGATAGAACCACTTTGTATGATATGTCCACATTAGACCCTAGTCCCATTTGTTGGTTGATCATGCACTATGTAGATCTGGCTTTCTAGTCTTTCAAATACAGTACATTTCCTACATGTCTTCTCAAAATTTAAAAAGGCACATTAAATCAAAACCTATGTAATTAATTCTGTGCCCTTTGAAGGCGGTACAGTTAGATCACAGACAACCTTGACTCATCCCTGTTATATGCAAATTTTAACAGGTCTGGATCTGTATGATTAACATTACTGACATAGGTACTTCAGCATGAACTTTATTGTTCTATTGCTGACCTTTTATGTGCTTTCATTCTGTACAAAATTATTTCCAGGTGAACATATTGCGATCAGATTGTTTATGTTTTGGCAACTACATTTGCAAATTTTAAAAGGAACACTACTTTCTTTGTGATTCCTTATGTATAATATAATTGAAGCCTGAGAAGCCATTTAATGTAATAAACTGTTAAGATAGTATAAGAGTTCACCTATTTTCCTTCCATTTAAACCTCTATAGTAGGCAGCACTAAAGCTACACATGGAATTAATATGAGCTCCGGGTGTATATTTCCTCCTTTTTGGAATGCACAATAATTAACTTCACTGTGTGGAAAATGCAGATTAAAACCTCTTAACTTTTGTGCTCTTGGGATGATAATTGATATGAAAATTGGTTTGCCATCCCTAAGCTCCTTTGTTTAAATTATGGTACTGGCAGAGAATATGTTTTTTTAGAATTTTATCTGCTGTAAACCTCACATGATCATCATTCATGGATTATTATTTTCTGCTGACAAGCGGAGCAACTTAAAAATCCCTGTTAAAGCAGACAAAGCTGAGCTTTGTCAAAGAACTTTCTCCTTTGGTTTTAGTAAGATTTTTTTTTAAACCGGTTGCCTCTCTTGATAGTGAGTAATGGTGTTTCAGAGACGTTATGCACAATATAGAACAATACATTAGTATACATTAGTTGGGGTGCATTGTCTATAGCGTATCCATGATATTTCAATATCTGAAGCATCATCTTTGTCTTTCTTTAAGTCTCTCATAGCTTCTCCTACTCAAGTAGATTATCTCAGTGTAGTCTGCCAATTCTTCAGTCCCATGACTGCTCATTTTTCCTTGAGCACTCCTATTCATCTAAAACTCTTCTCAAAACCCTGCTTCTTCCATGCCAATGGGAAAACATTGGAAAGATGAAATACATATTATTCCTTTTCTCAGCTTCATCCCATTTTACCATATTCTTTTCTGTTTCCTTTACTTCTGTTTGTTTCCTTTTTTTACCTCCCAAAATGTAGCTTATAAACTCTTCTAAATGAGACTATTGTATTTTTGGCTCATTTATTGATGCTTTCCTTATTATTTTTTGAGATTTGAGATTTTATTAATATTTGTATGCCGCCCTTTTCCCTGAGGGGACTCAGGGCGGCTCACACAAAATCAGGGGAGGGGAAAACAAACATTGACAAAGAAAACATATGGTAAAATAGTCAGCAACATACATTCATCATTCGGGAGGGGCAACTATCCTTGTCCCCAGGCCTGACGGGCTAGCCAGTTCTTAAGGGCTGTGCGGAAGGCCTGGACGGTGGAGAGGGTACGAATCTCCACGGGGAGCTCGTTCCAAAGGGTCGGGGCTACTACTGAGAAGGCCCTCCTCCTTGTAGTTGCCAGCCGACACTGGCTGGCCGATGGAATACGGAGGAGGCCTAATCTATGTGATCTTATTGGTCGCAGGGAGGTAATTGGCAGAAGGCGGTCTCTCAAGTATCCAGATCCACTACCATGTAGGGCTTTATGGGTGACTAGTAGCACCTTGAAGCGCATCCGGAGATCGACAGGTAGCCAGCGCAGCTCGCGGAGGATAGGTGTTATGTGGGTGAACCGAGGTGCACCCACAATCACTCGCGCGGCCGCGTTCTGTACTAGCTGAAGTCGCCGGATGCTCTTCAAGGGCAGCCCCATGTAGAGCACATTGCAGTATTCCAGCCTAGAGGTCACAAGGGCCCGGGTGACTGTTGTGAGAGCCTCCCGATTCAGGTAGGGTCGCAACTGGCGCACCAGGCGAACCTGGGCGAAAGCCCCCCTGGTCACAGCCGTCAAGTGGTGGTCAAACGATAGCTGTGGATCTAGGAGGACTCCCAAGTTGCGAACCCTCTCTGAGGGGTATAAAATTTGACCCCCCAGCCTGAGTGATGGAATATTGATCGAATCTTTGGGAGGGAAACACAACAGCCACTCGGTCTTTTCTGGGTTGAGTACAAGCTTGTTAACCCTCATCCAGTCCATAACGGCTTCAAGGCCTCGGTTCATCACGTCTGCCGCTTCATTGAGTTGGCACGGGGCGGACAAATACAATTGAGTATCGTCCGCATATTGATGGTATCTGATCCCGTGCCTGCGGATGATCTCTCCCAGCAGTTTCATGTAGATGTTGAATAGTAGGGGGGATAAGACCGAGCCCTGAGGCACCCCATAAGTTAGGGGCCTAGGGGACGATCTCTGCCCCCCCCACTAACACCGACTGCGACCTGTCCGAGAGGTAGGAGGAGAACCACCGCAAGACGGTGCCTCCCACTCCCACCTCCCGCAGTCGTCGCAGAAGGATACCATGGTCGATGGTATCGAAAGCCGCTGAGAGGTCAAGGAGGACCAGGATGGAGGAATGTCCTCCATCTCTGGCTCTCCAGAGATCATCGGTCAATGCGACCAAAGCGGTTTCTGTGCTGTAACCGGGTCTGAAGCCTGACTGGAAAGGGTCTAGATAGTTTGCTTCCTCCAAGGACCGTTGGAGCTGGAAGGCCACCACCTTCTCAACAACCTTCCCCAGGAAGGGAAGGTTGGATACTGGGCGATAGTTATTAAGAACAGCTGGATCCAGAGATGGTTTCTTCAGGAGGGGTCTCACCACCGCCGCTTTCAGTGCGGCGGGGAAGTTCCCCTCCCGAAGAGAGGCGGTAACAACCGCCTGGATCCAGCCTCGTGTCACCTCACTGCTGGTAGTAACCAGCCATGAGGGACACGGATCCAGTACACAGGTGGAGGTACTTACAGCCCTCATGGCCTTGTCCACATCCCCGGGGGCAACGTCCTGAAACTCAACCCAGAGATGTTCTACTTGATCCTCCTGTGCCTCGGCTGGAACTGCGGGGGTGGAGTCCAAGTCCGACCGAAACCGAGCAATTTTGTCCGCTAAGAATTGGGCATAATCCTCAGCTCTGCCCTGCAAGGGTTCCCCCGCTTCCCTTTTATTCAGTAGGGAGCGGGTTATCCTAAACAGGGCGGCTGGGCGGGACTCAGCGGACGCAACCAAGGTGGCTATGTAAGATCTTTTCGCTGCCCTAATTGCCCTGGTGTATTCCTTGGTGCAGGTGGTTACCATTGCTCGGCTCGATTCGGACTTATCGGACCTCCAACGGTGCTCTAGGCATCTCCTCCGGCGCTTCATCTCCCGGAGTTCCTCGGTGAACCAAGGAGGTCTCCGGGATCCGCCGCCTCGGAGGGGCCGTAGTGGCGCAATCCGGTCGAGGGCCTCCGATGCTGCCGAGTGCCACGCAGCAACCAGAGTCTCTACCGGACTGTGGGCGAAAGTGTCAGGAATAACCCCAAGCTCCGTCTGGAACCTTAACGGTTCCATAAGTCGCCTGGGACGGAACGACCTGGTCGGTTCCTCCTCCCTACAGTGGGGGTTTGGTCTCCGGAAGTCGAGCCTCAGTAGGCAGTGGTCTGACCACGACAGGGGTATGATGTCGTTCCCCCTCAGACCAAGATCACAAATCCACTGCTCCGAGAGAAATACGAGGTCAAGCGTGTGCCCCGCTGAATGGGTTGGGCCCCGAATTACTTGGGTCAAGCCCATGGCTGTCATGGAAGCCATGAACTCCTGCGCCCCATCAGAGTTTTCACCGAGCGACGGCAAATTAAAGTCCCCCAGGACCATCAACCTAGGGAACTCAATTGCCAGCTCGGCTACCGACTCGAGGAGCGAGGGGAGGGCTGCTGCAACGCTGTTGGGAGGCAGGTACGTTAACAGCAGACCCACTTGACCCTTGAGGTCCAACTTCATCAGCAGAGACTCACACCCGACAATCTCCGGAGCAGGGACCCTACGAGGAACTAACGACTCCCGGATAACAATGGCCACACCCCCACCCCTTCCCTGGGCTCTCGGCTGGTGTAGCACCTGAAATCCTTCTGGGCACAGCTCTACAAGGGGGACTCCTCCCTCTGGGCCCAGCCAGGTTTCAGTAATACATGCCAGGTCTGCCCTCTCGTCTAAAATTAAGTCCCGGACGAGAGGAGCTTTATGTACAACAGACCTGGCATTTAGCGACAACAGCCTGAGACCAGGGTCCTGACTACTTGCGCCATCTGGTCTCGGAGTGGGACTCATAGGGCCGGAAGGAGGGATCTCTGTAATGTAGCGAACCCTCCTTCCCCGGTAATGGCCTGCCCTAAAGTCCCCGCCGTATCTGCCCCTCCCTGCTACGACCGTAATACCCCGACCCTCTCCCGTGTCTCTGGACCCCTCAACCCCCCCCATGGCCCCCGCATCTCCCGGCAGGTCCTCCGAATCATACATACCCATGCACTCCCCCAGACAATCCCCACGTAAGAATTAAAATACACAAATTTACAACAATATAATGATAAAAAGTGGGACATTCATTCATCTCATGCATATCTCATACATATCCCATACAAAGAGAGAAGAGAAAGATGAAAGAAAAGAAAGAGGATATGATAGTTGCGCAGTTGATTAAAAATTTTAAATTTAAAAGTGCGAGTTCAGATGGCAAAATTGGCTCAATGTTCAGGGTTAAAGTGGCTAAGGACCAGTTATAGTTCTGATGGAATATGTGGGGGAGGATTTTGTAACCCCCCTCTTCTTTAGCAGATTTGTTGGTCAAAAGGTCCTGCGGGGGTCCAGTGCGAACACACAGTGCTGCCATCATCTGTCCACCCGCAGCCCGGGTCCAAAGTTTTCCTCCTGGGGGTAAAGCCACTCCAAGGGATTCCCAAAGGCACACCAGTAGAAATACATAAAGTACAAAGATGGAAAAGGCGTTGTAATTGCCAAGGGGCGCCGTTACTGTTCTCCAGATGAAACTTGCTTCCTCAGCACAAAATGGTTGAGGCAGCCCGAGAACCACCGGAATCCTTAGGGCCGATGGAGTCATCCAGGACTGTAAAATCCACGGGTGGTCTCCCCCGTTCCTCGTCCCCACTGCAGGCAGACGGAATAGGGAAGTAAGGCAGGCAATGAGGCCGCTAAAGGACGATGCCGCTGCCACCCAGCTGAGGTTCCTCTCCTCGCCGCCGGACAGCTGATACAAGCAAAACAGGTCGAGGGCCGCTGGAACCGCCAGGAACCATGTGGCCCGCGGTCGCAATGTCCAAATAACTTGGGAATGGTCCTGGAGATGGTCCCACGGCCGTAGTGCGCTCCCGTCGCGGGCCGGCGAAACCGAAAGGTGAAATAAGCGCCGGAGCCGCCGAAGAACGCCGTCGCCGTTTCCAGGCCGAAATTCTCCCCCTTGCTGCCGGGCGGCCAGACCAGGATGTAAAACGCCGAAGCTTTTGCGGTCCGGGGCTATCCCCAAAGAGGTAACCCCTACCGCTGACTGGTCTTTCCGGGTTCTCAGAATCTCAAGCCTCCCGAACAAGCCTCTCATAGTATGAATTAAAGCTGTTACTCGCGGTTTTTTTTGGCATTTTTTCATCGGGTAGCCTAGAGCTGACGGAGCCTCGCAGCCATCTTAATCTCGCACATGCGCGTAAGCATATAATACAAATATATGAAACTCAACTGTCGGTTTTGCTATTAATGTTGGATGTTAATTATTTTTAGAATTTTCTTGAAACATCTGACTTTCAGCTTCAGTTTTAGTAGAACATTATGGTATTCACTGTTATTTTACATCCGTGATAGGGTTACATGTTTCTCTTTCTTTTTTAACCAGATGCTTTTGTTTGTTTGTTTGTTTGCTTTTATTTCAATCAAAGCAGGATGCTGACATGTTGGCAGGTGATGAGCAAGCTTGGAAAGAAGCCAAAGAAGTTATAAATGCAGTAGGAGCACCAAAGTCACTTGAAGGTATCCTTGTTCCATAGTTCACACATTTCCGTTCAGATCAGGACATTATAACGATCAACTTGTTTTCTTGTCTTTGTTAAATTCATACTCTTCCTGCCTATAATATGTATTTTGTATTTTGTATTTTTCAAATAAAACCATATTTAAAAGAAAAGAAGCAAAAGGTAAATCAAATCAAAATGTGGTCTGGGTTATAGAAAACTCTTTTGTCATTAATTTTTTTCCTCAGCCTCTGTATCTTTAAGTTTCGGATTAATAGCAATAGCATTTAGGCTTATATGCCACTTTGTTGTGCTTTACAGCATTCTCTAAGAGGTTTACAGAATCAGCATATTGCCCCCAACAATCTGGGTCCCTATTTTACCAATCTCGGAAGGATGAAAGGTGGAGCCAGGATCGAACTCCTGGCTGTGGGCAGAGTTAGTCTGCAATCGTGAATGCAGAGTTAGTCTGCATTCTAACCACTGTGCTACCTCGGCTCTTGGTAGCAGAAACTTTGCTTTGGCCTTGTAGAACAAGATGACAGACACTTTAAATATTTAAGTATTAATACAGTTTGAAGAACCAAAAGAACGAACACACACACACACACACACAAACCCCTATATACTTAATAAAGTTAATCTTTTGGCCATCTAAGTTGCAATCCAATACTAACTTATTGAGACTTCACTACTAATTCCATTTTAAGTATAAAATGTTTGTAAATCAAGTTTAGACATCTACACTATTTTGCTATCTTTAATAACTGTGAGATTTTTTTCCTAGCTTTTCATCACTTCTCTCCAGTCCCATCAAATGTTGTTCTCTGTTTTTCTTTAGATCAGTTTCTCTCAAAAATCTTATGGTTTAGGATTAAGTTATGTCTGCAGAACTACTTTTTTCCTATTACTTCTGCTTGTCCCACAAGATCTGTCAGCGTGGGCATGCTCTGAACCCTTATATTAAACTATGCAATCTAATGGGAAACCTCAAAAGCATACTGTCAGCCTCTGTTTCATTATTTGCTTTCAGCTGCCATTGAAACGGGGAGGGGAGGCCTGGTATTTGGGAAGGGAAGTTTTAAGTACAGGAGAGATTGTAAAACGGGAGTTTTGTTCTCACCATCTACTGCGCATGCTGGAGATAGTGATTGGGGTGGCCAAGGCCAACCGTCCTGCATACCAACCTGATAATGCTCTTTGAAGATGGAACTCACATGACACCTAAGGTCAAGACAGTAGTCCAGTCAAGACTACTACTACTAACACGCTCTACATGGAGCTGCCCTTGAAGAGTATTCGGAGACTTCAGCTTGTCCAGAACGCAGCCGCGCGAGTGATTGTGGGTGCACCTCGGTACACCCACGTTACACCTATCCTCCACGAGCTGCACTGGCTGCCCATTGGTCTCCGGACATGCTTCAAGGTGCTAGTCGTTACTTTTAAAGCCCTACATGGTATCGGACCTGGGTACTTGAGAGACCGCCTCCTGCCAGTTACCTCCCAAAGACCTATTAGATCCCACAGACTAGGCCTCCCCCGAATTCCATCTGCCAGCCAATGTCGGCTGGCGACTCCTCGGGGGAGGGCCTTCTCTGTGGCTGCTCCGGCCCTCTGGAACGATCTCCCCATGGAGATCCGGACCCTTACTACCCTTCCGGCCTTCCACAAAGCGGTTAAGACCTGGCTGTTCCGGCAGGCCTGGGGCTGTTGAACTATCCAGCCCCATTCGAGGTTATGGCTGTTGTAGAATTTTAAATTGTTGTTTTTATTTTATTTTTTGTATCCCCTCCCTTTTTTATTGTGAGCCGGGAATAGGGCGGCATACAAATTCAATAAAAACTAAAACTAAACTAAACTAAGGGATTTGCAGATTGGACTGTGAGATGGTGTTACCAGGGGAAGGGGGTTTGGTCACATATTGATATGTATGATTTCACACGCTTTTGCCTCAGATCTTGCTTTGCTTAGCTGCTATCTTTTCATAACCAGTAAAAGTACTCTTAATTCTGCGAAATGGAGTTAAGTGGTTTCTTTCTTGGTTGCTGAGGGAGGCTGGCTTGACACATGCTGTCTCTTTTGCCACTCCTTTCCTATGGAATAGCTATCATTCTCACCCCAGAAATTCAGATGTCAGCAGTCAGCTGGCCATATGTAAGGTACTAAAGAACTGGATTTCCCAAATTAGCATTAATCCAAGTTATGGAACAGGTCCATCTTGATGTGATGATTACATGTTTTTGGAAATACTCTATTCGCAATGTATTGTGCGATCCAGAGTCACATGTTTATTGATAAATTCAGATAGTTTCTTGACTGGTATCAACTATGTTAAATTGGGAATATCAATGTCAACTAAGTATCTTATGAATGCTGATTTAATCATAGCAAAAACTCATAAAGAATTCATATTAAAATGAAGATATTTTGTCTTTTCTGCTACATCCCAAAGAAGATTGTCAGATACGATTAATAATGCTGAGCACCGTATAGAGTCCCTTTTTCCTTCCCCCATGTATTGTGGTCTCCATTTCCCTCCCATCCCCGAGCATATAATTTTCATCAGGGAAGAATTCCTTTTGTCAAAATTGTTACATTGAAAAAATATTTCTTTTCATTTACAAGATGAGTTTTAAACTAGAAAAAGATAACAAGAAATATGTTGTTAATTTTAAGAAAATAATGCTTAAAAGAAAATTAACTATAGCAAAGTTAGTTGTGGTTTCATATGATCACCATTCATATTCAATGTAGTTTGCTTTCATGTTTTGTTGGTTAAAAAAAATGGAACTCTTTCTATGGAAGAGTTTTGTAGAATAGAAAACTGAAGTGTTTAAACTTAATGTTTTGCCTTTTGATTGATGCTTCTGTCATGGGTTAATCCTTAACACAAATAAATGTCAGAATGGGAGCAAGTTCTGTTGTCCTGTCAGACGTTACTGAAGAGGAACACCTCTCGTCTCCCAGACACCAACATCTATCAGCTAAAATTACTTGACCTTGCCATGGATGCCTGCATAAACCTGGGCCTTTGGGAAGAAGCTCTGCATTATGGTAACCGAACTTTGGAGCCCTACAGGTAAGAGCTAGCATTACTGTGATTTATTGCAATGGTCTGTTTTCACCCAAGATGGTGAGGCACAGTGTATATTTTCTGTGTTGGGTTGATACAAGAAGGTGATAGTTTTTCCCATAGAAGCTGCAAGAAACCACTTTGCAGATATAATAAAGAAATTTGTACAGATACCTTTTTCATTCTGAAAACAGAGAATAAATTATTTTACAGGCATAAGGCAAAAGAAACTGTTTTATATTTATTGACAATTATGTTATACAGAGTAAGAAAACCAATTTCTTTCCACCACCACCCCCCCCCAGGCCCCCCAAGTTCCTTGATCATCACAGTATCGTAGGTTTTTTGCTCTGTAAGGTTTTTCCCCCCTCTTCCATTCAGCTCTTCAGGTACTTGTATTGATTTATATGCAAATGTACACCAGTCTTAAGGAATTGCTATTTTCTCTGGCTCTTTACATACAGATAGGATATGAAGAACTACCACTTTGATAAAGAGAGGAAACAATGAGTAGTTTACATTTACTCATCATTCTTTGATGTAAGATTAGCTGATCAACAAGGGATGATGTCTCTTTCTCATTGACACATCCAACCTTCCAACTGGACAATATCTTTTGTGGACAAAAAATGCCATTTCAACTTTTCCTGAGGCTAAAATCCACCATACCTGAAATGGGAAGGCTGGTTATTCTTTTTATGACATACATTTCCTTGGAAAGTTCTGGAATGTTTTGCATTAGGTCCCTCATTTTACTTTTCAAAACCTCCCAAGTACCTGTTAAGAGAATAGTATCATATCTTCGGTGACTCCTTTTTTTCCTTTTGGTGCTCCATGTTTTTAACCTGTCACTAATTAATTTTGATTCTCAGAGTTTGAACAAAAGAGAGCTTCTTCCTTTGAAACAGAGAATAGTTATAGATGCTATAGCTGCAAGGGCGAAAGAGCAGGGTGATCAAAGAAAATCTCTAACTTTGTATTCTTTCTCTCCATGTTTCTTTGGGTCACAGAAATACAGTTTTTTAAAAAAGAAAATAATGATGGGCAGCCTCAGTAATAGTATCTTCAAATACTAGTGGCATTATATCTCTTCTTATCTATTTACACAATGAAAACAGGCACTTCATACCATTCAGTGGAACTTGGTTGCAATAAAGGAGCATTTCACAAAGTGAATTTTAATTGCTATTCTGTTTCCAATAATCTCAGTCACATGCTTTTATTTTTTTTATTACAGATATTATTGAATATTCAAGTTCTAGAAAATTGCTTTAAATGTATGAATGTGCTGTATTATTTGGATCCTTTTAAATTTAATTTTGGGTACTTATTACTTATGAAGGACAATGATATAAAAATCTTAATCCTCTAGAGTCTAGACCAGAGGTGTCAAACTGGCAGCCCCCAGGCCAGATGTGTGACGCAGGCCACGCCGAACCCAGCTCTGAGAATGGGAGAAATGTCGTGAAACATCACATGATGGCAACATGATGCAACGAGTTTGACACACGTGGTCTAGACAGAAGAAGATCGTCCTGTTAAAGATACTAATTAAAGCAAACAATGGGTCAATGACAAAATTGCCCTTTAGTTACTTAATAATTAAAAATGAAACATAGTCTGATTTGTCAACAAAACTGCATTATGCAATTAAACAAAATGTTAGTAATTTCCAAATTTCAAAATTTTGGCCTTCAGAATCATTTTATTGAAAAATACTTTATTATTTAAACATCCATAAAAAGTATAACTCATAGTTTCATTGTTTTCACTGTTGTTTTATGTAAACCATGCTTTTCTACAAAATTGGTGAAAATAATGTGATAGTTCTGCTAGACAGAAGCCTCTCAAGGTTAACATTCTGTTTCTGTGGACAATAATTAGGATCCACTGGAGGATCCAAAGCAGAAGATGAATGCTCCCAATTGGAAAAGCCTTGTCTCTAGACATCCTGCCAAGAGTTATCAATAGGCTTTTTCTCCACAATTTTCTCTAATCTCCCTCATCAAAAATGACCTTTCTGTTTTAATTACTTGCTATACCTTTTCAGCTATGCTTCCATAACATTCAGAAATTGGTCAGAAATACCATATAGGTACAAAAGTTGTAGCAGAAAGCAATTATAAGGTTATCAAATCATTTCACCATATTTTTTTCTTGTGCGTCACACTTATTATAGCCAAGTTGTTGCCCTTGGTCCTGTTACCCCACAGTAGAGACACATACGATTGTATCTTCTTCATCGAAGGTTGCTGGCTTGCAAAGGCTCTCAACCTCTCTTCTACCTTGAGCTGGGTGTTGTAGTCTTTCCATGTGCGAAAGCATTTTCTGAGGAGAAACATTTTCAGTTTGAGGTCTTGTTATTTGAAGGTGTGTGTGTTTTTTTTAACCTTCAAGGCTTCACTACAAACTTCTGCAAAAAGTCTTCCGTTTCTCATTACAAGAAGTTGCACCTGAAGCAGCAGGATACCAAATCCTAGGGAATCTGTTGGGCTGCATTGAATTTCTCCAGTTGAATCAATCTACTGCTTGACTGCTTCCACAGTTCCATTACAGCTATCTATTTTCCTTTTCTCAGTTCTGAGGGAAAAGAAATATTCATATTGTTACCTGCAGGGAATAACCTGAAAAACAAGCCATCCATACAAATCGGAGGTGGTAGGACTTCCTTTAAAGGGGTTTAAAGTATTGGACTAAAACCATTTTAACTTCGGGGATTGTATTTACTGTGAGTATTTCCATTAAGTGATCAGTGGGGTGCATTTCTACTATAGTGTGCTAAGTGCAGTTTTTGAACTTATGTTTTCATTGCAGACATTGCTGGGCTTTCAGTATTTATTTAAAGGCCATGCTAAGCTATCACTCAAGTAAATGTAATGATGGATTTTGTGGTGTAGATTCACACTACAATGCACTGGCAAATTGATTACCAATATAACTTGGTCCAGAAGATTAAGAGTTCTTTGTAGTAGTCCAAAGCCTAGAATTCTACCTGCATGAAGCATACTAAAAGGAAGCCTTGCAGAATTTAGAAATCCAGGGGGAAAAATAATTGCATTGATTCTCACCACAATGATAGTGGCTGATTGTGAGTAGTGAAAATTTTTAGATTTTTTTCCTTATAAAGCTGTTTATTATGAGGTCCTCTTGTATTTTGGCTGTTATCCCACAAACTAACATTGTCAACCCAAGCCTGTAGAACATCTCTTTTAATCTAGAAGGAGAAAAAAAATAGTGTTGTGCTCTCGAATGTTTTGCACCATGTTGGAATTATTGAGAATTCAATTATATTCATAGGAAGATAAAAAAAAAGAACAGGTTTTACACAATTAACCTGATCGGATTCTGATCACGCAAAGTCACCCATACTGGGACTTATAGCAAGAAAGTCCACAGCACTTATCTTCTTCTTTTGAGGCTTGAAACACCACTATTTCAGTAAATTATATATACAACATAACACATTTGGAGACTCTATACAAAACCAGTTTTTATTTATTTAGGAAGTTGTGCATACAAAATTGTATTAGGATTAGGTATATTGAGTGTGTGTGTGTGTGTGTGTGCGCACACACACAAATATATGTGTGTGTGTGTGTGTGTGGTTTTTTTTATTTGTGCTGATAAATAAATAAAGGGAGACTAGTCTCCCTTTATTTATTTATCAGCACAAATAAAAAAAAACACAAATATAACAAAGGCAACAGTAAAAATATTGGGTTTCTGTCGTGATGGATTCTTGTGACGAGCCGATTGACAGATGATGGAAGCAGTTAGCTTCCTCCCATAATTGGGGCTTACCAGGGGTTATCTTATTTATATATATATATATATATATATATATATATATATATATATATATATATATATATATATATATATATATATATATATATATATATAAGCAATCCAGTTTTGCAGGGCAGCATAAGATTCAGGGCACATGAAACATGTGGGGCTAGACTTATGTGCTTGCCAACCACATCTGCTACTTGAATCTGGAAAAATCTGTATGTGGTTTAAGGTTTTTCCACAAATGCTGTGCATATGTCCAAATATAAGTTTATTCCAAACTCAACAAGAATTCTAATGCAATAAGTGAGTGTTACTAGTTCTTATTATTGGAATTGCTGGAAATGAATTATTTGTGAATATTAAAATGCCAAACATGGTAGAAAAGGCCTATGCTTGAAATGATATATTAATTAAAACTGTTTTCCAACAGGGCTGCACGGGTTACCAATAGGTTTCCAGGTGCAATTCAATATGCTGGTGGTTTTCTATTAAGTCCTATTTGGCACAGAGACTGGATATTTGTGCAATGCAATCAATAAACAGTTCAAACCTAAAAGAGAAGCAAAAGGCTTGGGAAAATATAAAACAGACAAATTTCATTTTGTTTGAAATAATTTTCTTTATTTTATTATTTGTGTTTAATATAAATAAAATTTACAATGCAAGCCTTTATTACTCAGATTTCTCTTTACACATCTTTCAACTTACTGAAAAGAATGGAAAACCCTTATTCTTAAACAATTATCATATTTGAATCTGTATCTTTGCCATGATAACCATACAGTTCGTCCTTATCTTACAATCACAATTTAGTCCATAATTTCCATTGCTAAGCTAGGCAGTTGTTAAGTGAGGCATGCCCCATTTTATGACTTTTTTCCATGGTTGTTAGGCGAATCACTACAGTTATTAAGTGAATCGTGTGGTTGTTAAATGAATCTGGCTTCCCCATTGACTTTGCTTGTCAGAAACTCCCTGGGAAGGTTGTGAATGACAATCCCAGCAGTCTGGGATGCTGCAACCATCAAAAATACATTTGCCAAGCACCTGAAGTTTGATCATGTGACTGTGGGGATGCTGCAATGGTCATATGTATGAGAACTGGTCATGTAATTTAAAAGGGTCATTAAACAAATAGTTATAAGTCAGCCACTACCTTTATCTGCTCATGCAAAAGTAGAGCTTAGTAAGATTTCTTATGTTAATTTAAATAAATGTTAGATATTGTGACAGGGAACTGAGGAGCTTTTGTGGATAGTTGAATAAAACATTCAGTATTAAGTGGCATTTTGGCCACATGGAAATGTTTCACATCAACTAAATCTGTTGCAAAATAAATAAAAGGCAAATGAAATTGTTCCTAAGAGTAAATGAAAGAGAAAGTACTCTTCTTGCTTGGGATTTTCAGATTCTATTTCTTATTTATAGTCTGCAGAGAAAAAGTACAAGTCATTAAATGCAAGAACGAGCACCAGACTAGAGTGGGAAGATACTGTAGAATTTCATCTCACAAGTTACACAATGAAAAATATGTGTCAAAAATACTTCTTATGAGAAAACATGTTTTGAATTCACCAAAACAAATTTTGAAGTGAGTTAAATGAAGAATGGATGTGTTACTATCCTAGAAGACAGATCTTTTTATAGAGCCAGGTTTTAAGCATATGCTTAAAATCCCATTTTCAGTCCTTGACATCTCCAGCTAAAAAATCTTGGGTAGAACAGTTGGAGAGGAAACTACTCCTCTGTCATCTGCTGTCAGCTGGAATAAATGATACAGCAGTAGATGGTAGCTTCTCATGTGAATGGAAATTGGCATGCTACCCATAATTCAATTCTGGAGTTCTCTTTGTTCTTTCTCGCATTTGTGAACAAAGCCATAATTATGAGAAATAATTCTTGAAATGTTCATTGTTGATGAAATAGCAGGAGCCTTTTCATCACTTCATTTCCCATTTGCTTTTGCGCCTAATGGGAGAGGTCCTAGAAGATTTGGAGAATCCACCTTGTCTAAAAAGTCTGGCTGCCAATAGGTAGAGAAAGAAATTGTATTCTTAATAGTAATAAGCTTTTCTGATAGCAGGATACTGAAACAAGTATTAATGCAATAAAATCAATTCTAAAATAGAGAACAAGATGGTTGCATCCTGTTTTACCCCAGGGTTTCATTGCATAAAGCCTGAGGCCTTTCAAATCAGATGTCATTTTTAGGTCATTTTATAAAAGGCCAGGGCTGCCCGCCTCTCTTTCTCCAGAAGCAGTTGCTTTTTTCAGTCAACTTTTAAACCGCACAGCAGTGCTGCCCAATTGGCGTTTTAGGACAGAGAACATGTGATATCTTTAAGAAGATAATATCCTGCCAACATAACCTTGTGCTTATCTCTACCCTGTCTGGATTCTGAATGACCGGTCTGCATATTCTCTCTGTGGCATGTCTGCCTTCTAGGTAACATTCTCAGGTTTGGACAGATACCAAGAAGAGAAGAGTTGCTATAAATGGTTACAAAAGCACAGAAGTGTTGCCCTGTTATTCTCCACCTGCATAGCCAAAAACTTTCAATTTGTTTGATATATGTTGAAAACCAATAATTATCTCAGTGTGATTGACATATCATATTAAAGTGAATTATGTCCCTA
Source organism: Thamnophis elegans (assembly GCF_009769535.1). NCBI lineage: Eukaryota > Metazoa > Chordata > Lepidosauria > Squamata > Natricidae > Thamnophis > Thamnophis elegans. The sequence goes on along the minus strand of NC_045544.1, from coordinate 72,157,645 downwards.
AAAGCTCAGTGTTGCATTTACGGAAGGGTGTAAGGCCCACTGAAAGAAAGCCCCCTGTTGTTATGCTCTTTGACATACTTATTCATATCTTTTTGTAGTGATATCTTAAACAATGTGAAAAATGCATGACTATATTCCTAGGTAAACCCTGGGTTCTTGAAATCAACTTCCCTGGGTCAGTTCTTAAAAATGGCTCAGAAATTAGAAGAACAACAGGTCCCAGTGTTCTTTTTTTTAAAAAACAACAACAATGTTCTCATTCTGAGTAGAAGAGCTGAGACTTCTCACTGTGTTTAAGTGTTCTTGTGTGTTCTTGTCCTTTTAAAACAACTGATTGGAATTCAAGTAGACCTCAAGCCCTTTATTTTGTGAATTTCCAGGCCTACTCCTTCCTTACTTATTTAGTCCATTAGTAGTTCACTGACAAATCTTCAGCAGACCTTGTTTATATCAGATTTACAAAAGAGACTCATGGCAGCATCGGTGACAGTTACATTTTATACAGCGATACCTTCATCTGATACCAAAGTGAAGTTAAGGCATTGTTTCTGTACAATAACATTGCCCAAACTTGCGATGAAGTGGTTACTGAGTTCCATTTCCTTATAAGAACATGTGTAAGAACCAAAGAATGTATACCTCAAGTGAACTAAGCATTAATCTGTCAGCGGCCTAAGTGTGTTTAGGATAGGGCAGTGGAAATATGCAAAAGGTTGACACTGAGTATATTTTCTGAGAAGCATTTAGGAGCAGATGGATGTTGTAAGGAGACTGATTCATCAAAGTATTTAGTGTACATCTCTTTCATTTGTTGAATCTTTCTTTGTATGTGCTTAAACATGAGCACACAATTGTGCATCTGAAGTAAAACAAAAGTAACCAGTTCAAGAAAAGGATTAGTTTGTGTGCTTAAGCAGGGCTATAATAATTGTTTTCTTATAAAATATTTTCTTCCCTTTCTTGAAATAAAGATCAGTTCTAAAGGGCAGAGTGCTTAAGAGATCCTGTTTTAGAAAGATGAGATTTTGCATGTATGAATCTTCTTCAGTAAATACCGTAAATAATTCATACCTAATTGCGTGTAATTCAATAGTTAATTTGTATAAAACATTTTGGAAATGAAAGACTTTTTTTAAAAAATGCCTAGTTTAAATCCTTTCCATACAGTTATATCATGTCCAAGAGGGATCTATGTTAAGGAAAAGAGTAATATCCAGGACAGAATGGAAATTTCTATTGTAATTCTGCTTCAGTCTTATAGTTGAAGAGCAAAACCTAGGGAGGACAATGTGGAAGGAGTTCTGGATTGAGGTAAAAGAATAAAAGTAATTAAATAGAGTTTGGAGGACAGAGTCTCATATGACTGTATGAATTTTTTTAAAAAAAACCTTGTAGGTGCCCAATATTTTTAAAACTAGTCACAACTTTTCATTTGTTAATCTCTCATCAAGATTTCATTTGGAATAGGCTTGTTCCTTGCCTTCTGAACATCATGTTCTCTTTCTCTTGTTCTCTGATGTAATTTGGATATTATAACTAATTGTTTGGATATTTCAGAATGTGAAAAGGAAACTTACCTCAGATGAGGTGCTAAGCTAGCGCAGGAACACATAACTTTCATCAGTTTGTGGGCCATGCCAGGTTTTACAGAGCATGGTTAGGGCTAACTGCAAAGGGAGTGAACCTGTGGCCATTTTTTAACAGATATTGGAACTTTTATTTATTTTATTGCAATATTGGGTTATTTTAATTTTAGTTTATTTCTTTGAAGGGTAATGCTATTTTTGTTAAAACCAGTGGTGGGTTGCAGGTGGTACGCCACAGTACGGGTGTACCGGAGCCAGCCCAGAGCACTGGATACCATTCCGGTATGGTGCTCCGGAGGGCCCACCTGCCTGCCCGCACTCCTTACTGGTGTTTCAAGGCTTCTGCGCAGGTGAATGGTGCATACAGCACCTGCATGATGTTCCGCGGAGCAACTGGAGCATCACGGAAGCGCTAGGATGTACGCACACATGTGTGCACATGTGATGTGCATGTCCATGAGGACACCGCCAGCCCCGTTCCAACCGTACTGGTTCGAACGGGATTTGCAACCCACCACTGGTTAAAACCCTGCAGCTTTGTTTTCCATAAAACAATGGAATATAAGAATTGCTCGAATACCTCCTGCAATGAGGAATCCACCCCTCCAAAGGAAATATTTCCTCTTCTGAGCAGCTGAGAGCAGAGCTTTCATCTGCTGATTTAAAAATGCTGCAATTTTTGCTTTCCTTTGGAAGAGAATGTTTGAAAGAATGGCTCATTCCAAGAAAAAAACCCCAAACTGGCAAGAAAAGTGGGAAATAAAGCAGGGGGGATGGGTAGTTAAGGAGACAACAGAGGCAGCAAATAAATCAGGATGTTCCAAGATCAAAGCATAACAAGAATAGGAAATAGAGTAAGATAAAATAGTTTAGTTGAGGAGACAAGGAGGAGCAGCTTATAGGAAAGACAAAATCAGAAGTGAGGGGAAAGCATTTTGGAGAAGTAGAAAGACATAGGGAAATTGGTGGACTGTGAATTTAGAACCATCAACAAGGATTGGAAGTGTTACAGATTATCCTAGATATTTTTGCATTCCTGTCTCAAAGAGGTTGATGGATACAAACAAAGTAGGGAACAATGCGGAGGTGGGTTTCACATAATTTTACCACCGGTTCGCTGTGCACTGAAAATGTGCATGGACGCCTTCCGCGCATGCTTGCGGCCTTCCACACATGCACTTTGCTAGCACGTGTGGCTTGCATGCATGTGTGCGGCTTAGAAAATGTGGCTAAATAGGACTGCATAGCACCACATCAAACCGGCTAAATACCACCACTGGAACAATGTATATGGAGATTCTCAGTCCTCCAGATCATCCAGAATGGAAGATGTTTTTCACGGAGGAGAAGCAAAATGTTTTCAAGGCAAAAAACCAAGAAAGTCTGGTTGCCTTTTGAACAGCACCTTTGGGACAAAGGGAACCTGTGTAGAGCATGGCTTCAGAGTTTTTTCAATCCTTTTACCAACATTGACTATATGTTTGTGTGTACATGTATAGTAGGAAGCAGGGGATGGGCTGAACACATTCTGCTCTGGGTCACATGACCAGGAGCAGAGGGTTGTCTGCTTAGAATGAAATTATCACCACTTTCCCACAGGGGTGAATTTGGAAACCATAGTTGCAGTGTATTTTTCCAAAGCCCCTGGATTTGATCCGATCCATTTTCAAAGTCCATCTTTCTTTTGCCAGCTTTTCCCCAAACAGTAAATGTGGTTTTATTATCTTCAATTTACAGAGAGCTATTCCCCTAAGCAACAGATAGACAGACAATCATGGTCCTCTTTACAAAATCACTTTGTTTTGGAAAGAATAAAATTGTATGGAAGAAGGGTGAGGTCTTCCATATACATTTTGAATATGCCTTAAAATAGTATGTTGCTCTACATCCTGTCAGTGACAGACTTAATACCTTGGCTTAGAAGTAAATCACAGACCTTAAGACACTTAACTTTTAATTCACCTATTGTGAATAGATTGGCAGAAGAATCCCAGGTGCATCTTGGTTAGTAGAGTATCTGTATTCCAATCAAGGATGAAGCCTTAACATGACAGTTGATTGCTCACTCTGCCCCAGCCTTTAAACTTTGATGCTGCTTTCAAGGTAATGGGTGCTTGGCAGTTTGTTTTGGGGTCTTGTGGACCATGTTTAAATAACAATCCTCTCTAGCTTGGGAACTGCCTGTCCACACCTCATCTGCTTCAGCTTTTTAACAAACAGAATACATTGGGAGTTGAGCAGCTGTATAAATTTGATAAATCAGTATAATTAAGCATATTAGCTAGTACTCTACATCTTTATGGTGTATTAGTTATGGTATTGGACTAGGCCTGGGGAGTTTTAGCTTCAGATTACCTGAATGGAGTTTATTGAAAAATGATAATTTTGCATCTATCATAATCTTTTTTAACTTCATTAGAGGGCTGTTGAGAGGATAATACGGACTAGAAGAAAAATTGTGTACAGTGCCTTGATCTCTGGAGGAAATGTAAAGTATAAATTCCACATAACTGTAAATAAAGATGCGAAAGAAATATTGCATTAAATATTCAGTGTTTGTTATTATAAACTGTAGTAAACAGTCAATATATTCAAGAGATGTACCTAATCAACTTACTGTAATAAACAGTGCATCAGTCTTACCCATGAAGAAGCAGGAAAGCATACCCCAGCATATGCTCACAATCTATGATATAATTTTGACACTTAAGTCATTGAGCTAATGTTAATAGTGCCCCCTTTCTGACCAAACCTGTACTTAGAAAAGAAAAACAGAGAGAGAAAGGAATAACCCCCTCCTCATCTAATAATGGTAATAAAATATAATCCTGTCAGGGAAATGTTCTAGGGATAAGAAAATAGGTGTGCTTTTTTTTTTAAATCAACTTGCTTATCTGTACAGGCAAGAAAAATGTTATGCTGGCTGGATGAAACAAAAAGAGGTGAATAATTAAACATTTTCTACAACTATGTAAATACAATAGTTTTCTCCTGACCACAGGGTAGAATGACAGCTATAATTGATGTTTCAATTCATCTGCAATTACTAACCTTTGGATTACATCCTTCCAAGGGTCTTTCTTTGTGAACAACCTCTGGCTTTCTGTCTAGCATACCAATGGAGTAGGATCCTGGGAGTTAGTTGTTCAATAATACCTGGAGGGCTATAGGTCTCCTGCGTCAGCCCCAGACAATCATCTTCAAGCAATTAGCAGATGGCCCCGTGACATGTGATTTATTAGAAAAATATCTGCATTTCTCAGGTTTCTTACTTTGCTGTTTTGAGCTGATAGTTTTCCAATATTGTGTAAAACATCTTATTCAGTAAACATGTTCTACAGCAGAAAGATGTTTAAAATTGGGCAGCCAGCAGCATCTCTCAAGAGAACTGTTTCTCTTCTTTACATTTAATTTTGCTTTTGGTAAGCCACAGAGGTCCCCAGTGTAACATCCATAACTACACCAACATATATAAACATTGGCTGAAGATATCTACTGTATGGGAATTTTTATGAACATTGCTACCTTAAAAATATCAAAGACTGTGGTGTTTAAAAGGCAGTGTTTGGTCTAGCACCATTCTTTCTTTCATGGCCTTTAGGCTTGGTAACACATCCTTCCCCCATGAACCCGAGTGTGGGTAGTTCCTTGGACAGACCTGGAACTTTATGACTCCCTTATTGTATACATAGCATTATCCAAAAGAACATGAAAACCAGGTCTCACTATCAGAATGAGTCTAGTAAAATATTTCGGACACATTTTATTAAAAGACATAAGATTTTGTGAATTATAGCTCACTTCATCAAATGCATAGAGTGGTTAAACTGATACAAGAATGAGACATGGAGGGAAGGACAGGACAGGACAGGAGAAGAGAAAGGAAAGAAGAGGAGAGGAGAGAGGAAAGAAGGAAAGGAAATAAAGGAAATCCTATTCATAATGCCTGATTATTTTTGCAGTCCTTGCTTTTATTTGTCCTTATACTGTTTCATGCACTTCCTTTTGTTCAAAACTCCCTCTCTTGGGGATCTCATTAACTCAATCTAACACAACTTTCTTAGATTTTCCTTCATTTCTACTTACTCATTTTTCTTCTGTCACTTTATTTTGAGATGTTAAAAATCTACTGTTTGTGTTGAGATTTTCTATGATAGCCTTTTGATAGAGTATTAGTTGAACCATCTTTTACTCAATGTGCTGATAAAGTTTTATTTCTCTTCAAAACAGTTACTTTAAAATCTGTAATAGAGTGTCCTGGGAGGCTAAAATGGTCTGTGATTACTTTACATTTGTTTTGTGTCCATTAATTCATTTGCACAAAAATTAATTGATTATTCCAATGTAGGATCCATAGGAGCATTGCTGGCTGAAGATGCCATATATCACATTGGAGGAAGAGTGTGGAGAGGCTTTTAATTTTACATGCAAAGTTGTTGAAGTTTGTGATAATGCTGTTGGTAAACCTCTGGGGGCAAAGCAAACATCTGTGTTTGTTGCAGGGCCTGGTTCTCATATTAGCACAATTATTTTGTTTATTTCTTTTGCTAGTGAGAACCTGTTTCAGGTTGCATGGTTGTCTATGCAAGCATGATGAGTCTTTCATCCAGTGTCTAAGAAAGTGCAGTATTGTTGTCCAGTATGGATTGTAGCTTATTAATAATATCTTTGAGTGGTTTGTCCTATGAGCTGTAGATGACAACCAGTTTTGTTTTGTTGTGGTACTACCAGAGTCCTAATTTTCTACTAGCATAAACTAACATGGATTTTCTCCTAAAATAGCTTCCATTATATATTTCCCTTTTTCACAACTGTTCTTAATAAATATGTGCAACTAATTTTACAAAAATATTTTTAAACATTTGCATTATGTATTTTTTCCTCAGAACAGATAGAATTATTTATTAAGAGCTGCTTTATTTTCCTCCTCTGAATCGGAATCTAAGTAACAAAAGCAGTACTAAAAAGAAAAATATAAACCTATAAACTTCTACAAGTAATAAAAAGGTGATGCTAAACATCTTTGCTGCAATACATTATCCAGTTGTTTCAACAGGACAGACTAACACTGTATGTAATAGAACAAATGTTTAATGTTATTATTTCTGTCTTGTCTGGGCAGCTATGTTTTTAACAGTGTTTTTAAAGTACATATTTGAAATATTGTAAGCTGCCCAGAATCTTTTCAGAATCAGACAGTTCTAAAAATCCAACAAACAAATAATCAGAAAAAAAATTGTCAAATTCAGTAAGCCCTCAAAGTTCTCTGAAATGATTACAGCTGGTTTGTTCATTATGTAATAATAGAAAGCTAGTAATATTTATTTCAGTCAGGAATTCATTCCAAAGTTTTAGTGTTACTAGAAAAAAAAAGTATTATCTGCCAACAATCTCAAAAGTCAAAAAGATCAAAGCAAGACTTAAGGGGGGAAAATTATGGGAAATCTTACTTTCCCATCTTATTTATTCATTTATATTTGATTTATAGAATGCTTTTGTACTTTACTGAGTAATCATGGCAATTTGGCTTGGATTCTTCATAATCCCAGAAGACTCTTAAGGAATATATAATGCTGATTATTTAGGGTAGAAATGTCAGTATCTTTCTGAGTTAGTTAGTTAGTTAGTTAGTTAGTTAGTTAGTTAGTTAGTTAGTTGAATTTATTAGCTGCCTTACTCCAAAGGACTTTGGGCAGCATACAAAACTGGAAAATCCATAAAAATGGACAAAACATCAAACCAAACAGACGGCCTGATTAAAATAATCAGACACAATTACAGATTTTAGCATCCCACATCATTGGCCATCATGTGTAGAAATGCTTGAAACTGAAGTTTAGCAATCTCTAAATCCCTGATTTAGATTTTTAATTAAACAAATGCAAACTTCTTGAACTGAGTGTGATTGTTTATTTTGAGCTAATAAAACTCTTTTAAATTTGGATCATACAATTTACTGTGAATATCTCTATTTAACACCGTATTTTGAACCTGTTCTATAATTTCTAATGTAAGAATTTTCCAAGACAAGCAAGCATTTCAACATGCTTTTATAATCTCATCCATATGTGTCAAAGACATTAATAATAATAAATTATTGACTCTGCATGTGTATATGTGTGCAGTTTTTAAAGGTGAAAACAACTACTAGTGTGAGAGTTTCGTCTTATGGTTCAGCTTTAATTACAGTGACATAGACCCACAGCTAACTCGTATGACTTTAATAATTAATAGAAATTACAATTTAATATTCAACAAGAGAGATTATATTCTGCCCATGAAAAATGCTGCTGGTTTGGCTGTTGAATATAGAAGATAGTCTGATTCATTTGAAGATGGCTGAACTGAGGTTAGGGTTTTTCCCATTGTAAATGGGAAATTGTTCATTCTTGCTGCTGATGGGACTGGTTTGTCCATTTCTGTGGGGTTTAGCACAGAAATTCTTATAATAAAATGCAAAGAAAAGTGTTGTTGGGCAATGTTGATATATTCAGTCAATCATCAGTAAGATTGCACCATTAATAAATCCCACGGTTCAGTGGAGTTTATTTTTAAAATAGCATGAACTGGAGACAACATCTTTAGTTTCATTAGTTTTTGGATTTTAATGTAGAATGGCTATGGTATTAATGAAATAAAACAGGAGGATATAATGTACTTGTGCTGGTTGATTGTTCCTACCATAGCCAGGAGATTAACTCTCTTTGTGAACCTATCATTCCTTTATACCTCAGTGAACAGAATGACTTCTGCAGAGAGCCCTGTTCCTGTTTGTTCATTCACAGGCTGCCCACTTTGAACTTGTTAGGTCAGTAGCCTCACAGCTGTAAATCAGAGAGTGAAAGAGCTGCAAGCTTACTAGAGTGTGTTCAGAAGAAAGTCTGCTCTGTGTGCAGTCAAACGTCCATCTCAATTGCTTTAGCATCTGAATGTCTCTCTAGTGTCGCTCCATGACTGCGTAAATCTGCACAGGCAGAGCAGAATTTTGACTGATTTAAATAAGCAACTGGTACAACTTTGATAGGTTGTTTCAAAGGAGAACTCAGGAAAGTCATTGCGCGTGAGTTGGGCAGCCATATAAATTTGTTTAATAAATAAATAAATAAATAACCTATTGTTTTAGGCATGAAAAGTTGTTTTATAAAATGATTTAATTAGAGTTACTGTATATCAAGTCTTATATGCCTGCACAAACTCATGTACAGTGATGGAAAGATGTAGAAATGAAGAATATTTTTTCAGTGTTATGACTATATGTGTCATAGTTCTATGCACTTCATATTCATAGAACTATCACATAAATTGTCATGAAACATATGAGAATTTATATGGTATATTACATAAAAGAAGCATAACTTCTTGGAACAAGCATCCTGAGCCAAAATTTCTAACTACATTTTAAAAATTGTTTTATATCTTTGCAAAACTACAGTATATAAAAAATTTCTACTGAAGAATATCAGTCCATTTGTTTATCATTAAACTGACATCTTTCAATAAGACAGTATTTCCCAAAATGTAAGATAACAAATGAAAAGCAAAATCATAGTCCTTGATTAACAATAATTGGGACGGGAACATCATGTGATCATATTCCTTAGTAATGGCAGACCCCATTGCCATCATTAAGCAATGATCATAGATTGTTAAGTGAGGACCTCCTTGCAATTCCTGCTAGCTCCCAACTAGTAAAGTCAGTGGGGAAGCCAACAGGAATCCTCTAGTCCCAGGTGGCTTACAAACAGACTGATGGGTGAGTAAGTGATTGCTTCAACTTAGTGGATAAGAGGCTGCTACAGCAATGCCAGGGTGGCTGCTGCCAGGGGTGAGAGGACATGCAAGCAGCAACTATGGGACCACAGAAGCATAGCTGGATCAGAGGTGGGTGCTACTGGGGGCAGGAGGACATGCAAGCTTCAGGAAGTTTGCACCCAACTCCAAAAGGACTACATGCAGTCATAGAAACAAGACCTACATGGTCAGCAGCAGCTGCCTTACAAAGAGCCAAGCCAGGAACATGTTGTCAGCCACAAGAGGAAGAAGGCGATAGAAAGCGGGAAACAGCAAAGATTACAGAGATAGAGTACAGGGTGGCAGGATAGCAGAGTGACCAAAAGGACAGAGGTAGGAGAGAGATTAGACTGATGGGGAGAAGTTGAAGTGCACCTTATGGTTGTATATGTGGAAAGTAAGGATCACATGATTTCATGCTTTACAGAAACATTGCTTAGTGATGAAATTTCAATTCTAATTACCATAATTAACCAAGGACCACCTGTATTTTGTTCACAAAATAAATGAAGCAAGCCAAAAATGTTGATATCATTTGATAATTCAGATTTATTTTATGTATCAGCATGAAGGTCTGGTAAGATTCTCTGCCAAAAATCTGCAAAAAATAGGAAAATCATAAAGGATAAATATTTTTTCAACAGAAATGTAAGCTGGTTATTACTTGATTAAATATTTTGTTCTACATAATAATGCTAGAGTCAAAAGACAAGATTATCCAAAATTATTCCAGAAACATTTCAGGTAAACAGCTGGAAAACTTGACCCCAGCTAAAAACAGGTGGAACAAAGCAAAGAAAAGATTGCATTTAAAAATGTCAATAAAAGTCAGTCAGAATCTAATAGTGTTTTATGTATATATTCCACATCTTTTTATGAATGTTTGCAGACAACCCAGGTTGTGCTAGCTGAGAAAAACCAATTGACAAGCCTTTGTTGCTGATGAAAGAATAAGATTTCTAAATGAACTTCAGTAACAATTGTTTGATTAATTAATTAATCTGGGCTACAAAAATCTGAATAATCAAAAGATGGCAACAGGAAACTCAGCTTTTTTGTATTTTCTTCACTGTTCATTTAGTTTTTGTTGGATTATTTTTGTCTAAATGTGGTTATCATAGATTACAAAGAAAGAATATTTGCAAATATCAGTATTAGTGTTTGTGAGAATGAGACATTAGATTACCATACTATAGAGTAGCAAAATTAGTTGCTTAGAATATTATTTGTTTCAGGTCTTAAACATCTCTAAATACCAATAATGGGACTAATTTTAAAAGGATTATTGAGAGATGACTTCCATGGTGATTAGGAAAATATTTTGTATATAAAGGAAGATAACTTCACAATTACTTTCTTCCTTTTATCTTTAATTTCAATTCTTCCTCCATTTATAATTTTCATAGGAGCAGAAGGTAAAGCACACTTAAGGCATTAAGGAATTTTTCATTAGTGCAGATTATGACTGCTTTCAAAGACATTAGAAGCCACGGGGTTTTTTGAGAGCAAAGTTGCTATAATGGAAACATTTATCGGTTCAGCATTCATTGAACACACAGATTAATGATATCTAAGAATCTTACACAAAAATACTTTATGTAACAGGTTTTTTTATGCTTCTAACTATGATAATGTTTTCAATAAGAGCTGATAATTTTGACCTGTTCTCTTAACATGAGTTATTTGCTTTACTCAGATTAATAACTTCACCTGTGGATAAAGCTCATCTAAATTGAAGGGCTACAGCAGTGACTGATGAGTAGGGAAAAATCTGTCACGCTACCCAGAAGAAAATATTGCTGCAAGGGTCATTAGGGGGAGCATCTTGGGAAATTTTTGCTTGATTTATAAACAAAGTAAATTCGCCTTTCCCATCAAAGAGAGATTGGGAGTACAGTTCCCAGAATTCCAGAAGTTTAATTCCCAGGGGTGCTAATTTGTAACAGGGTGAAGTAGACATCATAGCTGTCAGCAACTGAACGCATGAGCTATACACCTCTTCTTTTCTTCAGTAACATTGATTATGCAAAACACATAGTGAATAATGGATTTATGGAGCTTCCTCCTGGGGAAAACGGTAGGTAAATCTTATGCTGCCCAGTTTGGCAAAACAGCTTAGGACATGGTGGTCCGCATAAACAATTGCAACCTGAACCTGCTCTAGGATGGTTCTGCTGTATAATTAGCGACCATATTAACGTAATGTAACTCTTGACATAATTACTTTATTGTTATATAACTAAATGCTGCCTTGTTAATGTTTTCTTATTTTGTGTGGATTTAGCTTTGCTGGGCTTTTATCATATTGTACAGCTTTAGCAGCACATTATCAATTGCTTTTACTATATTTTTCTTCTGCGCACTGCTTTGGCTTGACTGGGAGTAACAGCAGTATAGAAGCAAAATTATTAAATTATTATATTCTAAATTTAATGTTTGGATTTGAGTATCATATACTTTTACTAAATTGTTGTTGTTGTTGTTGTTATTATTATTATTATTATTATTATTATGTTACCCCATTCTAAAAGCTTTTAAACTTTTACCAACTAACTTTACTAACAATCCACCCTCTCTCATTTCATTCACAAGTATCCTCACCAAGTGAGAATCCTTCAATTAGCAACTCCAATTAAGTTGGCTTTTCCTTATCAGGATGCCCTGGTATGTAGGGCAAGATGAAAGTCAAGTGAACCCCCTCCCATAGATCTGCCATGAGCTTTCCAAAAACTTGAAGTAATAGCTCCCTAGACAGGAAATTGAGTCCTTTGGGAAGGGGGGAAAGATTTACAGAGGAAATCTAAGCCGAGGTGGCGCAGTGGTTAAATGCAGCACTGCAGGCCACTTCACCTGACTGCAGTTCTGCAGTTCGGCTGTTCAAATCTCACTGGCTCAAGGTTGACTCAGCCTTCCATCCTTCCAAGGTGGGTAAAATGAGGACCCGGATTGTTGGGGGCAATATGTTGACTCTTGTAAACCGCTTAGAGAGGGCTGAAAGCCCTATGAAGCGGTATATAAGTCTAACTGCTATTGGGCATCTTACAGCCTGAAGATTCATTTCATACAGGTGGTCCTCAATTTCCAACCATTTGTTTAGTGATTATTTGTAGTTACAGTGGCACTAAAAAATTGACTTCTGACTGTTTTCAAATTTACAACCGTAGCAGCATCCCCATGGTCACATGAGCAAAATACAGTTGCTTGGTAACTGGCATGTGATTATGAGTTGCATTGTCCCACGGTGATGTGATCACCTTCTGTGACCTTCTGACAAGCAAAGTCAGTGGGGAAGCCAGATTCATGTGCCAACTTAACAACTGCAGTGATTCACTTAACAACTGTGGCCAGAAAGGTTGCAAGATGGGACAAAACTCATTTAACAAACATCTCACTTACCAACATAAATTCTGGGTTCAATTTTGGCTATAATTGAGGGCTACCTCTCTATAAAAGGGAGGTATTTTCATACAGTCGTTTTTTGAATCAGCTCAATGCAGATGCTCACCAAACTAGTTGTATCTCTTTTTCCAAAATGAATCAATACTGGGCAAAGTAGTAGATGCATAACATGAACCCTGCAGCCTGCTTCTCATTCTAATTCTCATCTTTGCTCTTGTTAAACTAGTTTACATATAATTGTTTAATCGCCTCCAGGTAAGAGTCGATTTCTCTCTCTCTCTCTCTCTCTCTCTCTCTCTCTCTCTCACACACACACACACACACACACACAGGCAAAAGCTGAAATTGAGTTGATGTGATGGCTTGATGAAATCTGTTGAAAATCTACATTTTTTCCTGTGATTCTTTCCCCCCCCCCAAAATAATCAGATTTCCTACACCCACCAGAAACTGCAATTCAATTTTTGACCTGGGATAGCTGTTTGTTACATTTCTTTGTGAATGTTCTTTCATTAAGGATCAAGCAATGAAATGTTCAGATAACTAAAAGACAGAACAGAAGTTGTAAAAGAGCTTACTCTGCCCTTCATTACATAGTGGAAGATTGTGTGGGGGGGAAATTGTTAATGAAAAACTTTAGACTGTGAGCTAAACCTTCTGTTAATCAGATGACTGATCCCTTTCTGGAATTTTCCAGAAAATGCATTAGTTGCTAGAGAAATCTAGCCTATTAGAAGTATTCCTACCTAATTTCTATTCCTGATTAAATAAATCTGTGCGGTATGATTCAGCCCTGCAATTTGTTTTCTACTTTGCCACGTTGTGTGTGAAGTTTCAGATTAAATTTGGGAAAGACTATCTCTGAGCAGAGACTAACCATTTTATCAGCTTTGCTTTGTCAAGCACCTGCACACAATGAGTAGAACAGCAGGGCAGCTACTAGGCAGGGACAAAAAAAATGATCTGGAAACAGAAGATTAAACTAAGAGTGAAATGGTAGCCAGAAAAGATACGAGAGGAAGAAAAGAAAAGGTTTTTTTAAAAAAGAGGAGATGGGGAGAGGAAGAATGAAAAAGAATTTTACACTCAAAAAGAACACTTGAAAGAAAAAAAGATTATAAGAAATCAGCAAACTGCAGTAGGAAAAGCTGCCTTCTAAGGTTCTTAAATTTGGTTTTTATTTAGTTGGATCAAAAGTAAACACCCTTCTAGTTTATGTAGAACAAACAATACCAGATGGCTCAGGAAAATAGTGATATCTTTTTTGGCTTTCTCTGGTATGCTTCAGCTACCCAGCGTTAAAAATCCATTAGAAGGTCTCTGGTATCTGTATTTGACTCACAATGGACCATCTGAAATTCTTGTCCAATGGAAGCTTCTGTGTTTCTGTAAAAACAGAGCAACAGTTATTGTATCTCTTCCAATCCAGAGTGCTCAGAGTGAGTTCAGAGTCCAGGGTGATAATGTAGCATTGTTAGAAGCTCTGTGCTAAGCTGCTTAGTGAAGGTCTATTAGTTGGTACTAAAAGTATCCATTAACTGAATATTATGTGGAAGATAAGAGATCATGTAGTTGTAATAGTATAATAAAAGTAAAAAGTGTCCATTAAAAAGTTAGACTGCAAAAATGTAGGTATTTTGATAGGAATGTATTGGTCACTTACCTAGATGCATTATTTAATCAAGATACACAATATATAAGTATCCAATAATTACTACGTAAATGTATAATTCTTGATGATATCTAAAAAACAAACAAACTCTATTTCATTTATTTTTGAATTCCTGCAGGGTTTGTATGTGCCCTGCAGAGCAGACCTAGTGAACAAATTACAGGTAGTCCTCGACTTACGACCACAATTGAGCCCAAAATTTATGTGACATTGGTTAAGTGAGTTTTGCCCCATTTTACGACCTTTCTTGCTATAGTTGTTAAGTGAATAACTGCAATAGTTAAGTTAGTAAGAGCCGAGGTGGCGCAGTGGTTAGGGTGCAGTACTGCAGGCCACTTCAGCTGACTGTTATCTGCAGTTCAGCGGTTCAAATCTCACCGGCTCAAGGTTGACTCAGCCTTCCATCCTTCCGAGGTGGGTGAAATGAGGACCCAGACTGTGGGGGCGATATGCTGACTCTGTAAACTGCTTAGAGAGGGCTGAAAGCCCAATGAAGCAGTATATAAGTCTAACTGCTATTGCTATAGTAAGAAGGTTGTTAAGTGAATCTGGCTTCCTCACTGACTTTGCTTTTCAGAGGGTCACAAAAGCTGGACACATGATCCCAGGATGCTGCAACCGTCCTAAATATGAACCAGTTGCCAAGCATCTGGATTTTGATCACATGACCTTGGGGATGTTGCAATGGTTGTAAGTGTGAAAATAGGTCATAAGTTACTTGTTTCAGTGCCGTTGTAACTTTGAATAGTCACTAAATGAGCTCTTGTAAGTCAAGCACTACCTGTATAAGATTTCAGTATGGAAAATCACACATTAGAGTCACTGCAGACAATACAAACACCATCCCTCATCACTTGTGTCTTGACTGTGATGTTTAATGGCTGATCTTGGCTAAGAATCAAGATGTACGGTATGCATCTTGTTTGTCTTTTGGTTAATTACCGAGTGTCAGAGGAAAGAGCACAACAATACCTCCAAATGACAAGTCAGCCAAAATGCAAAGTTTGCAAGCATATGAAGTAATGAATAAAGAACATCTTATTTCAAAACCTGCACCACAATAGACAAAAAGCCATTTTCCTGACTTTTGCTTTCAAGCAAATTATGTTATAGCTATAGCTTGGGAGAACAGTGTTTGAGTAATTTGAGAGGCTGTCACAAAGGAACGAGAATAAACTTATTTTCCAAAGCACCAGAAGGCAAGACAATGAATGGAAACTAATCAAGGAGAGAAACAACCTGGAATTAAGGAGAAACTTAACAGTGAGGACAATTAACCAGTGGAAGTTTGCCTTGTTTCATCACTGGAGGTTTTTAAGAAAAGACTGGACACCCACCTATCTGAAATGGTATAGGGTCTCCTGCTTGAGCAGGGGGTTGGACTAGAAGACCTCCAACATCCCTTCCAGCTCTATTCTGATTAACACCAGAATATCTGCCTAGACAGCTTCTGATCTTTTATGTTTTGTGACTTGATTTGAAGAACAGAGGTAATTTAATATTTTCCCTTTTTGTTTGATTTCATACAAGTGGGTGGTGATGTATGTGATTATTTATTTTCCCTTTCCTGATGATGCATGCTGTGGGTTTTCACTACAAGCAAAACTTGGGGCCTTCTTGGTCAAGTAATTAGAAAATGTAAATCTGTAAGGTTAATGCATTCCACAAACCTCAGATTCCAGGTACGATTACTAGATTTCTTGATCTTTTTATCCGTATCAAGCATGACCAATGTTCACATTAGCTAGAAGATTAATGAATCAGATAGGGGAAGGCTGACTTACCTCAATAATACAAAGCAGCTGCAAGGTATCATTACATTTATAGTGGTAAGTTGATAGATGCTGTTTTCTAAATGTGAAAGCATAGCTTAAGTTCATATTCCTGTTCTTTAACCTAGAATTAACCTCAGATTCAATTGCAAACATGAAATGCATTCATTAAAACAAAATAAAAATTCTACTGTTAAGAAGTTACAGTCCATATGACCTTGGTAGCCAATCAGAAGATCTTAAAAGAAATTTATTTCTTGGTCTTTTTCATTAGTATTCATATGGCAAATTCAGAGTTTATCTTAGTTGATATTTTATAGATTTTTCAACAGATTCACAGAATATAAAATAAAACAAATGCCTATAACATAATCAGTTTGGCATTAATGCCAACAAAATTGACATTAAAGTCATTGTAAAATAATAATATAGCTTCATTCTGTTTAGCATGATCAATTTAATAATTGTCTTAACAGAATTCAGAACATAGTAGAAATGTGGCAGAATATTTGTCATTTAAAAGCTATTGAATTAAACAAAGGCAAAGAAAATTACTTAGTTTAGAACAAGAATGTACATATGGACAAGATGTAGAAACAATTTATAGACAGGTAGATTATGAACAGCATGGACTAATAATTACTAATGGTCCTATAATTATGGGTACTTTAAAAAAAGATCAATTTTAACATTTGTTTGTTTAATGGCATTCAAAATACATTTAATGAATAAATAGTAATCATAACTATGAAGTTAGAAATAATACTATTAAAAAAGAATCCATTTGTCCTGCCATGAAAAAAATGAATTGTAAATATGATACTAATGTCACTACGAGATAAAATGAATTCCAGCATTAAGAACAGTACAATAATGTTTTGGGGGTCTTGCCTTTCTCTTGTTGCTGGAATCCAATTCACTATTTAAAATGTCTGAACCTCTGTTTTGGAAACTGTGGGAAGAATGTGTAATTCCTTTTTAGTGTTCAGAATTTAGGAACATTACCCCAAACTTCAATAATTGTAATTTAAATCAGATAGATCCCAGATAATTTGGGTAGTCTTTAAGGCAAACAATCTCTTGATGTTACAAAAGCATTTCAACATTTGACACTGTGTATATTTAAATGTATCACTCACACATTGGGGGGGAAAAAATAAGGAAAGATAGGTAGGAATTTTGTTCCAAGATTATTCACTCTTTGAAGATTTTGCCATCTCTGTTCCTGATGTTAGTCTAATAATTGCACTTTGAAGGCATTTAACAGAGTTGAATGTGTTCTACTTATAATAACAACCAGCATTGATTTGCTGTCAGAGAACATAATGAATGCCAAGGTTATTGTTACATTGTTGCTAAAGTACATCTTCCTTTGAATTGCTTTCTTTCCAGGTTGTTCCTTTTATTTTATGTTAGTCTATTTCCTATTCTGGATCTGAGATTATTTTAAATTGGCACAGAGTTCATAGATGTAGATCTAGTGGTATAAAATGTTCTGCTGCCTATGAAAGATACCAAAATACTTATTATCCTGATATTTACAATAGTTGCTGTAGTGATATCAGAATTACTTCAAATTCTACTGAAATCCCCCTCCTCCTCCTTAGCCTTGACATGGCTATGGATCTTTTGTGCTCTGAGGAAGATGAGAGTTATGCCAGAGGTTCAGTCACACTAGAGAGATCTTATCAGAGGAACCAGGTGAAGTGCCTCTTCCATAGATTGCCACTCAGGAGGGTATGTTCTGGATCGCATCAGTTAAAGACTTTCCACTGATGGGATCCAGGAAGATTGTCTTCTTTGTTGTTTCTTCCACCCATTGGGACATCTTACCTCCAGATTGAGTCAGCTCCCCCCCCTTTTCTGGTCTTCTGAAAATGGTTGTAAGTGTGAGTATGTGTGGCAACCATTGCATATAAAGCAGTGTGTGTAAATACTCCCCCTACAAAGACTTGATGCAGAATAGTACAGAATTGAAAACGGGGTCCCAGCCCTCATTCTTCTACAGGTTGTCCCTTGACTTAACTACCACAGCTAGGACTGGAACTTCTATTGCTAAGCAATGTAGTCATTAAGTGAGGTATGCCTGATTTTTTTAAAACCACCCTTTTGCCACAATTGTTAAACAAATCACACAGTCATTAAGTGAATCCAGGCTTCCCCTGTTCACATTGCTTGTCAGAAGCCCCCTTGGAAGATTGTAGGTGGTGATCACATGACCTCAGGATGCTGCAGCTATCCTAAATACATTCCGGTTCTCAAATGCCCAAATTTTGATGATGTGACCATGGGGAGGCTGCGACAGTTGTAATGTGAGGACTGGTCATGTCACTTTTTTTCACCACTGTTGTAACGTTGAACAATTGTTAATGCATGGTCATAATTTTAGGACTACCTGTACATGCTTTACAGTGAACTCTTTCTCTGTTGACCCTTAAATTTGATTAATTCTTAGTCAGTTTTAATAGTCAATAATTACATTCTTAGCTACAATATATTCTTAACTGCTGACATGAGATTCATTGTTTCATTATTGTTCTTGTTGCTTATGATTATATGGGGTTAACATGAAGTGGGATGAGAATCATGGCCAATGATGAGCCACTCGTGGTACTTTCTCTTAGAGTGTGAGAGCCAGTTGAACCAGTAGTAGCACTATATTCCTTCATTCTAGCTATATAGATACTCTGACTTGGCTGGAAACCAATATATAGCTAAAATATATTTGAAAGCTCTTTAATCCTTTAACTATATGTATATCAGTCTCTTTTTACTTTTCTGAGATAGTCCTAAGATTCTAGTCTTTTGGGAGCTGAACTTAAGTATATCATTAACAAATTAAACTATCCCCATACTCTCTTCTTTTTGTCGTTCATTGGGACCCAGCTGTCTGGACATTCCTTTTCATTTCTCTTCCCAGAGAATATAACGAAATTATTAGCGTATGTCCCATGCAAAGAATATTCAAATGATTTTACAAAGTTTTAGAAAGTAATACCAAGCAACTATTTTAGGTGTCAGATTTAAAGCTAATGAAAAGCCATGCATGAAACAAGTACATAAATCAGCCCAATAAAACAGCTTTGTAAATATTTATGTTCTCTGCACACTCCATTTCATGCTTGCTTCCTTTTCCTTCACCTCTTGAGTTTCCTGTTTTTAGATTATGCCTATGACCAGCTTTAGTTATCTACCTGACATTGCTTAATTAGTTACTACTTCCTCTGGTATCATTTACATTAATCCTAAATCTTTACAGACTCTTAAGTACCTTAAAAGTTAGATGCAATTTTTAAACAAGTCTCAGTAGGAGGAATCCACGTGATCAATTTCCTGCAGGAGAGAATGGCCGGACAGCCTGGCAAAAGGCCAGTCAACACTGTTGGTGAAAGGGCTCAGGAGGCCATCTTCTTGACTTTTCTGACATCAGTTGCTGTTTCTTCAAGTGGCTTTATGCTCAGTGGCCCAGATTGTCAGTAATTCTTTGTTTCTTTGAGGCATGGGAGAGGTGGTATTCAGCCAGTTCTGACAGGTTCTGGCAAACCAGTAGCGGAAATTTTGAGTAGTTTGGAGAACCGGCAATTACCACCTCTAGGGGGCTAGCCCGGCCCCCATCTATTTGCTGCCTCCTGAGTCCCAGCTTATCAGCTGGGTCTTCTGTTGCCCTGCACAGGAGAACCGAGCTGGAAAGTTAGTGGGGTGAGATGGAAATGGAGATTTTACAGTATCTTTGTCCCAGGAGTAAGGAGGGGATTTTGCACTAGCCTTCCGCTGCCATGCCCACCAAGCCACACCATGCCCACCAAGCCACGCCCACAGAACCAGTAGTAAAAAAAAAATGAATCCCACCACTGGGCATGGGAATAGTAGCATTTATGAAGACAGGGTATTTGAATGAGGGTTTGGTAGAATCTAAACAAGGAGAAGACCATTTGGGGAAAGATGACATTAGGCTTGTTTTTTAAATTATTTGTATGCATATTTCTCACCTATGAAAAAATTGGCAAGCCATGTTTGGCTTTGCCTGCTTGTTCAGAATAATTTAATCTGCCTAAAACATCTGTTTCTGACAGAAAGCAATGGTTAAAAAGACACATTGGACATGACTATTGTTATTTGTAGGAATAGTCATCATGTTTCCAACAGTGTTCAGGAATCCTAATAGCACCACTGTTTTTTATTGTGTCCCTACTACGTACAGAAGGCTAAAAATGTATTGCTTTCTGGAATCCAGTTGTCGAATTCATATTTGAGGAAAGAAGAGAGACTTTATAGCCCACATCCATCTCTTCTGTTACAAAGGTTTTTTGGGCCTCATGGTTTCCACTTGGAGTGGACAAGCTGTGATTAATTATTTCCTTTCCGTGTTTCTCTGTATGCATGCAATGTATGTATGCAATCTGTTTTGAAGAGACAAAATCAGTGCCTTCACCTTAAGAATGAAGAGTTCTTTCCTTTAATTTCCACCACACCACCCCCAAATTGGCTAAACATTTCAGCCCCATCCATTCCATGGATATCATCCATTGCAGCCAAATTCTCTACACTTTTCAGCCAGGGAATCCAATCATTAATTGATTTTAAGAAAAGTGCATCTTTCACCACAAACATTATTCCCCTCCTTGACCAAAAGCATCATTCCTGGTGCATATCACCCTGTCAAGGCCATTGCCATAATTCCCAGAAATTGTGGCTGGAAGATGCCAGGTAGGAAAGTCTGGCTTCCATAGGTCAAATGAATTTTCCCTTTGTCACTTACATATGCATATTTTATGAGTCACATGTTAGGAAGTATAAGTCCCAAATAACTCACAAGATTAAAGCTCAGGCTGCTTCTGGGAATATGAAAGCTCAGGCCCTACATTAAAAAATTCATAGTGAAAATCACATTGCCCCCTTGGTAGTAAGACTGAATGCCTCTTTGTTGGCTATTGCATTGTCTCAGGAAGATGGGGAATCCTACCCTTGTCACTTTCTAACAGGATAACATAAGAACTGTTCCAAGACTAAAAATAATACTTTGTTAACAACCCTTCAGTCTTTCACACTCCTCAACACTGGCTAATTTCCCCCTAATACCTCATTAAAATTCACAGTAACTTTGTAGTCCTACTCTAATGGCTCTCCACTGAGGCAGGAACGGTGAAGGTAAGAACTGACAAATGGATGTAATTTTCTTCCTGCCCTTCTTTCAGGTTTTATTATCCCGGCTTCCATCCTTTGAGGGCTATCCAGATGATGAGAGTGGCCAAGTTGCAGTTCCACCAGGACATGTTCTCTCAGGCCCTTGAAACCCTGAAACAGGTCAGTTTTGCTCACTGGTTCTACATTCTCTTTCCTCCTAATTGTTTCTCCTTGACTGCATTTCTACAACCTCCCTGCTCACCTCACTTTCCACATGTCAGTCAACAAGCATTCTCCTGTTTTTTTATATATCTACACCAGCCCCGGAGGCAATGGCTACAAAGTGAGTTGCTTACAGTTTCCAGGAGAGACTTACTTTAATAGCAGTGGTTGGTAATTACTGTTCAGTATCTGAGGGGGTGTCATTAATCACCCCAAACCTTGAATGACAAATAGCTATTAAGTTGGATGAACAAGAGACTGTTTCAGTACCTTAATCTGCTTCTCCTTTTTAAATATTGATCATGTTCTGCATCTCACTGAACAGGGAAGGCAAGGTAAATAGTAGTGGAAATGCTTCCTTTGATCATGAACTAGTAAGAGTTCTGAAACTCACCTGAAATATTTGGGATGAAATGCTGATGAAAAAAATAAAGAAGACAATCAAAACCTGGGTTCATTAAGTCGTGAGCGCATTTAATGCAGAGTTGACCACTGCAAAGAATGTGTATTAATAAAAGATCTGATCGGAGGAAATTTCTTCATATGAATTATTTGTAAGCTAGTTCAGAATAGCAATGCATTCTACATACATAATCTGCTCATCATTATTGAAAGGGAATACATTAGTAACTAACTTGTTTCTGAAAGCAGTGCATGTTTTCCAGTGATGATTATTTTGTTAACAATTTATTCAGCTAAATAGCATTCTGAAACCAAATCTGTCAAAGTACGTACACAAAATAACTTCCTGTGGAAAAATAAATTACTATAGGTAATAAAATCTATTAGCTTGTTTAAACTTAAAAAAAAACATTTGAGGAGAGAAAGAAATAAAATTTTAGTTATGTGGCATAAAACATGTTGGTTGCACATGAATGGTGTCCTATATATATAAGTTCATTGATGCCGACCTGAACTGTCTCAGCTGGCTGCTCCTTATTTGCAGTTTCTTCTAAATTTGTGATAGATTTATAAAATGTACAAGACCTTCTGGAAATGTCACTGTATATATAAAATATATTTGCTCGAGTTACATAGCTTTGTGACAGCTGCCTTATGTAATTCCCCAATTGATTCTTTGTAAAGTTTCACATATTGTAGTTTAAGTTCCAGTTTCCTGTTTAAGGATGTAAAAAAGAGTTTCTAAAATTAAACTAAACCATTACCATATAATGCTTTATCTGAGATTGAACACCGATTGTTATCAGATTCTTTTTATGCTTCTTTCTTATTTGTTAGGCTTTTGACCTTTCTCTCACTTAGCTTAAGATGGTGTGTTTTCTGCCTCATAACAAATAATCATTTAAGAATTAGCAGCATTAAGCCATACACTTCATACATATATATATACACACACGCACACATATATATGTATGTGTGCGTGCACGCACATGTGCATGCACACACAGATGTACAAATATAAATAAAAGGATTTTTTGAAGTAATTGCCAAAGCAATTTAGGTGTTAAGATGCTAGACTACTAATTGCAAGATTGAAATTCCAATGCTACCTGGGCATGGATGTCCATTTGATTGGCATCTATGGTGGCATAACTTTTACTGGACCGGCATGTCAGATTACAGTCCATAATCTTCAGTGAAGATGCCTTCATGCTTCAGCAAAGTGATTCAGGATAATAGTAGTAATAATACTACTGATACTACTGCTACTAATAATAATGATAGTCTTGAAAGCTGATTTTGAGGTGTAAATATCTGTGATAAAGTGTTATAATTAAAAATAAAGTTTTTGGTTAATTTCATGTTATTTCATAACTGTTATTTCTTTCACATTTAATTGATTTTGACATCTAGTAGCTTCATTTGATAGAATTGTTGAATTCTAAGTCTGACATGGTGATCATTTCACTGTCCCCCTGGAAGGCATCCGTCCATGTCAATGTTTTGCCTGTGATTAGAGAAATAGATTCCTAGCACAACTTCTGAAGATTAAAGTACTTTTTATCTTGGGTTTATCCTCATAAGTCCTACACTGAACTGTAACCTCCAAAGACTCTCTACAGTTAAAGATATTTTAATTATAATTTTTCAAACTTCAAAAGATTGGTTTGGTGATCCAAAATAGACAAAGGGCAGATTTTATGTTTTGATATAAAAACCCTCCGCAAAGTCTACAGAAAAATTGTGAATTTTATATCATACAATATGCCAAGACTATTATAAATGATTAGAAATCTGTAAGAATGCAGTAAGTCCTCTGCTGAGACATTGAGCTCTTACCCCAAAGCATGTATATTCCACCTATATTAGTCCCCTGCTATAAAGGGACATAACCTAGATGTATCTGCCCCAGAATGACAGGCATCCCTTTCCAAATAGATTCTATTTGAACTGGTTCCTTCCAGCTTGCCCTATACATTATTTATTGTATGTGTGATGCAAATAACACAAGTGTAGCCTTCCTTGGCATCTCTAAGAAGGCTTCAAGTAATTGAGGGTTAAAGTAGAAACCGAAACAATTTCCTCAATATCCTGGCCTTTGCTTTGGAGCCCATTAGCACAGTGGACTTTGCTTTCTTCTTTCATCATGACTGAGCAGAAGAGAGGCATATTTGCATACCACGACATGTGTCTCTGATGTTAGGTATCCTGGTCAATCCAAATGCAAATTAGACATAAACGAATGTGCTGGGCTTTTACTTGCACTTCCTTATCAATTACCTAATGAGGTTTACATTCTTGGAGAGAGAAGCAGTGTGGTTTTTCATACTATGCTGAGTATCCTACTTGTTTGGGTAGCTCATAGTTGTCCTTTCATTATTTGGCACTCTTTGTTCTATAGATCTCAATGCTAACAGAAACCTTTTTCAGATCATGGAGGGAACACACAGCAGGGCCAGTTCCATAATGCTCCTCTTATATTATTGAGCTGAATTACCTTGAAAGGTACACATATGTTTAACCTAAACATATTCCAAAACAAATTTATAGAGGCCAAGCAAACCAGAACAGTAAATTCCATAGCAATTTGGATAAACTGGCAGAAAAGAGCTTGCATTGTTATGGACTATATGGCAAGCTGAAGTGACAATCAATGGCTAGCGAAGTTGCAAATTGTTTTTTAGAAATAAAATATTCCAGATGGAGATATTTAGAGGCATACCATCAAGGATAACAGAATGCTTTTCTTCTGTATTTCTTCTGCATTTCAGACTTACGATCTTATGAAAGTGACTCATGGGATAGAGCACAGCTTCATGCAGGACCTGATGATACTTAAAGAAGAGTGGGAGGCTAGCATGCTATTAAAATAAAGATAAAGATGATGCGCAACCTAGCAGGACAACAAAAAGGAGACTCCGAAGAAAACAAGTATCTTCCTCAGCCAAACATATGGCAGTAAAATCGTCATATATATTGAGTAGATTTCCTTTGATGTGAACACTGCAAAGAAAAATAGTCTGATTGTTTTGTTATGTAAGCTGCACATTATTACTTTTGCTAATTCTACAAATGAAAATTTCCAACAGTCAGTAATTCCAGCAGGAACTGCTTCCTGCTGAGAAGTGGGTTGAAAAGACACCAGGAAAATCCAAGCTACAATTTGGTTGTAATTGAAAGTATAGGGAATCCTAATTCATGTAAGTGCATTATTAGATGGGTATAAATTAAGAATCATACATCCAAATACATCATACATCCAAATTAGAAATATTTGAATTTAGTTTCATCAGTCTCCTTTTGCCTTATCCTAAATTTCTCCCTCTTTTTTGAAGTGTTGTCATTTCCAGGTATGCAATGATTTGCTTTGTTTATTTTAGATGTATTTTTATCCCCCTTTTATTGATTTTTATGAATAATTCAAGATGATAAACATAGCTAATATTTCCTTCTCCTGTTTTCCCACCACAACAACCCTGTTAGGTGGTTGAGAGAGAATGACTGGAGTCTGGACCAAAGTTACCGAGCTGGTATTTATGCCTAAGGCATGACTAAAACTCAGTTTTCTTGCATTTCATAATCCTTGCATATTAGTTGCATAGCATGCTTATTGTTCGATTATTAATCATGGAAACTACAGATCCAACCTAGATGCAAACTTCTAACAGTGTAATTTGTTAGTGATTCTGAGTGATTCTGCCCTGATGAATCAGCATCAGAGAA
This sequence comes from Thamnophis elegans, assembly GCF_009769535.1. NCBI lineage: Eukaryota > Metazoa > Chordata > Lepidosauria > Squamata > Natricidae > Thamnophis > Thamnophis elegans. Next base: position 72,131,954 of record NC_045544.1, on the reverse strand, counting down.
GGAGGAGAGAGGGAGGAAGGAAGGAAGACAGATAGAGCAACAGAATCAATTTATTCCCAAATTATTTGTATTTTTCCCATCTAGTAATACTGCAGTAAGCCCACAGATACAAAAGTTCTCTAAATGTCTATTAACCAGCAACAATTGCAGTTCTCTGTATGTCTCTTACTGAAGACATTCCATTAAATGGTTTTTATTTGTGAATAAGTATGCCTATAATTGTGTAGTTAATTTGTCTTTCCAACACTAAGTGCTCAGTCTTGCATTCTTGTCCAATTTGGTCCATCTTGTCCAACAAATTTTATATTCATTTATTTGGGAAAAAATGGGCTAGTTCTTACCAGATGGAAGAAAATACCTACATGATTCCCATTCTGATCAATGCTCTTTCTAGATATGACTTGAAGCAAATCTCCAGGAGAGCAGAGATTCTCATAACAGAGTTTCTTGTATTGAACAATTCTGTGACTGAACTTGACATTGTACATGACTAGAAACTGAATCTTAGATTCGGAATAATGTGCAACACATCCTGGAAACTACAGTGTAAAATGAATGTTCTGAAGGCAGATCATTGCTTGTTTTCAATAAGAACATTGCTCTGTACTTTCTTCCCCTCCCCTTCCCTTTCTTTCCCCCATCCATTTTCTCACTTAAAATACACACTTCAAATCTGCCAGACAAAATCTGCTCACTTAAGTTTCAGTCCTCTGAAAAGAAAGCTGTAGCTCATTAGTCAAAGACATGCTTTGCGTGTGGGAGGTCCTAGGTTCAATTTCCTGGCATTTCCAGGAGCATCAGGAAAAATTCTTGCCAGAAACCCTGTAGAGATTGTTAGCATTGATGTTGCTGAGCAAGATGGCTCAAGATTCTCACTCAAGTATCAGGCTGTTCGAAAGTTCCCAACAATCAACTCTTGGAAGGATTACAACTTTATGACAAGAATGAAATTATGGGGGCCTTAATTTTTAATTCTTAAATATTATATCCATTCAAACAGTAACTTGAAAACATTTATGACAATTCAGTGAAAATACATTTCAGGGGAAATGAGAACTCTGGACATAATTCAGAATGGCAACTCACAAATGCCAATGCAGGAGTTTAATCTTTTTTGAACTTTTGAGTGAGTTACAGCAAAGGAAGTTTCATGCACTTTCCTGGCCCAACATATGCATGGCTCTTCTAGCTGAGGAACAGAGAGTGATCTAAGACTGGGTTATGTCAGCCACCCTATCATAAGCATATTTCTTTTTTGCACAATAAACATTATTGGGAGAAAAACCCAAATTGGGTTGTGTATGACTGCACTTGACAGGCAGATTGCATGCACATTTAGTCCTCACCTTACAACTATTTGTTTAGTGATGCAAGTTACAATGGCACAAAAAGGTGACTTACAACCAATCTATCATAGTGTTCACACAATCAAATGATCACAATTTGCGCATTGACTCCAGGTTGACTCAGTCTTCCATCCTTCCGAGGTCGGTAAAATGAAGGCCCAGATTTTTGGGGGAAATATGCTGACTCTGTAAACCACTTAGAGAGGACTGTAAAGCACTATGAAGTCGTATATAAGTCTAAGTGCTATTGCTATTTGCAACCAGCGTGTATTTACAATGATTGCAACAATTTTGTGATCATCATTTGTGACCTTCCCAGCTGGTTTCAACAAGCAAAGTCAATGGGGAAAGCCAGATTTGCTTAATGATTTATTTAATAACTGTAGTGAATCATGGTGAAAAGTCATAAATTCATACACGACTCACTTAACAACAACCTTTCTTAGCAATGGAAATTCTGGTCATAATTGTGTTATAAGTTGAATGCTACCTCTATGCAGTTAACATACATACTTTGGAGAGGTTCTGAGGGAAGTAAGAACATTTTGTGGAGATAAACTTCCTACCGTCTTCTTGAATTCTTTAACTATGTAGACCACTCCAGGAAATGGACTCAAAAGAAAGGCTAAAATTAGTTTTATTGAGATTGGTTATATAACCACACAATCTTGCAAACCTGATCGTGCTATACCTCCTCCTCCTTAAATTACAGTGAATTAGGAAGGCATCTGCCTGAACTATTTCCAAGTGTTAACTCATTCTGGACTTTAAAAATGCTTTGGCCTCTTCGCCTTAGTAATATGTGATTCCCACATATCTCCATGAAGTTCATCTTACTTTCTACACTTCTGGAAATCAGCACGGGGAGAAGGGGACAGATTTGTTAGGGGATATTGCCTTGCATTTGTGAAAATTGCATTTGTGAGCTCCCTCATGCACTTCAGAAGTTTCCTTGAAGATAACTGCTATTCCACAAAACATTAAAAGTCAGAAGGAATCTAGTAGCATCTTTTCAGACTAACCAATTTGATTAAAAGGCATAATCCTTGGTGAACCGTAGCTCATCAGATACACAGATAAATACAGTGATACAGGATTTTAAGGGAGGTGGGTTATTTTTAGTCTGAAAAAGTGTTATCATGATTCTCATTTTAATATACCTCTCTTCATACAATGTCTGAAATTAAATTAGACATCATCCCCTCCCATTGGTGCTGATTGAGTAACATGGGCTGAACTGAAGTTTAGCTTTCATAAGCTGTCAGCTTCTTTCTTGGATGGAGGTCATCCAAGCTTCACACCTTTTGTATTACTTTCCATTGATTATGGGTTTTTTATGCTTTTCTCAGCAGCAGCAATAAATGGAAAGGGCATTTATTTTTATTTGAGAGTTATTTGTTGGACAGATTAATTTATGGACATTAAGTGGTGTAGAGCTGCAGAGTAGATGTGCTTTGTGCTTTTCTCCCATTAGGAGAGATAGGTGCAGGGTGAACAAAAAAAAGGGGGGGTTTCATAATTCAGTGAGTTAAACAAATGAGGATGAATCAATTCAAGGAGAGGCAAAGGACTTTTTCCTATGTCAAGATCCAGATAGGTACAAAATATTGAAAGATTTTTAAAGTCGAAGTAAGTTGCTGTTAATATATTTCAAAAACATTAAAAAGAATGAAGGATCAGCAATTCTTTACATGAATTTCATATGTGGAAAAAAGCTATTTATACCCAAAATACTCTCCTAGTTGATATGGGCCCTCAGGCTAGCCACAATTAATGTATTTGAAGTTCCAGTAGCTACAATATTTAGGAAGTTTATTTAAGGACGTTCTTAGTTTTTCAAATTACACCATTGAGAATTTCTTTGGTTTTTATCTATATCTCTCATCAATCTATATCTTTATTTATAATCTGTCTGTCTGTCTGTCTGTCTTTCTGTTTATCTATCTATCTATCTATCTATCTATCTATCTATCTATCTATCTATCTATCTATCTATCTATCTACCTACCTACCTACCTACCTACCTACCTACCTACCTACCTACCTACCTACCTACCTATCTATCTATCTATCTATCTATCTATCTATCTATCTGTCAGCTGTCAGTTATCTATCTTTCTATACACACACCTGCATACTACCAGTAATAGCCATACATACATGCCAGTTATGCCCAGCACAGTGTCTGAGGAGCAAAGGACAACAGACTACATTTCTGCCTCCATCTTGGTTTGGCACTGATTTAGGCAACACTCTGTACTATTGTAATGATTGAAATTTATGTTTGTTTACCTTATGATGCATCACCCTCCAAGGGAACATAAGAATTAAAATTGCATTATTTGATTCCGGGAGAATGGATTTTAGGTTATTTGATAACAATTTGATGCCAGACTTTTTTGCTTGTTTGTGTTACAGGATTTTGGTATCTCCCTGATTATTAGATTGCTGGGCAATGCATAGTAAGCAAAAATAGAGAAAGAAATCACTCACAAATATATAAAACAGTACTTAATAATGAAAACAATAATGGCATAACTATAATTTGAATATAAGATCAGAAGGTTGTCAAATTACATCTTGTTCACAGACTTCACTGAATCGTATGTCAATTCCAGGAACAAGTTTCTAGATCCTTTGGGTAAATGGTATACTTCATCGTTTTAAACTGCCGTGCAACCAGGTAAAAGATTTGCCTGCACTTCACATAACTTTTTTCCTGATCACACAGAAGTTTTATAGACACACAATTTTTGTTATATTTCATCTGACAGTTTCTTTCATATTCACGTCAGGCTAATAGTGAAAACCAAGGGAGTCAAAAGTCAGAAAAATTGATTTGTTGCAAGATTGGAGAGTGGCAGCAAAGCTCTGATATGGCTTGTCAGCAATAACATCACCTTAAAAAGATTTTCTGGCTTGGTGTCAGCATTTCTTAGCATACCAGACAGAAAACATAACCAGATGAGCTAATGCTATTTTATTGTAAGGCTACCTTAACAGAATTTTGCAAGTCTGAGCGTACAAATCACCTATCTCTTTTACAGAGTGTGAAGATAGGAAGGGCACCTTCTGAATCTCTTTCTCTGCCTGTAACACAGCTGCAGGCTATGCCATCTCTTATCTGGCCGTAGGTCTTTCTCTGTCTCCCAAGGTCTTTTCCAACTACCATTGCACTTGGTCATATAACGGTATTTCTCTTTTTGTTTCCTTTGTCCATATACTGCTTCCTGTTCATAGCCACACTAGAACTGTGGTCATATAGAAGAGCAGAACCTCCATGTTATCACTTGGCCAGGTCAGAGTGGAGATGTACAGCTAAATATCATCTGCCTACTGCTTATGCTGCACTCTGTGCCATTGGATATTCACTCAGTAGTTTCCTGCAGAAATTGAGTAGGAATGGGGAAAATGTCAATCCCTGAAGCAGCCCACACAGTGGAAGCTGTCCAGAAGATTCAGTGGTAACAAAAGCTTCTGAATATCAAAAAAAGCAAGAATAAATGCGTTTTATGTATCCAAGCCTGCCAAGGGTCAACCACAACCATTTCAACCCCATACTGAAATCTGACTGGAAAGGGTCCAGATAATCTACTTCTTCCAAAGTTCTCTATGGACACCATGTGATCTGTTACTTAACAAACTTATCTAAAAAGTGATGGAAACAGCATAAATCTTGCCCAAACTGGTAGAATAAGATTATAGTTTCTGATGAATAAGCGGGCTAACATCTGAGTCTTATTAATACATTCGAAGACAACTAGTAGTGATGTGGTTTAACTCAAGTTACACTGCAATGGGTGCATGTCTAGAATACTTAAGGGGACCAGACTGGGAAGACATGATTCTGGAGAAAATCTGTGTCATTCCTAAGGCTCAGTGCTGACTTAGTGGCATGTAATCAACCAACAATATAAAATACACGGTTTTCTGCTAAGCTAATACGATACAACTTTGCTTTCCCCTGAAGACTTGCCAGATGGGGAAAAAATTGTAAAGAAGATCTGAAGCTGAGTATAGCTTTATAAAGATCACAAATAGAGCCATAAACCTGGCATATAAAAGCTTATGGATATACTTATTCTGTCTTGTCCAGATGGGGCCCTACCAGTTCGGATTGATTCGGCCAAGTAGGTTGTAGCTTGGCCTGCCACACCCCCGAACCGGTTCTCTTGGCAGCGCCTATGGCAGCGCCCACTTGTTTTTTGCTTCTGCACATGCAAAACATTTTTTAGTACTGTGCATGCACGTATAGTGTGCATCAAGCGCACACACGCAAAGTGCATCCCTGAGTGAACCAGCAGTAGCAGCAGCCGGAACCCACCCCTGGTTCTGTCCCTTCAATGCAGCAATTCAACAGGCATATTAATACAGATTATAAAATATTGTTAGAAACTTTCTTTTAATTTTATGTGTTGGGTTAGAGCTGGCAAAATGTCCAATCTATATTTGCTCCTTATTTTGCACAATAATAGATTGCATAATCAAAGATCTCTTATAAGAGATCTGGAGGCCATCCAGAACAAGAATAGCCATGTTGCATCTGTAATTCCTAGCATAGCTTCTATGTAAGCCTATGCATACGGTACACTGCAGAAAGCACGTTTAAGAAGAGTTGGCTGAGGAAAACATTGAAATTATCCTGTAGTAAAATAAGCCCCTAGATCAGTTGCTGTAACTCTCCTGTTACTCTGTTCATTAACTTAATTTCAAATTAATCACATTATGTGGGCTGCTGTCCACACAATTGTGACAATCCGTGCCCATGCTCACAATGCCTTCTATCTTTAAATATTATGTCTAAAATTATACAATGATCCTTTTGGGTTAACACCCCTACTTTGGTCTTTTTTTTTTTACTTATCTAACATCCAGGCTGAATAATATGTCTGTAAAGCAGGCTATTTTGTAATATTTTGATTGCTTTAATTAAAGCATTTATTTTTCATCCTATGGAATCTACACAGTTGTAAATATATTATAAATTGATAATTCATTCTGACAAGCTTTCCTTGTCTAGTCCTTGTTATAGCAAAATCATGACAACTTTTCTCAGGCTCATTCAGCTTCTTCCACAGTCCATATGGCTATGTGCATTTTACGGAAAAAATTAATTGCATTTTTCAAAAAAAAGAAATATGTTTAATATGATGGAGGAGTGGTTAATTGTACTGTTGCCAAAAATAGACTTAAAGCAACATTTAAAGAGAACATTATTACAAAATGCAAAGCAATGTTATTGCTGTATTTGACAGCACAGGAAAGGAATTATGATAGGAATATTTCTGGGAAAGCACAATTCTTAATTGATTCAAACATTCAAACATGAAGTCAAACATTGTCCAACACTGTGTTTCACAGTAGCAACCATAAGGAAGCGTAAAGGAAGGTCGGGAGTTCTATGCTATTGATTGCTTGAGCAATGCAGCAGTTGGAACTTGTGGTACATAACTTAAAATATCTGTTCCTAGATAGTTCATCCTACATTCTTAAGTCCTCAACAGGGCATCTTCAGGTATGTCTTGTGGACAATCTGCTTTTTCCATGATGGGGATGGGGGCTCAAGTTCCAATAGAACATATTGCATAAAATAAATGGCTGTTGTATCTGTAATGCTGGACCCTGATAAAATGTAGCCTTATTTCAATGCTTGAGTCTCTCAGAAAATAACAATAACCAATCTGTGCAGATTATCTGGGGGAGGGGGAAATCCTCCTAATGCCTCTGCAGCAGGGGTGTCAAACTCAATTTCATTGAGGGCCACACCAGGGTTGTGTTTGACCTTGGGGGGCTGGGGTGGGCATCACCCGGGTGGGCATTGCCAGCTCAACGTCTCTCCTGTCAGGGGCGCCTGAGGTGGTCCAAGTGCTCTGCCAGAGAAAACAGGCTTCCGAGCTCCGTTTTCACTGGCAGACGGTTGCAGAAGGCCATGGCAGCCGAAAACAGAGCTCAGGAGCCTGTTTTTGCTGGTAGAAGCTGCATGACGGTCCTTCGTTGTTTCCAGGGTGGTCCCACGGATCTGGCCCCCGGACCTTGACTTTGACACCCCTGCTCTATAGCATTTCCTACCTAAATGGTTTATGCCATGACTAACAGCACCTTCCCATTCCTTTTGAAAGCAGTTTGCAACTCTACTAACCTCTACACATAGTAACTGCTAAAAGCACAAGAAACACTCATTTTGGGCTTCTGACATACTAGAAAACTGTTAGAGATGCTACCACATCTTCTCTTGGCCTAACAATACATACTAAGCAGTTTGGGGATGGCAACTTATTCTTGGTGAATTGACTTGTTAGAAGGGGATCGAGCTTCCATAGCAAGATTTTATTTCGTTTAAGCTCCAAGAAATAGCAATAATTAATTTGCTACCATTTGTAATTATGCTTACTGCATTTTAAAAACATCATAACTGACATATAGAGAAAATATATTGAAAACCCAAAATGCTGTGTATATTGATGTATGGAGGGACACTGTTCAGGAAAATATTGTTAAGTGAGCAACCATTTTGAATTTGGTGATGGCATATGTCACCATTTTCTTTTCACCCTGTTTTGGCTATCTGGTGCATGTGTGTTAAAGTCAAGATGACTGCTATAACTGAGCAATCAAACACACGAGCCTTTATTCACGTGTAGTGGGGTGGGCTTCATTTAATCGATGATGATTGATACCTTGACTTTTTTGACCTGTCCAAAGCCACTATTTTTTTTTAGTTTCTGGAAATAAACATTGTCTGTCTTGTTTTTCTGCTCTAGAGTTGTGCTGCACTTTGGTTTCAGGATTTGGTGGACTAAAGTCTAAACTATCAAGAAAACAGAACAGGGGGAATTGGCACTTAGGACTGGGAGGTGGGAATCCAAAATATTAAAATGAATATTAAAGAAAGATTAGCAGTGCCCCAATTGAAGAAGTGGATCTGAAAAGTGGAGAAACTGAAGTAAAGATCTGAGATAAGAAGCATAATGGATTTTTCTAAACTTTGTGGCAAGACAGTGTCAGGCAGGCAGAGATAATATTTTTTCAGAGCCTTTTGCCATCGGCTTCCTCATATACAGTCTGCTCTGGCAAAATCAACAAATAACCACAGTAGAGGTATATAGATGGTGTTTTGGGCCAGCAGGAATGGAAATGAACTAGTAAAGCATCCACTTTCTGAATCTTTTTCAGATTCAGAGTCCTCCAAGGAGTGAAAGAAATTATACGAACACTTCAGTTTGAAGGACATGAATTTCTTAAAAAGATAATTTAACCCATATAAATTAGTCGTGCATCATGGGCCAGGATTTTAATTTCATTTTTGACCAATTACGTTTCTTAAATCCAGCTTTAAATCATATTTATCCCACTTTTGCTATCTTATATTTTCCTGCAAGATGATCGTAGTGCTGGTTTGAATGACTGGGATTAGCAACTGAGTTTTATGGGCTTTTTGTTTAAAGTTTATAAACCAAAACCATAAAAAAAATGGGCACAAAGGATTACAAGGATGAGGTGCCGTCTGATAACTGTCACCATGATCCTTATTTTCAAATATTATTTAAACAACATCCCTGAGAATTTTTAAAGCTGTTTAGCCTTTGAATGACAAACCGAGGACCAAATTCAGCCCTTCCTTTCAGAAGTAAATAATAATTTACCACAAGGCAGGATCCTTCACTCTGGCATTCTCTTTGTTTGAAATGCTTGTGTTTAACCTTGAAAACATGACAAAAACAGCCAACACTGTGGCAATTCTCCATGCTCTTTTGCTGGGAGTGTAATTTACAAAATATGTTATTTTGGCTGATGAGAGGTAGCAGCTGTACTACAACTCTGGAGGCCTTTGATAGGTGTGTTGGCCTGCAATTCACCTTACTCTATCCAGGATGCTAGGAGACACATGATAGGGGAAAATTGAAGTAAAGTGTCTACTACTCTTACCATCAATTTTTTTATTTTATTTTACTTTATTATGACTTTATATTTTTTATTTTATTTTCATTCATCACCTTGGCCCTTTAGTATTTCAAATTATTTTAGTGTCCATGGTAATCAAAATATACTGTACACATGCATATCTGCATTTTTATTTCTCTCATGGAAATAACTAGATTATTGTAGAAATAAGAGCAGCTCCAGGAATTTCAGTATTAGGTTCTGATAGAAGATAGATTAAACATTTTGCTCTCAGATTTAATCTCTAGCAAGCTGCGGTGAAAGTGCTGAGCCTATTAGAATAAAATGAACAGCATTTAAAAAGGAAGTTATTGGGTAATGAGATGGATTCCTTAATACCTTATCCATTTTGGAGTGGATTAAAGAAATACAATGAGGAAAATTCTGAAGATTTCTTTGGATTAGCAATGAATAGAAAATAAAATGGTCTAATTAAGGCAAAGTGTTTAATCTGCCTTATTGCAGGACAAAAGATCTTTTATCATTTTTGCCTAGATCCTTATCCATCTTAACTTTGCCAGAGTCTTGTTTCCTCTCCCACTGAAAGAGTCCAGCCAAGAAATAAACTCAGGACTGGTTTCCTATTAAATTACTTGATGCTGGCAATCTTTGAACTGACTCCATCACCTACTATTATGCTTTTCATCTGGGTGGGGATTGAATATCTTTAGTGGCAGTTGATGCCCCGAAAACTGTGCTGAGGTAATCATAAGTCTGTGGCCTATGTCATAAAGCATTCTAAATCGTAATACAGCATAATGCACAATCACTGGGCAAGCTGTCAAAAGATTAATGTGTCATCATTTCCTTGCAGATTTCTGATACTTTTTCTCTACTTTAAGGCAGAAATTTTGCATTGCCTTTTCCATTATCAGAAAAGCAATGAGTTGTATTCCCACTAAGTCAAGGGAAAACCTAGTTAGGTCTATTTAAATATCACCTTGATTCAGTAATGAACAGCTTGTAGCAATAAACTACAAAAGCTCTACTTGGATGGAGACCAACCATCTGTGGACAATGTTTTTGTTCTGGACTTAGCTGCATTTGCTGCTCTACTGAGTGTGCAGTTTAGGAGTTGTCCTGCATTTCAAATAATAGCTGCAGCTAATAGGCCCTTTTATTAACTTAAAAATCATACTCTAGAAAAGATCATTCCTATGATCCAGCTATTGTGATACTGTGTTTCCCTGAAAATAAGACAAGGTCTTATTTTCTTTTGACCCCCAAAATAAGCACTTTTGAAAAGTGTGGTCACCACATTGGCGATGCTGGGTTGCAATATTTTTGGGGAGGGGTTATTTTGGGGGATTAGTGCATGCGCTCAAAAACCCAATTGGGCTTATTGTCCAGGGAGGTCTTATTTTTGGGAAAACAGGGTATTTACCTGGATCACCTCCAGGTAATGTGTATATTACTGTGGTCTTGATTTAGGTCTGCTTTTTAAGTTTGTTGAAGATTTCAGCTAGGAAAGCAGTATTATTAGTACTTAAAGACCTACTTGAGCAGGGTTATCAAATTCACATTGTCATGGTGGCATCTCATGACATCTTGGGACTTTCCCCTTTACTAAACAGGGCAGGAGTGTGACCAGCACGTGATGCATCCGGCCTGCAGGCCGAGAGTTTGACAGCCCTGTATTTGAGGATACATTGTTTGAGATCTTGGTTTCATCCAACCCTACTTGGTTAATGCAAAAAGCAGAGTGTTCCTGCCAACAACTTCCATATTAGAAATATCTCCTCCCTGTCCTTAAGTCTGGCAATATTTTCAGAAGAATTGATTACATTCCAGACTCTGGGGTGGTTAAGAGCTGACTGCTTAGTTGCTATTAATTGGTAGTTGTTTTATTTGTTCTTAACATGTTCACATTTTGCTTTTCTATATTCCTTTTGGTCCACTTTCTTCATGTTGCTTGACCTTCCTGCGATTGTACAGATTTTGGAAAACAGTATCTTCAGAGATTGTTGGAGAAAAGTAAGGGTTGAATTCTGCCCCTCTGAAATTAAACCAAGAATATTTCATCAATCAATGGCGTATGCTTTGTAAGGAATGAAAGGAACTGCTACATACCAATAGCTTATGTCTATCATTCCATTAAGGTTAGTTATGAATTCAGACAATTATTCATTTTAAGAACAAGCTACAGAAAATGGACTCTTGATGTCTACAGTTCAGTGAGAAAATAATAAATGTGCTGTATCTGCTTTCTGGTTAAGCATCACAATCAACATTTATTAAACATTGGTTGTGCTTGGCAGATGAGAAGGTAAATTGTAAAGATGTGACAATCACTTTATTAGAGTACTCCCATTGGTATCAGCAAGCAAGCTGTACTTTCTAGTAAATCTTAAGCCCTTTAAATATCCAGTGATTTCATCTTGTTGACCCAGGAAATCATTTAAATTATTCTGCCTTCTGACAAAATCACATTGGTAAAGTTAGTGCTTTCTCACATGCCTATTTTTCTCAACAAGACAACATTGTAGTTTGGCATTTTTCCACTGAAGCCAAGACTTGGTGAAAATTAGGATGGGTAACATAAAAGTAAACATTTAATGCCACTAAACATTTGTATCTTTTAAACATGACAGCATAGTCCACACCTCATACATCACAAAAGGTAAGAGCCTTTGTAAGTCGGCAAACTGTAAACTTTATATTTTAATGGTAAAAGTCTTGACATATTCCATCAATATGCTTGCAGACGATGCCTTTTTCTGTTTCTTTTCCACTCTTGTCCTACTGCTTCCAGTGTTTCTTTCTGGTCCAATAAAGCTGAGCTGTTTTAGGACAATATTGAATTGTGTGTCTGTCTTGTAGTGGAGCTTTCCATGACTGACTCAGTAGAAGCATTTTGCCCAAGGCAAAGGACACTTTCCAACCTTATGTGACTTTATTGTATCACTCACTATGAAAAAGAACATTGCCACAGACAGAACGCAATGGACTCAGCAAAAGTACACATTAATGCATAGTACTTAGATAAGCATTTCCAATCATGATGGGTAAATAAATTATAAAATACAAGCAAGTCTATAAAGCAAGAACATCCTGAGTTTACAAATAAATTATGTCCTTCATAACGTCAAATAGATGATGGATGTCAGATAGCAGTTTCAGCAGGGAAAATTGGGGATTAATTAAAATGTAGAAAAAGTAGTATGTATATATGCGCAAAATCTCCAGGTAATGGTTTTATTCATATATCCATTCACACATATATTATACAATATATAAGGTAACTAAGTCCATATAGAGAGTACGTATATGTAATATAGATATTGCTGAAACTGCTTTTAAGCACCATTTTTATTACCATCATTTTATAATAAATGCTCTATGAGTAGGACCACTCAAAGTTTTATAGAATACATTTATCTTCCCTTAAGGTAACTTGAAAGGTTAATTTAAATGAGTATCACTTAGCATTTCATCTGAAAATATTGTATTTTTCTTTTTTTTAAAAAACCCTTCAGGACTAAGGAATTATTACTTCGTTTAGTGTGTCCTTCAATTTTGGAATTTAGTGCTGGTGAACTTGGATGGTTGGATAAATTCTTGGAGGACAAATTTATCAATGGTTACTTTTCATGCATCTACATTATCGCCCCTATTAATGAATATTTCGTCCTTCCTGTTCTTGTGGGGCCATCATAACTGTAAACTGCATAGATCTTTGCTCTGATCCATCCTTACCTTTAGAGTCTAACTCAATAATTTTTTTTGCATTATAACAGAGTTTGATCAAATTGAAAACTAATTTTGAATACAATTTCCAACAGATGGTGTATAATATATGCAAATGAATTACTATTTCCCAATAATATCAATTCTGGATAGAAACATCCTTTGAGAAACCTACAACAGTTGCTTACTTGGTTTGAGACAACTGCTTTGTGATGGAAATAAAATCAGAAACTAATTTAGAATGATCACTCAAACCATTGAGTATGATTATCTGATAAAAAGGGAAAAAAAGACACATAGAATAGGAATTTCATAAATCTTAAGCAGATGTTGAACAAAGAATTTAGGATGGACCAATTAATATTCAGAAATCCTTGTATGAGCCAAAAATCAGTCAGAATTTTTTGGGATTATAGAATGCCATGTGAAGTAAACAGATAACATAAGTTGAGACTTTATGTGTGGTAATGAATTGCTATCTCGTCTATTTGATTAATGGTTTACATTTTGGCTAGGACAATAATAAAAGCAACAGATGCCATTTTAGATGCCAGTTATATATCCATGTTCCATCAGAAATGATACACACAATGAAAGCATTCATTGCTTTCATATTAATGGCAAGACATCTGTGATGTTATAGTTTTATCCTCACATAGGCTAATAGTAGGGCAGGAGATAAGAAGATGGATTATAAAAACCCCTGATTCATGTTTTGTCTCGATCCTAAAAGTTTTTATATACATGGCCATCCATTAAAACTGGAGGCCTGGAATGAATGTTAACTTAGCAATATTCAAATTATTTTCTCATCAGTTTATGGATGCTACCTTTTTTGAAAGGTAACATGAAACAAATATACCAGCTGGACTTCATAATCTGAAGAATAAACATGTTTTTAAGTGTAGTTTCTATAAAATGCAGCATAATTAACCAGTTTATTCAGATAAAAAGTTTTATTTGTGATGAGTTTTGTTAGTTAAGTTCTAATTCTTGTGAATAATTGTGCCAAACACATGAAAACACTTTGTTATTTTTGACCATCTAGTTATTCACATGCACACGCACACACACACACACAAACACACACACACTTAGGTACAGTATCATATCTGTTTTTCCATGATACAGCTTGGAAATACAATTCAGGAAAATTGAAAAACTGGTTAGAATGCACAGCAAGTAAGAAAAAGTGTGCTAATGTATACTGTTGTTTCTGAGCCTCATGTGGATCAGTATTTCACTCTTCCTCATCAAACTGCCATTTAGGAGCAGCTGAATTTTGCCTCCAGGAGAAAATAGGTCATAGGGGGAACAAGTCAGATTTGGAAAAATTAAGTCTCTCCCAGCATCACAGCCCGAAAATAGATTGAAGAGTTATAGCTTTTTTTAAAAGCACCCAAACTGTACATCTCTTACGTTTAGTTTAGCTGTAAGATTCATTCTGTAGTATACATGTGAAAGTATAGTCAAGTCACTTTTATAGTTCCTAATTCATTAAATCACACTCACAGAGATGGCCTGAATGTATCATACATTAACTTCCACACTAAGTGATGACCAGATGTAACTACTCTAAATGCCAGGTAGCCTTGCAACTGTTTTGTTTCATGTTGTACTAACAACCCATCTGCTTTTATTTATTTTTCTGGAACTTTAAAGAAACTTGAAAAAAATACAAAAGAAAAGGCAAGGGGGCAGATTTCAAAGAAAAATAATTCCATTATCTGAAAACATGAGCATAGACACTATATATACTTTTTTCATTGTTAGCCCAAATTGTAATTGATAGCCAATGAAGGAGCTACTCAAACTCTAAGCCTAGATTGAGTACAAATTTAGCTAGATGTTTATCACACTTTTACCATCAACTCAGGAACTAACACGTTCTTCTTCCATATCAGGAGAATATGGATAACTGAAATCTTGTATGAGAAATTTTGAGTAGAAAAGTGAACGATAGAAGTAGTAGTCAAATAGAAATACAAGTAGACACCAATGGCTAGAAAAGTCACATCTGTCCTTTTTATAACAAGTCCCCCCAAAGGGTGATCTTATATTTATTAATTCGATAATTAACCCTGTTAATCATACTGAGATGTATTTAAATCTTATAGGCATCTTCTCAAATACATTGTTGTGATATGTCATAGAAACAATGTTCTTGTTATTCCCCCATAAATAAAAAATAAAAACAAACAATGCAGAGGTCCAGAGCAAATTATAAAAATCATTAGTTTCCCTGGGGGTGGCCTCTTGAAAACATTCTATGCAGCTCTTTGCTATTCCCAGTAGGTTCAGTTAGAAGATTTTAGCATTTTATAAAAGGATTTTGTGATCAAGCAGGACAATAATATTTCAGATTAATCAGTGCATGAGATGCTGAAAGTATTAGAACTCTACTTATGGAAATTTGTTCACTGGGCAGAGCTGGAAGGAGGTATATATGCAAATAATGCGGTGAAAATGACATTGCATGAAGCTATTATTAATTTACCTACTGGACTTGCTGCTCTTCTTCCTACTCCTCTCTTTTTCTTTTTTGGATTAATTTATTAAAGAAGTTTTTATTTTGTAAAACAATTCACATTTAAAAGACAAAATAAAGTAAAGAAATTTGATAAGTAAATAAGAAAGTAATGAAAAAAGACAAAAAAAAGACAGAGAAAAAGAAAAAGATATACAGTTAATTTACAACAGTTCGTTTAGTGACTGTTTGAAGTTATAACAGCACTGAAAAAAGTGACTTATGACCATTTTTCACACTTATGACTGTTACAGTATCCCCATGGTCACATGATTTACATTTGTATGCTTGACAACTGGTTCATATTTATGATGATTGCAGTTTCCTGGGATCATGTGATCATCTTTTGCTACCTACTGACAAGCAAAGTCGATGAGCAAGCGAAATTCACTTAACAACCGCAGTGATTCACTTAACAAATGCAGAAAGAGTCATAAAATGAAGCAAAACTCACTTAACAAATTTCTCACTTATCAACATAAAATCTGGCCTCAATTATGGCCGTAAGTAGAGGACTACCTGTACAGGGGTGGCTTCCAATTTTATAACAGTTATAAATGCATTTCTATTTTATCCACTCTTTCTCTCTCTGAGGTTACCTTGTGGCTCACTTTTTTCATATTCTACCATTTCCAATAATCAAACCCATAAATCAAACATTCCTTTTTTTTCCCAGTTTTCAGCAAAAAGTCCATAAAGGGATTCCAGTCATTAAGAAAACTTTGTATTTTCCTTTATCAAACAAGTCATTTCCCCACCTTTTCAAATTCTGTCCTCTTTGCCAACTATTCCTCCATTGAGGGCTTTTCAAAGTATTTTCATCTTTCTACATTTAATAATCTTTACTCTCTTCTTCCAACTTCACTGAGAACCATTCTGGTCCACAGAGAGATGGCCATTAGGAATAAAGTCAAAGGCATATGCAAATTAAAGCATGAGCCCTCTTAAACAGTAGTTTTATTTTTCCTGTAACATTTTTAATTTTAAGTCTTAATTAAATGTGGTAGTCTTAGTAAATACCAGTAAAAATTCTCTATAATATATCACTAAAAGCCAATTTATTCAACAATGGGTACAACTGTCTATCCTAAGTTTACTTGAAAGCCTTGTACTGTAATTCTGAGTAAAATTGGTTAGAATTCCACTGCTTAGGTTTCCATGCCAAGGCTCTAGTTTTTTGGAGTATAGGATTGGTCTTTACAAATCTAAACCATTTTTCCTTTTAATTTAGGCAATTGCATACATATACAGACCAGACAAATCAATCTGTTCCATGGGCAACATGAATGTGATTAACTTTTAATACAGTAAAAGACAGTAAATTGTGATCTTGTCAATTAATACTGCCAGAAGTTTCATTTTATTCCTAGCATTAATTTGTTCAAAAAAAGGAAGGGAAAAAAATTCTGAGTTCACGTTATAATGATAGCAACGGTGGTGAGGTGTCTATATTTTCATTTTAGCCCTATGAAAAGTATAGTGAAACTTAACCATGAGGTGGAATGTTCTGATCCAAATAGAACTTCACATGTCAGAAGCAATCTTTTATATCCATAGTCCTAAATAAATGGAGAATCCAGCCTGCCAAAAGGAATTCCCCAAACACTAGTTTCCTTTATTTTAAATAGTAGAATCTCCCAGATTTAGAAAAAGAGAGAAAGAGATCAGGGTAAGGACTCTTTTTCTTAACTCTAGCCCTTTTGCTGCCACAAAAAAAATCATATTTTCTTTCTAAGGACTATGGATTGAAACCTTGGTGTGTGCCATTGTTATGCTTCTAAACATAAGTAGAACTGTATCAGATGAGATCAAAGTTCTACCGTTCTAGCCTGCTATTTCTCCTACTGCCCAATTAGAGGTATCAAGGAAGCCTACAAGTAGGATAGCAAGGCAAAAACACTAGTATTGAGGAAATTTATATAAGCTACATAACCTACATTGTTGACCAAGTGCTTGTTTTTTTTTACTTTTAATTCATTTGTAATTAACCTTTTTTGTACATAGTTCATTCTATTTATGCATATAGCACATATTAAGATGCATAAAATGAAGTGTCTTCTAACACTTTCTATCACTCAGATGGTCTTTAACATTAATAAAAACAATGCAGAAAAGAAAGAATCCCAAAGCAAATTAATTGACTTGGCGAAAACAATGAAACAAATTAAAACAAGAGGTTTGGGATTTAACTAGATAACTCTACCAATTTCAGTCTGTATTTTACTTTTCACAATGCACTTCTGAATATCTTTTGTATTCTGACTCAGCTGGATAAATAACATTAACCAATTTATCATTTCTGTTGTATGGGTAAGCAAAGATCAGCACACAGATAGGGAGAATTATGGGGACTGGTAGCACAGGATCAGTAATTTTAATTCTAATGCAAATAGCTTCAGCCTTTCTGTGGAAAGGTTATGAATACTTGCAGTTTTCAGTATTTTTATCTGATTAGACAAAATCTAGAATTATAAAGATTCCTTTGAGTAACAACTTTACAGGTCTCCCCCCACCCTTTTCTTTCCTTTTCAGCAAAATTGTTGTGTTATGGTGACCATCCCTAATTGAGAACAAATTAGGTATCTGTACAGTTGGGGAAAAACATTAGATGGTGATAATACGTATAAGCATACAAAGGTTTCAGAGTTGGCTAAACAGATTTACCAATTAAATTCTTGAGCATATAAATATGAATGGAGTCACAAGTTATCTCAACTTGAACTTGAGGAAATAGTTTGACTACATGACCTTCCTTAGGTCCTCCCAATCCAACTCTATGATTGCAATGCTAGGAAAAGTTTGTATATTTGGTTAAATAGTAACAAAATAGGAATATGCATAACAATGTATTTATTTCAGTACCTCAAAGGAGAACATATTACAAAACCGTGTGATACCCTATTTTCTTAGTGCCAACTGAAATCTTATCATGTTGTATTTTTGTATTCTCATTTTTGTTTGTACTAAGAGCTGGGAAACCTCTATTACATAATACATCGGTGGGATTAATCCAGAAGTTTTAACCTCCCCCCCCTTTGAGTGGTCTTACTCTGCTCTTGAACAACAAAAGACAGTTAACATTTATTTATATGCTGTATCGGATAAGAAATATCTCTACAAACACAAGTTACGTAGAAACAGCAAGTCAGAAATAGAATAAAACACCAAGTGAAAATAACAGGCTGTAAATACATTTCAAAAAATGTGATCTGTTTTTTTTTTGTCTTTTTCTTTTTGTCGACTAGCACCATCTGTACAAGAAATATGAACATAAATGTTTGGATAATAAAGATTTGCAAGGCACTTCAGATAGTTTCCCTATGTATTTTTACTATACTGGGGCTCTCAGCAACTCCCTACACCTGCTTCTTCCTCCCTCTTCAGTTATTGATGGGCTGGGGGGGTGTGGTTGGGGGTAAATCATTTCTGCAGCAGTTCCTATGTACAAACATGTCCTCAAGATTTCTCAAAGTGCTCTTTCAGGCTTGAAGAATCCACATCCTTATTTTCAGCGTCTTTGCTTTCCAACATATATTCAGCATCATTTAAAAAAATCCATCTTCTCGCACAGTCAAAACATGGCACCAACCTTCATCCTCATTCTGGGTCTTTGGGATATAAGTTCAAAAAGAAGGAAATGGGTGTCTGGCAGTAGTCCAAAAGATTCTTGAGGTTAATTCTTCATCGACGTCTGGAAGAGATGTCAAAGCAGGTGATCATCATGAGGTGGGCCTTGCAATAATTGACACGACTCTCTAACCGCTCAGTCACACATTCAAGAGCCTCCAAGTACTCCAGGGAATCCAAGTCAAAAACATGTTCCAGATCAACTGTAAGAAAAGAAATAAAAACTGGTGGAGAAACAAGACTAACCCAATTACTGTCAGAAAGAAAAATGCAAGCTCTATCTTGCAAATTGAATGATTTATATTCATATATGGATACTCAACATTCAGTGAATGTACTCAACATTCATGAGTACAAGAATCTATTCACTGCTACTATTAAAAATATATACAAAAAATACCAGAATTCATGTTACTATTTGCATAAGGCAACTTTGCAAGCCATTGAATTATCCACTTGTTTTTCTAATTTTCACTGGCTGGGTTGCAAAAAGCTATACCTAGTAAAATAAAATCATTCCATTTAAAAAAAACAAAAAATATGCCCTTTTTAGGTTGTTTACTTAGAATGAGTTTTCATGCATTAGCATTCCTATCACCAGATGTTTTCAGTCATTCATCTCTAACCTGGTTTCCTCTAGATGGCACTTGAAATTGAATACATGTGGAAGAAAACAGGCTGAAGAAGGCTACCAAAACTGTTATCCTCAGTTTGTGGGGTAGAAAAGTTGTGGAAGATTAAAAAAATAGAAAGTGATATTTGTAGCCAAAGGCAAAATGTGTATTAGATTGAAAGAAGCAATACATTCAAAATAATAGTGATTATATTCATGTTTTATAGTGATCTGTACTGTATTTATATATTAAATCTGTACACTACAATTTACCTGGAAGCATAAGGCAGCAGACAAAGCACTGCTTTCTATTGTTCACAAAATAGCTAGATTGCTCATTGTTCATGAATGATTCTTTATTAAACGAGAGTGAAGAATTAAGGGAGGTGCCACAGAATTTAGTTCTGAGCTCCCTACTTGTCAACAACTGTATTAAGGGATGAAGAGGCAAATGGAAAGCTATCAAATTTGTGGCTGACATAAAATTAGATAATGTGCTAATCATCTTAAAAGACAGAAGTAAAGTTAAAAATAATCTTGATTACCCTGAGCTCAGGATAATCAGATGTAATTTAATAGAGCCAAATGCAAAATTCTTCACTTAGGAAACAAAGGATCAACCAGACTAGAAACCATAACACTGAGATTTACCCTTCTTAGGCATGAAAGCTGGCTGGGTGACTTTTGGCTGGTCATTCTTTCTCAGCCTCACAGGGTTGTTAGTGTGGAGAAAATAGAGGAGGGAGTATTAGGTATGTTCGCTGCCTTGGGTTACTTATAGAATAATAATACAGGTGGGATAAAAATAAATACATTAAAAAATAAACAAGTGCTGGTTGGATGACTTCAGACAGTCATTCATGCCCTAATCATTTCACAGCTCAACCACTGTAATGTGCCACACATGGAGCTCCACTTGAAAGTCACTTGAAAGCTTTCAATGGTCCAAAGTACAGGGACTGAGCTACATTGGGTTGCCAGTATAATTCCAGGTATGATTCACAGTCCTGGTTATTTCCTATAAAGTCCTATGTGGCATAGGGATGGGTTATTTGAGGGACTGCCTACTTCCTATTGCTTTTGCCTAGTCAATGTGGGTCAACAGTATTGACATACTCCAGGTCCTTTTTATTAAACAGTGTCATATTTTGGGACCCAGGAAACATGCCTTTTCCATCTGGCACATGTACTTTGGAATGAGGTCCCTGCACGATCAGGGATCCCATCCTGTTGGCATTCTGGAATGTGACTGGAGTGCCTTGTGGATGGATTCCGAATACAGTTTTCTCATGAGTGGCTACATTTCCATCTTGTGCATTCATTTGTATTTTGCTATTTTATTTTTATCCTGTCTTGCTATGTTGTTATATTTGCTATGCTGCCTTGCTTTCTTCGCTATATTGTGAAGTCAGAGCCTGGCAATTGGATGGTGCCAAAATAATAATCATTACCACTGCCGCCACCAACAACACATTGGTAACATTTTTGAAAAATATCTTGGAATAGCTGATTATTAGCTGAATATTAGATAATGGTAAGTTCTGGATGCAAAAAATCCAAATATGGGTTTTTTGCAGCCTGGGGAGGGTGAAAACAGCCTCCCCTGGCACCCCGGAGGCCCTCCAGAGGCCAGAAACAGCCTGCTTTATGATTTCCAGTTGGCCCAGTAGGTCCATTTTTTGCCCTCCCCAGGCTCCAGAGGCTTTCTAGGAGACTGGTGAAGGTGAAAATGGCCTCCCCTGTCCTCCCCCCTCCGTAGGGTCAGGTCCATTCCCAAACTTCTGGTTTGTGTGTTGGGTGGTTTTTCGCTCTCCAGAGGGCAAAAAACGGCTGAAAATCAAGGTCGAAAATCAGCTGGAACTGACAGGGCAACGCCTCACGTGCCCTCAGAAATGGCTCTGCTTGCCACCTGTGGCACATGTGCCATAGGTTCGCCATCACAGGACTAGACAGTCACTTGTCTGAAATGGTATAAGTTCTCCTGCTTGAGCAAGCGGCTGGATTAGAAGACCTCAAAGGTCCCTTCCAGCTCTATTCTATTCTAATTCAATGAACATATATTTAGGAGATAGTGGAGGACAGGGGGCCTGGCATTCTGTGATCCATGGAGACATGAAGAGCCATACATTTTGAAGAAAAAAAATTGTTTAATTTTTAAATTTAAATGTAATTGTTCCCCTTTATTTTGCTTCAATTCACCCCACTTGTAGTGCTATGCTTAATTCTAGTTATTACACTTCAGGAGAGATTTGGAAAAACTTCTGAAAAAGACCAGGAGGATGATAAGGGGACTAGAAACTAAGTTCTATGAAGATTAAAAATTCTCAGTATAATAACACACTTATTCCAGAACCTAGAACATAAACACATAGATTTAAGTTATTAGAAGGCAGATTCCAACTCAATTTTTTTTAAAAAAAACCTAACCAATAAAAGTAGTTTAGAGTAGAACCAATTACTTGGAAAGGTTCCAGTCTTCCCTTTCATAGTTACATTCATGCAGAGGTAAGATACTTATCTGTCAAAAATGCTAACATTCAGTTTCCTAAGCTAAGCAAGGGGTTGGACTCAATAACTGAAGTAGCTTTTCAAACTCTGTGATCTCTGTTCTTTCCTGACTATATATAAAGAATCGGATTAATTTCTGATTAAAAAGTCATTTTGAGCAATGGTTAAATTTGCCTTATAGTATTATTTAATAAGCGGAGAGCAGACTTCTTGTATGTCCGAGTGAAATGAGGGCAGAAGAGGAAAAGAAACCTCATTTTCAGAAGCTGTGGACTGAGACGCCTATGCGTTAATCTGGTGATGGCAATATTTCTCACTTCTCTGATTCAGCTTTTGAACAAATACGCCCACTTGCTTCCAATGTCACAGTTTAATGGAAATTATGTGGGAACCGTAATAGAATCACAGACAATCCAAACCTGCTTGAGGTCAAATATAATTTCAAGATTGAAATTTTACTTGCTTTAAAAAGAGTAGTGGCTAAGCTGAAATTCCAGTAAAATGTTGTTGCAAAGAATTAACCGAGGAGGCATAAAACCTTACATTCACTGAGCCATTTATTGGGATCCAACATCAAATACTGTTTGGTTACTTCCAGCTCTCTCATTAACCACTCGTACTTGGCCTTGACCTCTGCAATTCGCTGCTGCCGGTGCTCCAAGATTTTTAGCTTAGCGTTGTAGCAAATCACCTCCTACCCAGCAAGACATATGAGAAGAAGAAAAAAGAGTAAAGAGTAAAGATGAGACAAAACCATTTCTCCAGGACAATTATTTCTCATTTGGTAGGAATCAGAAACAAACTTAAGTTAAATTATGGGGAACCAGTTACACAAATAAACCTTGGACATTTAAGGGATGGTGAGTAATAATGTTATTGTAGCACATTAAATCCTTCCAAATGGATTTTTTAAAAAAAATATTTTATTTTATTCTCATTTTTATTTCATATCCTAAACCAATTACATTTTCTGCAAAGAAAAAGGTTCATTATCAAGGTTACAATTCCAAGAGTGAAAGCAGAAGTTAAGACGAAATGTATTATTCCCACTACCATAGTTCCTGAGAGGAGGTATTTGTAAGAGAAAATTACTGGGGAAAACACTCAATTTCCTTTTAACCTGAATGAATCTGAATCTAGGAGTGAGTCACTAGAGCAAAAAATGGTCTTTCCGGACTACTCACCATAAATAACAGCCCTCCATTCATTATCTTTGACAAGTGATCAGGACTATGGATATGTCACCATACCATCCGCTATAGATTTTCAAATGTTATAGGTGGCATTGCAATCTTTGGTTTCAAGAATTGAAAAACAAAACCCTTGTCTTTCAATTTACATTACCTAGTTGGCATTCTTCAGAAACATATATAGTCTAAAAGGGATGGTATACTGAAAGCTTTTGAATCAGGGTTTCCTGTGTACCCATCATTCTTATTCTGATTAATGTAAATCTGATTCTCTGGACATTGTTTCTTTGTGTTTATAGAAGTGAGCATGGACTTGTGGATCAGATGAGGGTGTGAGTACAGGTAGTCCTTGACTTATGAGCATTCATTTAACAACTATTCAAAGTTACGGTGGCCCTGAAAAAAGTAACTTATGACTTATGTTGCATGATTAAAATTTGAGCTCCAGGCAATCGGCATGTATTTAAAATGGTTGCAGTGTTCTGGGGTCTTGTGATTGCCATTTGCGACCTTTCTAACAAGCAAAATCAATGGGATTCACTTAACTACTGCAGCAAAAAAGGTCATAAAAATAACAATCACATCACTTAGTGACAGAAGTTCCAGTTCCAATCGTGATCATAAGTTGAGGGCTACCTGTCTAGTTATTGAGGCAAAGTTAACCGTCATTATTTCTTGCAGCATGCTACATTTTTTTTATTTTTTTAAAAAATGTTTCTTTTTTAAAATGTTGGTATTATCTGACTGGATTTGACTGCAAAGGTTACATACATACAAATAAATATCAACACCGTTTCCAGAAAGCTTCATGTACAGCAAAACAATATTGTTCTTAGCAGAATTCCCAGATCTCTTTTATGAATTGTTTTTATGGAATATTCTGGGTTCTATTTGAATTTAGGATCATGCCTACTTCACTGGATATATTTTAAAGAGTGATTTGCAAATGTTACTGAAAGCATCTACAAATAAATACACAGTAACATAAAACCAATATCTGTCCTTGTTAAAAAAAATATTTGTATAGCCTCACATTGTTATCCCCCATGCGCCGTCGCTGGAGCCGTTCCACATCATCAATTTCATAGACTTTGATTTCAAAGGGCTCTCCCATCCCTCTCTGGGCACTTCGCAGAGGTCCATCTACCCAGCGTATGGCTGGGCTGGTAGGCTTCCTTATAGGAGATGTAGTGTCAAGCGACAAAGCTGGAATGAGTCTCCGTCTCTGAGAACCTAAACAATGTTAAGTTGTAAAGTGTTGTTGTCAATGGACAAACCTTGAATACTGTTGTATTTTACTGATTCCTACCAATAATTCAATATAACATGACAAATCTACAAGCAATTGCATATAATCATTATAACATGACATTTCTCTCTTAAAAGTCATTTGAAGGATAATCGAGAGGAAAGAAGCATTGTAGATAACTTTTGTTTGCAAGATGATTGTTCATTTCATAACACTATGGATGAGATTAGATTCCATTTCACCCAATCTCTGAATTTCTTTGAAATATCCTAAGAATCAGGAAGTGGGTAGGTTTTTTTATCTCCTGTTTATGCTATGCAAAAGAAAAAAACTGAAAAGTTACAAAATCACATACCTCTTATTTATTAAACCAAGCTCATCTTACATATATATTCACATGTTATAAAATAAAATCAGTAACATTTAAATGAATTTAAAAATACAGGCAAGGGAAACCACTGGTTTTATGGGGGTGGCTTGGTGGGTCATGTGACTGTGTGGGTGTGGTCAACTTTTTTCACTTTTTAAAGCATTTTTTTACTGCCGGTTCAGGCGAATACGCAGGAAACAAATTCTTTAAAAAGTGGTGGTGGGGGGGAAACTTCTGACGATCACGCAGCTCATCTGTGAGCTGCGCGATCGTCAAAAGCTCTTTTTTCACTTTTTAAAGTATTTTTTTAAACTACTGGTTTGGGCGAATAGGTAGTAAAAAATGCTTTAAAAGTGAAATGAAGAGGGTCCGATGATCGCATGGCTCACAACTGAGCTGTGTGATTGTCGGAACTTTTTTTTTTTTTACTACTGATTCACAAGAACGAGAGACAATCGTTCCTACCGGTTCAACTGAACCAGGCTGAACCGGGAGGATTTCACCCCTGTACACAGCCCAATTTTCTAAGTAGTCCTCCAAATGGACTCTTAGTAGTAAAATACTTGCTACTCAGATTTGGAAAACTGACTTCCTCTGACTATTGTATAATTGGTAGAGACTGAGTTTCTTTCCAATGTTGCACTATACAATTTTTTGCAACTGTAAAAATATGTGATGTATATTTCTATTCTACTTCTCCTGGTTTTCAACCATTGATATATAACTTAAAAGCTAAGCATGAAAAAAAGAATATTTCAGAATCAATTTAATAAAAAAATTAACTTCTGGTCAGCAGCTGACTAGCCTTGTTTGATCTTGAAAAAAAAAATAGTAGGGCAAGTCCTGGTGACTTTGATGGCAGACTACAAAGAAGCACCAAGAATAGTTAGAGAATCTGGACACTATGTTGAACCAATGCTGCATTTTGAGCAGCGCATCTCCTACATTGAGCACAGAACACCAGTTATTTCTTTAAAAGATCCACAGGTTTCCAATACATGTCAAATAACTGTTCAAAAATCGATTATAATTCAACCCTATGGGAAACTGCAACAATATCTGTACTATTGTGGTTAACATTGCAATCTACAATCATTCCTCAACCTGATGTCCTTCCAATGTTAATTATGATTACTAGAATTCTTACAGGAACTATTTCACATTTTACAAGAGTTCCAAATACACAGGATATAAGCATGTCCAGGATTACAGTGTAAATCTTCTCCAATGTAATAGATTTAAATGATTTATCTAAAAGTCCTCACTAAAGTTTTTGGTGCCAAATATACTTTAAAAAATTGGAAAGTTGGAAGTAACAACCCCAATAAAATAATACATATTCCAATGTTAGTATTTATTCTTGTTAATAAATGGAAAAAATAAAAAATGGGGGAAATTAGTAACACCCTGAATTTTACCAATTCAAAATTCAAAGAAAGACCAAATAAAATCTAACAATGATCATCTTAAGAAGGTTTGATCTATTATGATGATGGATGAGTTAGTGCCCCTAATACAACTGAAATCTTCAAAGATTATCGTACATGGAGTCAATGGCAGATTAAGGCTCACTGGTACCCTAAGCGCTGACAAATCTTGGTGTCCCCTTCCTTTGTACATACTGTACAAATCTTGTTTTTTTCTTCTTCTCAACTTTGTGGTGCCCCCTTTGGGCCTGGTACCCTAAGCATATGCTTAGTCTGCTTAATGGTTAATACACCACTGCATGGAGTAATGATTCTGCATATTTGAAACTGATTTTTTCCACTTTTGGAAGCCTATCATGCTTCACAGAGAAATCAGGCTTTCTCAGATAAGGAACACACAAATGAGTTTGAGTTTGTTTGGACCATGACAAAATGAAA
Organism: Thamnophis elegans; assembly: GCF_009769535.1. Lineage (NCBI taxonomy): Eukaryota > Metazoa > Chordata > Lepidosauria > Squamata > Natricidae > Thamnophis > Thamnophis elegans. The sequence continues at coordinate 72,105,031 of NC_045544.1, read as the reverse complement.
TTCAAGGGCAGGTATAATGCTACACCAGAATAGTTTTGAAAACCAGTGACGTTATGATTACAATTTTAGCCTCCCAGTTTGTAGATCATACCAGCAGCATATCAAAAGGGAAAAAAGTTTGCTTCAAACGTACACTGCTGTTTTGAGAAGGGCATTATGATACAAAAAGTTTCAGGTACAGCATGAATTGAGAAAAATCTACTTTTCAATGTTGTAGGCAACACAGAAAAGGAAAGGAAGGAGAGCAGTTAGTCTCCTTCTCTTAGGGCAAGTGGCAGGGGAGCTGTATTTGCTTTTCCAGCTTAACATAGTGAAAGGGAGAAAAAAATTATAGATGCCTTTTACCTCTAGCCGAAGGCTATTGCAGTCACAGTCTGAAGAGAGATTAAGATAATTTGGCCAGGAGACTCTGAATCAGACTTTAAATTATATCCACTGGTTGTTAAAAATTACTCTTATACCACTGAAAAAGAACACTCTAAGTACATATTATTTTTAATTCAAAATAATTTAGGTGCGTTTCAGAAATATGCTCACTAAATTTAAGCATGGGTTTATGACAATTTAACATATAAGGTTGAAAAAAACCTTATTTGAAATCAATTGACTAAATCCGTTTGTTAACCCTGCATGTATGTACTCAGGCTCCCAATGCTGTGTACTCATATTATGTTATGGACCAGGATTGTTAAACTTGGTGTCACATTTTTGTCACATGACGTAATGTGACTCCCCTCCCTTTGCTAAAATGGGGGTGGACATGGCCAGCATGTGACGCATCCAGCCCGTGGGCCGCAGGTTTGACACCCCTTCTATAGACAATTTAGAAGAATACTTGGGAAAACAGCAGATAAAATATAACAATAGAAATTCTGGTTCTTGTCAGGGTCTTTTGCTTTTTATGGAGAGGAGTTACGTGCATTTTCTGCTACAAATGGAAAAACTCCTCAAACTGAATTAAAATAAACATTTTCTCCAGAAGAGAACAATAGATAGAAAGGCAGTTAAGTAGAGGGAAGGAGCTACAGCCTGTTTATTCTGCTTCATCATTCATTTCAGATTTTTAACAGCCGTAATAAAACTAACTCTGTTCTATTTTCTTCAAAGCCGGTCATTTACCTTTGTGAACTCGGTTGAGCAGAATCCTATGTACATATATTTGGATTCCACCTTTTGAACCACATTTGCAAATATTTATTAGTGTAGCTGAAAGCAATGAGTAACAATTCCCTACTTCTTACAGAGATAGCGATCTGAAACTCAATCCATTTTAAGTAAGCAGTGGTTAACAAGCTGATTAGTTAGACACTATGAATACAGTGAGACTTAAGGAAAATCTGCTGCTTTAGAGTTCCTCTGCTTAGAAAGGATTAAAAGGAACTAAGCCCTTTTAAACTCAGTAGGGCGTACTTCTAAGTAGACAAAACTCTCACAGTTTATCTATTTTGCTTAAGATGGATCATTAATATTAGTACTCCACAGTAATTCAGAATCAGAGTTCACAGAAATTCACAGCAATACAAAAATAGATTTTCTGCATAGTTCAAGAAGTGTCCAGTTGAAGACATACGGTATGTATAAAGAGGCTCAGCTGGGATAAAACTACACTACCTTTACTACACCAAATGATTCTGAAGAATATATAAAGTGAGATGGTAAGGTTTGCAAAGGCTGTAATGTATTGTTATACATTGATATACATGCTATACATATACTCCTGGAACATCAGGAGATTTGAGAAGGTTCTCACCCATCAGTGTGTCTATTCATAAGATAATATGAGCCACACCAGACAGTTCTCCTATTGCGACTCTAACAATATAAAAAGAGGCCTGTTTGTTTTCAGCTTCCAAAGTTATATAGCTCCAATGGCCAAATTGCCCATGAGGAAATTTCATTTAGTGGCCTAACTTGATTGACTGTAATTTCTACCACCTGTTTCTGAGAGGATCAAGTAATTCCTTTAGGTGATCTCTTTTGGTCAAAGTCTAGCCAGAAAAGAAATGTAACAATAAATAATGTAATAGTTGCAATGCAGCTGTAGGACCATAACTAGAGGCCTGTTATGTGGATTAAATATCATGTAGTAAAAGGAGAAGAGGAACAGAGTTAAATCACACTGGTGCAGAAGTTTTACAATTTGAATCTTTCCATACCATTCAGAAATCCTGTATAGCAAATCTAATATAGTATGTGTGCATTTTCATATTAAAAAATTAAAGAATTCAGAAATACATATTTTTCTCTTAGGACAAAATGACATGTAATGAAAAACAGAAAGTTCAAGTTACTCCTAACTCTTGTATTTTTACCCACCCTGTACATAATTCTTCTACAAAGAGTGTAGCAGCTTTGAAATGCTTATAGTTGTATTACATTAAATGGGCTCTACATGGGGTTACTCTTGAAGTGCATCCGGCGACTGCAGTTAGTCCAGAATGCAGCCGCGCGAGTGATAGTGGGCGCACCGCGGTTCGCCCACATTACACCTATCCTCCGCGAGCTGCACTGGCTACCTGTCAATCTCCGGGTGCGCTTCAGGGTACTGATGACCACCTTTAAAGCACTCCATGGTAGTGGATCTGGGTACTTGAGAGACCGCCTTCTGCCGATTACCTCCCTTCGACCGATTAGATCGCACAGACTGGGCCTCCTCCGAATCCCATCCGCCAGTCAATGTTGACTGGCGACTACACGGAGGAGAGCCTTTTCTGTTGCAGCTCCGACCCTGTGGAACGATCTCCCCGTTGAGATTCGTACCCTCACCACCATCCAGACCTTCCGCGCAGCCCTTAAGATCTGGCTCTCCCAGCAGGCCTGGGGATAGGTTCCCAATTTACCCGCCCGAGTGTTGACTGTGGAATGCAAGTTGTGTTTTATTATTTTATTTTGGTCACTTATTGTTTGTTTTTTGGTACTGCACTCCCTTCCCTGTGATTGTAAGCCGCCCTGAGTCCCCTCAGGGAGAAGGGCGGCCTATAAATCTTAATAAAATGACAAAAATGACAAAAAAAATTGTTGAATATTTGTTTCAAAGTGTCAATATATTTTCACTTCGAATAGGGATTTTAAATTCCTAGGTGTCCAGCAAATGATACATTTATCCTCTGGATAAGTGCATGGCTTATCTTGGAAAGCTTAAGCATGGGGCAACAGTCAGTACTTGAATAGGAGACTCAAGGGAATTCCAAGCTTGTTGGAAAGACCTCTCACCAAGAGCTCTTCAAATATATCCCAGAAGAAGACAGGGGCAACCTGATGCCATACTGTTGTCAGGAACACTCTATGTTTCATGCCTTCTGCATGCAGGAAATATGGCCAGGTAGGACAGAGCTGCTGTCTTCAAGCAGTGTTAGAACTTTATTCCAGTTTTTCTCCTGTGACTTCATGAGTTATTGAAATACCAGTAGAAAAAGGATGGCCACTGTCTTGAACCTGATACAATATGGCTGAGTCTATGGTTCAGCCAGTGTAGCAACATCTAATGGGTACAATAATATAGAAAGAGTAGAAAATAAACATGTATTTGAATAAGGATGGCTATTTTTTTGATGAATCAAAGATATATTGATACATATCGTTCCTTTATTATGGAAGTACTTAGCATAGCATAAATATATGGTTTGAGTTTCAGTAATAACATTGGTCCTTTCACTGGGTTGAACTCTGAGTAAAACCCAAAGAATCATCAAAAACAATCAACATTTTAATTTCAGTCGATTTGCCAAGAGCAATTTTTTAGTTGTGCCAGTAAGTCCATTCAGCCAGGCGCATCTCTCTTGCAACTGCTCTGCCTACCTTCATTAATTTTAAGGCCTGCAAATGAGCTTTACTGTCAGGAGGCAGCTCCTCACTGAACATGGCAGATTGACAAGTAATTTGGGAGAAGTCCCAGAGAAGGCGGTGGTAACAGCAGGCAGTGCCCAGTACTCCAACCTCCCAGTGGCGATTCTTTTCCCCAAACATTTCACTTTAGTGAGGCTGGATTTCAACTCGTGATTGCTCTGCCAGCTGTCTGATGTTTATGTATCCAGAAATTAGTTTCAGCTGATGATTGGCCCAAGCATGCTAAATGTTTTCCTTTCAATGAATCAATACTATTCTTTTTTTTCCTTCTCTTCCAAAAGATGAAGCAATTCTGACATACAATTATATTCCTTTAAGTAAATCCAAGCAAGCTAAGTCATCAGATTTTGTTTGTAAATGGTCAAGCACTGGCCAATTCAACTAAGGTATGTCCCATGGAACTTTCCACCACATTACTCCATTGTTACTTCCTCTGTTAAAACCTGACTGTGTTTATGAAAAACATGATATAGTTGAGTTTGTAAAAAGGGTTCATCTTTTCAAAGCTGGGGGGAAGGAGGGGAGATAGAGAGAGGGGGGAGGGAGGGAGGGAACATAACATCCTACCCTCCAAGCACAGACGTTTTGAATCTCATTTTACCATCTCTACATCCTGTTCAGCCTTCAGATTTAAAAAGCTCCCTAAGCTCACAGATGTATCAAGGCCTTCTATACTATGAACTTCACTAGAAATGTAAACCTATCCCCTGTATTATGAATTACCACCTCAACTGCCATTGTCATCAGTTGTGATGAAGAAACTAAAAAGCAATTATGCTTGATGCTGTTTGGTTCAAGAGGATCTTGGTTTTAAAACCAAATAACACATGTTGTCCAGTGCAAAGCCAATCATCATTCTTTTGCTTTCTGATTCATCTTAAAACAGGAGAGATTCAATATTATTTTTTTGAGCTGAGAAGAAATTATACACTTGATTGGTTAAACATTTGTATTTTTGCATCATCTGTCAAGGACTTGGGGACTTGTATGACATATTTCTTTATTACCTTACAGATCTTTTGGATTGCAACTTATTAATTCTAGGTTAGAAATTTTCCAGATTCAATTCTGAAAATCTCAGAAGAGAAAATACTTCCTATATTATGGATACTTGAGTTTTTGAACATATTGTATTATTGCTTTTCTGTCATCCAATATCACAAACCTGTGAAATAAGCTATTAAAAAAAAGAACAAAGGGGAAAACTCATATTTATTTTATTTGTTTTTTAAAAAAATAAAGTATCTCCTCTTAAATAACTAACTAATAAACCTGATTTTCAGAGAGCATAGCTGAAAATTTTAAGTCATTACAAGCAGAGCTGACGAGTGAATCAATTCTTTATAATTCCTCTCTGGATAAGGAAGGAAACTGAGACTGCCCACAACTGTTCCAGTCAGTTGCTCCTTATGAGGAGACCGTACACAGCCGTCTCTGTTGGGTTTAGCACTTTGGAAGATGAGAGAGTGCCATCTTCTCTCAAACCATACTTGGCAACTTCTCAGTCTAGTCATCAGTCTTGGATTTTCCCATCCAAAGACTAACCGTGTACAACCCGCTTAGATTTTTGAAATAAGTTTAAATTGCTAAATGTGCTTAGTTGAATACGTCATTCCCATTCTCCCCTGCCCAGTATGCTATATGGACTAAGTGTGTTTAATAGTCACAGCATGCAGTATAGGCAGGAAAGTTAAAGTTTTGCTCAAAGAGAAAACATGGCTGGCAACCAGAAGGGCACACAGTATAACCTAATTGCATTCCTGCACCCTCCTTTACATTTCAAACCCATTTAAGCTTGAATCAGTCTCTCCATGAACACACTTTTGTTAAGATTTGTTAAAAACAACAATAAAAGAGGTCATGTTTAACCATACTACTCAAAACCTGGAAAACTCAAGAATTGGATTCTCTCTGAAAACAGACATCCATATAAACTTTTGTGAGCTTATATAGCAATGATGTTGAGCTAATATAGCTCTGAACAATTTTGAATTTCTCAATTTCACTGGCTAATCATCCCCATGAAACAACCAACCAACAAGCAGGCAGCCTGAAAGATTCTATGGTGTGTTCTCTTTCTGTAATAAGCTGTTCTCTGGACTGGACATAAATATCCATGTCTTAAAATACCAAGCACACCTCTTTTCTGAACTGCCTTGCACTAAATTAGTTTTATCATCAATAAAAATATATTATTCAGGCAAACCAAGTTATTTGATCTGCCTGTAAAATGGATATGATTTATAAAAAGAAAAGAGTATCTATGAGAGGGAGGAGATAATGAAATTTCTGCATAGTTTTTGAAAGCTGTTTCAAATGATATTTACTCCATGTTCAGGAGCTTGCAAAGGGTTGGAAACATCTTAAGGGATGGGAATTGGAACCCAATAAATAACACATTGGAAAAACCCAAAGCATTTGTGAAGATTGTTTAAGAACTTGAGTGATACCTTGAATGCATATGAAAAGCTTAATTGCAGGTTTACTTCAATTATGATTTTACCACTTTTTTCTCCAAAATTTTATGTCTAACAATGACATAACTGAAAACAGGATATGCGTAATAAGCAAGTGAACTTTTTGTAAAAAGGCTTATGTTTATATCAGTTTAGATTCAAGAGTACTTTGGATATATATGTGTTGAAATGTGGTAATATAACATCAAAATACAGATTCCCCCCTATGCTGGTTACTTTGCTTTTTTCTCCAACATTTTCTGCAATTTAGCTCTAGGATCAGGAAGCAGGTTCTTCCCCCACCCCTCAACACGTACACACTTATCACTCTTTGATCAGCAGACATATTTTGTGTAGAAGCAGAGAAGCCTGTAGATGGTTTAATACAATCACTTTGTTTCACTTCCCACAAATCTTTTTTTAAAAAATATTATATTTCAGTTTTGCATTGCTGCAATAACACTATAGCTTCACCACATTTCCTCCAGTATTATAAAGGAGCAGTGAAGTCACGTCTATCTTCCATTATCATCTCTTCCCCACCCCCAGAATGCTCACAGTAGTGGATATTTTGATTTTTCCAAAGTCAGAGTGAGTACATAGCTCCTCTCAATATTACAAAGTTCTCCTAAGTACTGTAGGTAATCATCCTTTAGTCCCTAGATCACTTTGCCACTTACCCGCTACTTTTTTATCACTTCTCAAAGGATCTCAGGTATTGAATAATGCACTTACAAAAAAAGGAAAATTTTGTGGAGGCAGTGAGACAAGAGTAATTGTTTGCACAAACTGATGGAGCTTCAAAAAGTAATGGTAAAATTTAACGGTGTTCATGATTTGCTTAAAAAGTCTTTGTGGCCTTTTTTAGTGGGAACTGATGTCGATTCATATTGATCATGCCCTACAGCTAGTATTTCTGTTAATAATATTCATAAATAAACCAGACAAGGTCACCTGACCTGAAATGAACATATTTACCCCATCATATTCATTATGGCAATGAGTATTCATGACAGGAAATCAGGTAGGTTCCAGTGCTCTTATCAAGCACAGGTCAAAATAGTATCCAAATGGAAATGCTGTGCTTCCTGATTTAAAAAAAACCCCCTCCTTTTATACATTGATACAAATCAAGAGAAGGAGATCACTCTTGAAAAGGGGAAAAACTAAAGTACTGTACTACACTTTTCATCCAAATTCAGTGTAAGCAGAGCGCCCTCCCCCACCCTTTGCAGCTCAACTTAATCTTGGTCAGTTCTGCAGTCATTTTTTGTTTTTATTATCTCATAAATCTGTTGACATAAAAAAGAATGTGCTTTCACCATCTACGCTATTTACTGTAGGGGAAAAATACAAAGAAAATATGCTGGGAAGCAATAGATTGTATCAATTCATAAGCCCGTTTCAGGGAGGGGGTAAAGAGCCTTTGTCCTAATTTTTTTCCAGTATTTAATACAATTAAATACAACTTGTTATCTGTAAATTGGAAACCAGTACAGAGAATTCAAAAGACTGGTCTAAACAGCTACCTTCTAACTCAATATTCAGGTTTAATCTTACTCGCCCATTGCACATAGCTTTCTTTGCACAATTCAATCGAGATGAACTTTACACATTATGCTGAAGATCAATAGATGCAAACTCTACCAGGGTAATAGGGCAAGTAATTCCCAGG